>NC_089849.1:47268742-47596742 GCF_035609145.1 Eleutherodactylus coqui | reverse complement strand
TACAATACCACCCATGACACCAGTCATATTAAAAGTTCATACTTAAAGCTTAGAACTTTGCTCTCGTGCATGCCAAACAAGCTTATTTTACTCCTCTCATCTCTGTACTCTTCAACAATCCAATATGTCTTTGATAGTCTTCACTTCCTTTTTATCCCTAAAGTGCAGCCATCTATGACAAATCTCAGTGCAGAGGATCTGACTCTTTATTTCAATGATGAAATTGACAACAACTGGAAGTAATAAATCTCTCAAGCTCCAAGCAGCTTCGATCCTCTTTCTTCCCAAACCTCCTATTGTGGTTTTTTTCTTCATGTCCTACTACCTGCACTAGTGATCCCATTCCCTCATACCTCATCCATTTTCTCTGCCTGGCTGTTACTAGTCATCTCATTGTGATATTTAACTTCTCTCTTTCCTCTGGGATCATTCCCTCCTATTTTAAACATGCTATCATATCCCATTAGTTAAAAGGAAAGAGAAACTCTACCCATCATGTGCTGCTAACTACTGACCTGTGCCTAATCTTTCCTTCATTTTTAAACTGCTGTAATGGTTCATCTACTCTCCTCTCATCCTCTAACTCTCTGCTCTTTTCACAACCCTATTTAATTTCCATTCCCTCCAATCTACTGAAAGTACCCTTACAAAAGTGTCAGTTCATATATTGACAGGTAAATCTAAAGGTAACTATTTTCTATTGATTATTTTAAAACCCACTGCAGCATTTGACAGCGTGGATCAGCAACTTCTCCACAGTAGGTTCCACTCAATTGTCCTTAAGAATATTGCTCTTTTGGTTTTCTTCCTACCATGCTCAATGTATCATTTGGCAGCTCTACTTCTTATTCTCTTCTGTTCCCTTTGTAATTAGGGTTCACTCTTAGGTCCTTTTCTCTTTTCCCATTACACAGTCCCTACCAGACAAACTCTCAGCAGATTTTGCTTTCACCACCATCAGCATGCTGATTACACCCAATTATAAACCTCTTTCCGTGACATCTCCCCTTCTCTTACTACAAAAGACAAAACATTTCTGTTAACTGTTTCTAACACCATGTTGTGATATCCAGACAATGGACTTTAGTACCACAAAAACTGTCCATTTAAGTTTTAACTGTTTTGTTTATAGCAGTTTTATAATAGTCTAATACTGTGTATATTGCCTATTGCATTGTCTAAGTGGTGGATGCTACTTGTTCAGCTAAAATGCAGCATCACAGTTTCACAATTTGTAGTGATTCAGCAGACACTAACTAGCTAAGGTCACCAGCTTGTTCACTCTGGCAAACGACAATCATGAGGTTCTCGTTTGTCTAAAAGAACCTTTAGAGGAGTGAGAGCTAGAGCTGCAAGGGGAAGCAGAACTTACCCCATAGCTTAAGAAGTGAGATTGAAGGATGTAGCTACTGGTGGGAGGTAGAGCTCTAATTTGAGGAGCCACTGCCAGGCAGGGCAACCTCAAGATACTATACTTTTCCTCAGGAAAGTTAGGATCAAGGGTACCTACATTGAAAGAAAGAGCTCACATAGATCAGCTTTGGATCTAATGAGGAATTTGGCTACCATTTTGTAAACCAACCTGTTTGAAACAGTGTATTAAGTACTGCACCTTCATTTGGATGTTTGTATTCATCAAGCTAACTAGACAAGTAAACATGACTTTAACTGTTCTCCTGACTTTCTGGACTTTATTGAGGTATGTACTGCCACCATAACACCTGCAGCAGGAAGCGGAGACAAGTCCAGCACATCATAACCTCAAAACCCCATTTTTATACTGTTTTGTGACATGCCAATAACTGTCACCTGTGAGGGGAATTTAAGACAGTACCAAGACAAATTATCTGTATTTCAGACCAACATTTGTTATCTGCACTCCCAGTAACCACAATGTCCTCTGTCTTTTTCAAAAACTACTCTTGTTTTTTCAGTCTACTAACCTACCTAAACCTGATATTTCCAATTTAGTCTCTGATACTACCTACCATAACTCCTAGTTAGTCCATTGACTATTTTGCTGTAGTACTTGACTCCCATCCTTTCTTCACTTCCTGTATTCAATCACTTGCATGCTTATGTCATCTGCACCTGAAACCATCTCCAGGATCTGCCCTTTTCTTATTTTTGCTTTGAATTCATATTTTGACTTAGGTACAGTAACTCCTTATTATCAGTTCTTCCCCTCATTAAACTCTCCTATCTCCAATTTATCCTGAATACAGCAGCTTTCTGTCCAATCGCTACACCAATGCCTTCACACCATGACAGTTATTGCAAGGGTTTCCCATACATTCTAGAATACAATTAAAACTTATCACTCACACCCACAAAGCTCTGCACAGGGCTACACCTACCTATATTTCCTCCATCACCTCGGCCCATCATCCAACCCATGCCTTTTTGCTAATGATCTCAGACTACCATTCTCCATAAGCCAAACTTTCCATTCTTATTTCCAAGACTTTGCTGACCTGGACCATTTTTCTGGAATGCACAACCACAACCAATCAGGTTAATTTCTTCATATATCTTCATGTAGGCCTATTGCAATTCCAAATCTGACTCTTCTCTGTTTGCCCTTTTTTACATTCTTCCTCAGAAACGGATCCCTTCTGTAATACCCCAGTAATATCCCATTAGTAATACCCACATTCCATGCACACAAAGGCATTTCACAAAACATTTCAGATCTTTGCATAAACAGACACTGATTGGCAATTGGCTTATGCTGTTTGTTTTTGCATCATTCTATTTAGTCAAAGATGGCGAGACCATTGTATGGAACACATCAGACAACAATTCAATACATTCAACTTCCTACTCTTTCCCTAATATCCCCCTCTCCGTGTCAATTATCTCCACCAAGGACTTTGCTACATACTTCAAACATAAGACAGATAACATCAGAGAAAACCAAAGGACAAAGAGACACCATAGACTTCCACACAGTGGGGAAGAAATCAATGCTTGGTGCCAGCGCACAGTGACCGTTGACCCACCGATCTTCAGTAAGCACTCCAACAATATAGATAGCTGTGCAGCACTCAGGAACTCATATCCACTCCATATGGTTTTATCAAAGAATTTATACAGTTTATTGTAACTCCATGGTATCCAACAGCATCATGCTTGACAAAGACCGTAAAGTTCGAAACGTTGCATATCTGTTGGATACCATGGAGTTATAATAAACTGTTTGAATTCTTTGATAAAACCATGATAGAGTGGATATGAGTTCCTGAGTGCCGCACACCTAACATCAGAGAAAACGTCAACCTTTAGGTCCTGCAACCCTTCCACACAGCTACTCAGTCTTGTACCTCTTTAATGTTTCCTCAGCATTACTGAGGACAAGCTCTCCATCCTACTTTCCAAATTGCACCTCATTACCTGTGTGCTTGACCCAATCCCAACTTACCTCATCCCAGGGGCGTAACTAAATGCTCATGGGCCCGGGTGCAAAAGTATATCTTATTTCCCCCCAACTTCTCTTAACCCCTTAACGCAGAGGCATAACTGGAAGCTCCTGGGCCTCAATGCAAAACCTGTAACAGGGCCCCCAACGATAATTCTTTATTTATAGTACTGGGCTCCCTATATGGAGAAGAGAGGTCTTATGGGCCCCCTAAGGCTCCTGGGCCCGGGTGCAACCGCATCCCCTGCATCCCCTATAGTTACACCAGTGCCTCATCCCCTTACCAACATGTTTGTTGCAGTCCTCACCTAGGTTTTCAACTACTACTGGTGTCTTCTTTGTGCTTTAAACATACCTTCATTAAACCCATCTTCAAAAAGCCATCCCTTGATCTTTCTTCTCTGTCCAGCTACTGTCCCATGTTTCTGCTCCCATTTGTGTCAAACCTTCATACTTTCACCAGTACCACAAGTCCACTGTCTTGATATTTGACTCCACCCTCTCCTTCAAACTGTAAATACAAGCACTCAGCAACTTCTGCTAACTCCAGCTCAAAAACATCTCAGATACACTCTTTCCTCAAATTGAGTCAACAAAAATGCTCTCCTCTTCTTCAGTCTTGACCAATACAATATCTTTCTTTGCAGTCTCTTATTCAATGCTCTTTGACTCCTCCCATCCACCTCTGTCCTTGTTACTCTCCTGCCTCTCCTCTATGCCAATCTATTCACTGGCTATCCACTGTCCAGAGAATCCAATTCAAGAAATTATCAATAATATATAAGGCTGTCTGCAGTCTGTCCCCTCCATACATCCCTGACCTAATATCCTGATACCTCGCCACCTGTAATTTTTGGTCCTCACAAAACCTCTTGCCAGTCGTAGTGCTCCACATAGTAATATTATCTTCCATTTTGTGCTTTCTATAGGCCCAACATAGTAAGTGCAACTTTTAGTGAAAAATGTCCCTGCTCAGTTATAATGCTCCTTCCCATGGCCCATTCCATATTAATGCCCCTTGTCATGGTCCCATTCCATAATAATGCCCCTTGGCATGGCCCCATTTCATTATGCCTGTTATATGTTCTAAAATGGGAAATAGTTATACTCACCTCTGCTTCTCCTGGCCTCTGCAGTAAGCATCAGTGAGATCCTCTGCTGACTTCTGGGTTGCACAACTATGTAATCACTACAGCCAGACCCTAGCCTCAACAACACTGAGGCCAAGGATTGCCTGCAGTGATCAAGTGCGATTGTCACATCATTGCATCACCAAGAAGTCAGCGGGGCAACTAATCATTGTTTACTTCAGATGCTAGAGGTGAGTATAGATTTTTTATTTCAGTAAATTCACTTTCTCCCAGCAGAGTTAATGATCAATCAACTCCTGGACAGGTCAATAAATAATCCAACTTATCACCTCCTTGACAAATCTTTACACTAGATGACTACAGAGTTTACATTGCTTTCAAGCTTCAAGGCTTCCAACCTAGATAAGGCTTTCCTCCATGTCCTCCTTTTCCCTTTGCTTTGATCTAAACTACTCATTTTGACACTTCTGCACCTATAAGCACTAGATTTTTCTACATTCTTTCCTACCGTTTTGAACTTAATAAATTCTCTACTATACAACCCTCTTAAAAAGGCCTTAGATGCTAATAAAACTCATACAAAGGTTGTCGAGCCTATAATCACCCAAAAAACATCATTTCTTCTATTTAGTCCTTGAAGTAATTTTAAAAGAAGCCATTTGCATAATTTTTTCAGTCTGAATAAAAGTGGTCTTAGATGGCCAAAATCAGGTTTCTAACTCGTCTTATCCTATTAAATAATGTATTATTACAAATGGCCTCTATTCTGGAGTAAGCACGATGCATTTTTGAATAACAAGAAAAAAAATGGAACGTTTTCAATCTTCCATACATCAACCTCACATCTGTCATTAACTTTCAATATGAGGAGATTTATCCCCTAGGGTTTTTTTGTCCATAACTGTACACATTACTGTGTTCAAATCAACAATCACCAACATGGGACAATTAACTTTGTCATCCACAAATTTAATCAATTTGATAATAACTGTGCGAGTGTATGGTGAAATTTAATTGACTTATGCACCATTACCGAGACAACTCTAGAGAAATTAGAAAAAACATGAATGATATTCATGACTACATCAGTTACCTTATATGACCCAGTACAAAGTAAGACCACTACACGTAGACAATTTCCAGAAGATGAGTTGTAATAAGGTTATTAAAAAAATAATAATCTCATCCATATATCTACCATTCCCCTGGCAGTGTGTATTACACCATAGAATAATATGGGTCCGTCTGCTGTGCTTGTGAAGTCCATTTTTTCTAACATCTACAATCTTCACCATAACTCGCTAGCAGCAACATGTATATAAAATGCTCTCCCAGAGAGCCCAAACTGGTTATACAATGATGTAATCAACAAAAAAACTTGCAAAAGAGACATAGATTTTATTACCCTATAAAAAATTCCTAATATTAGAAATTCTTCATCAACTTGCTGTTGCTTACATCAAAATTAAGCAGTGCACAGGTCAATATCTGGGAAATATGTAAGCAGGACTGAGCTTCACAATACAATTTCAAAGTAGACTCAGATGGAACACACTATCCCAAATTATCTAGCCAATCCCTAACACATAAAATTTCAGGCGTGCCTCTTCAAGGAGGCATGCCATATCTCCCTAAACCAAACCCCTCTTCATTCCACCTGATAACATGCTCCCTGTCCAACTACAATCCCTCCTAGCAGCAATCAAAGGCCCCCTGCAGTCATACAGTTTCGGCCACTATTCAGTTCAATTTGACCATTGTCTATGTGTATAGCATCCCATACTCTCCACCTTGCCAAACCTTGCACATCTCCACCCTCTTTACCATCTGTATCACCCCATTATTTGTAGCATGTAAGCTTGTTGGAGCAGGACCATCACCCCTACTGTATCCATCAATTGATTACAACATGTAACCGTGGTCTTGTTTCTGTTCCTGCTGTTCTGCAAGCACTGCAGAATTAAAGGGGTTGTCCCGCGGCAGCAAGTGGGTCTATACACTTCTGTATGGCCATATTAATGCACTTTGTAATGTACATTGTGCATTAATTATGAGCCATACAGAAGTTATAAAAAGTTTTATACTTACCTGCTCCGTTGCTGGCGTCCTCGTTCCCATGGAGCCAACTAATTTTCGCCCTCCGATGGCCAAATTAGCCGCGCTTGCGCAGTCCGGGTCTTCTGCAGTCTTCTATGGGGCCGCTCGTGCAGAATGCCGGCTCCGTGTAGCTCCGCCCCGTCACGTGCCGATTCCAGCCAATCAGGAGGCTGGAATCGGCAATGGACCGCACAGAAGCCCTGCGGTCCACGGAGACAGAGGATCCCGGTGGCCATCTTCAGCAGGTGAGTATGAAGACGCCGGACCGCCGGGATTCAGGTAAGCGCTGTGCGGGTTGTTTTTTTAACCCCTGCATCGGGGTTGTCTCGCTCCGAACGGGGGGGGGGGGGGGGGTTAAAAAAAAAAACAAAACATTTCGGCGCGGGACAACCCCTTTAAAGATTATTATTTAGGTGACTTCAGAATACAAAGATTGTACAGGTTTACAAAGTGTGGAGGTAAACCTAGTATTTCTGCTATGCACAAGGTAGATTGGCGAAGTCTTTCACATAATGGAGACACATAGACAGGGCTTTAAGTAAAGTTACTCTTTCAGGTAGTTATTGAAAAGGCAGAAGAAAGGAAATACAGCATAAACTCAAGTCAGTTTGTAGAATATTAACACTCCATAGATAACCCTAAACATTTGGCACAGTGCACAAATTTCAAGTATCAGGGTAAAATATGTTTTTATAGCAGGGTCTTTATCAGAAAATATTACAAACTGTGTCACAGTCTCCAAAGTTTCTCCTCGGCGCTCGGCAGACACTTCCACAGCACCGGACCAGCAGCTTTGCACTCGTAAAGAGGCGACGGGGGCCAGGGTGCGCTGACAACTGAAGCATTGCAAAGTAATGGGGGTGCTGTATTTGCTGAAATCAGCTGCAAATATGCCGCTGATTTAGAGTCAAAATGTGAAGCAATGATGCAGATGTTGACTATTTTAGATGTGGAAGTGTTGTGGAATTTTTTAACTCACCTATAGGAAATAATGGGCGCGTTTTATGTACGATCCCATAAAAATAGGACAAGCTGCAGTTTCTCTGTCTCACAACATCGATGGGAGAGAAAAATCGCAAATGTAAATAGACCCATTTAAAATAATGGGGTCTATTTTCATGTGAGTTTTGTGTCGCAACGTACAAACTCACACAATAAAATTGCCCGTGTAAATAAGCCCTCAGAATCTTAGTCAGTGTCATCCAACATGACTAAACTTCATAACTAAGGTGTTGTATTTAAAAAATGGTCTATATCGAAGGTGTGATTAGAAGCCATGAGAACCTGATGCAAAATCTGTAACTAGGCCCCCTACCTACCATGTGCTGTTTATAATACTGGTGTCTTATGTGATGGAGGGGTCTTTGGGCCCGCTAAGGCTCCAGGGCCTAGCAGCAACTGCTACTACTGCATTGTTTTTCTAGCTATCTGCAATTGGGTTGTCCTTCATATAGACCAGGGGAGTAGCTATAGGGATAGCTACTCCCCTGGTCTATATGAAGGACAACCCAATTGCAGATAGCTAGAAAAACAATTTAAAAACAGCCTTTAACCTTGTAATCAGACCTCTGCAGGCTATTCTTGGGGTCTCACTTGGCCACATTTATTTTTTTACTTTCTTTTTTAAAATCCTTTATACTTTTAAATTGTAAGCTACTAGGGGGTGCTGATAAGTGCTTGACTTCATTTGTTTTCACATCAATGAAAATTATGTAATTTAAAAGCTCAATCTTTGCAATACACTTTGTGAGCAAATGTTGGCATGATCTCATGTGCCATTATTTTATGCAGGTTTGAAGACAACATGGCAGAGTCTGCAGCAGATTTCACTGCAAAATAGAGCATAGTGATGAAGTTTCTGTTTCTGAAAGAGATGTCGGCCAAAGACATTCACAGTCATATGGTGCAAACACTAGGTGACAAGTGTCCTTCGTACTCCACAGTTGGGTTGCCAAATTTGAAACTAGCCACTTCAAGTTCGATAAATGATGAAGAAGACCATTACGGAAGACCCCCGGTGGTGCCCGTTCCAAAACCATAGACACCATCCATGATATGATTCTAGTAGACCAGCAAATTTCTGCTAAGACAATACCCAAGACTCTGAACGTTTCCATAAAAATAGTTGGGTCTGTAACTCGGTATCATCTGGCCACAAGCAGTGCTGGTGCTATGGAGGGGCAAACCTAGTGCAACGTCCGAGGAGCGGGCTCAAAGCCGAGGAGATAGCAGGGTAGATAAGGCCTTGTCACGGGCGGGGCTCTACCGTCTCCTCCCCTTGGGGTAGAACAGGACCCGTCCAAGTTATTGCTGGGGGAGTTTCACAGGGAAAACCCAATCCACGGTTTACCTTAACGTCCTTCTTGTCACTCGTGGCGCCACCGTTCCATCCTCTGCGGTGAATCCAGAAGTTGAAATAAAATAGTCCACACCCAGGGATAATTTTCTAAGCAAAATCAGGAGCGATCGGTAGTGCTCTTTTACTTGAATAAATTTGAATACAGTCCAAACTTCATAACCTCAGGTTGATACAGGTACAACAAATGATAACGGTGAGTCAGGGAGAATGCACAGGATATCAGTAGAATCCACAGTCCCAGTTATCTGTGGGGCTTTGCTCCCTGCTACTCCCTTCTGTTACTTACTACCGGTCCACAGTCACGAATAGGGTTGCACTCTGTACTGCCCAGTGGTTACTCTCACTCTCTCTCAGTATGCCATATTAGCACCGAGGGGGCCTGGGTGGGTTGAGCCCAGGGCAGACATCGGACCATCGCTCAGCCTCTTACATCTTTGGGATCCTTGTACAACAAGGCACACTTTCTCCTACTCAATAAAGGTTCTTCTCCAGACAGGCTCAGACTTAAGCTCAGGCTGACTTGCAGAACCAACTTAGACTCCCTTGCACTCCCTAGACGTTAACCCATTTAGTGCTGCAGAGGTGCAATACACATCAGATGCACACACATTGAAGACACTGACAATACAAATGCATAAGACAAACACATTCATACTTATGTAGGGGCCCCGGTAACTCTGGGCCACTACAGGGGCAGTTGCCCAGGGCCCCCATTGCTAGAAAGGCCGCCTACTTCTGCACTGCTGTACATCTACCCATCATTGGAAGTGAGTGCAAGGGCAGCTGAAAAGCAGTGACAACTGGTGGTATGAAGAAAAGCCTTGTGAGCTGCGGTGTTTTGCACTGCTGCCAACATATTTCAGTTCTGCACCTGCTAACTGCACGTTTTCTGCCCAAAGTGAGCACAGTGGCTGCTGTTCTGTTTCCTGAAGACCTCCAGCATCTAGAAGTAGTGTGCAGCAGCACTAATAGCACCCTGGCGCTAAGTAGATGACATCACGCAACATAGGAGCAGAGCGACAGCATCTGAAGAGACGAGAAGCTGTAGCAGGGGGGTAGTTATCAGTTAAAACATCAATGTAGACTGAATTCCATTTATATTGCTGATAGTGAATGAAGAAAAAACATGGTATACCCAAACTTTGGGGGCAGAAGAGATTATTGTTTTCTAGGAGGCAAAATTACTTTGTAACATGTTTTCTAGAGGGTGTACAGAGGGGAGGGTCGGAATTACTATGTTGGGGCAGGAATGAGGCATTATTATTGTCAGTGTATCATAATTACTGTGTAGGGATGGGGTGTGGCTTGGACAAGGTACTGTGAAGAAGCTCACTGTATGAGCTCTGGACCCTGGCACCGCTTACTGAGACCTTGGTAACTTAAAAAAGACCCTAAGCAGCAGAATCAGTGACAGAATAGCAAGGGAAAGTGCACAGGTCGACTTCGATCCACACCAGCAGCTGCAGGGGAGAAGAGCCTTACAAGATTCCTGAGCTCTCCGCAGTTCCCCTCCCTGATGGCAGATAAGGTCAGCAATCAGCATGGTGCCCTTACAACCCTCTCACATCTACATCAGATAAGGATGGGGGCTGCAAGATGCCACCATGTGCTCCAACAGAGCCCTCAGCTTCCTCTAAAGGCTCATTTACATGCAAAGACAATCTTTCAAAAGATTGAAAGATTGACCGTTCTAGCAATCATTTTGGAGAAAATACTAATTAGCACTAATGCCAATTAGCACTTGATGAGCTTCATTTGCATGGAAATGAGCCTCCAGGAGCTGCTGGCAGAACACAACAGGTGGCCTGAGCTCTGCAATTAGCACCTTTGTTCTCGCAAAATCAAATACTTGGTTATACTAATCCCTGGAGACTTCTCTTCTCTGTATGCCCTGAACTATCTCCCCTTATTGGATTGCACATTGAAAGACTTGAAGAAATATGACAAAAAGTATCTTTCCTGGTTTGGTCGAATAAACGTGCTAAAGATAAACGTCATTTCCCGTTTCCTGTACTTATTCCAGACCTTGCTTATCCAGCCCGCAGGATCTTCTTCAAGCGCTTACAATCTGCCTTTACTCAATTTATATGGGAAGGGAGATACAGTTGCATTAGCTACCGAACCCTCTTAAAACCTAAAATTGCAGGAGGGGCAGAGCTTCCTCACCTTAAGCTTCATCACACAGTTGCTGTCCTCTTATGACTGTATGACTGGCACTTTCATGGGGAGTCTAAACTATGGATCCAATTGGAAACAGTCATTGTGGGAACTTCTCTAAAAACTTTACCATGGATAATGCCCTCATCCAGACCCTACAATAAGGTTAAATGCTCCCTCTTTGCCCCATATTTCCTCACATGGAATAGGATTACTGCAAAAATAAATATTTCCAGACAAAGAGGCCCTCTGACTCCCCTCTTCAATAATCCTGAGTTTTCCCCTAGCCTTGCAACAGAGAGATTCATGGAGTAGCTTAAGTCAGATGACACTAGAATTACCCGAATCTGAACAGAAACAGGACAACCGCCTTCACCCAGAAGTCTCACTCTCATAGTTCTCATACATGCAACTTTCACACTATCTCAACACTAACATATCTATCTCTGCATTCACAGCCCCTTTGACTCTCTTTCTAATTGTCTTTACTAAAAGGTTGCCTCCGATCCGGTGTCTCTCACAAACTTATGGCTGGTTTATTGAGGACCATTTTACTTAGCACCCTGTTTTTATGAGCACATGGGAAGAAGAACTTGCCACATCCATAACACCAGAGTGGAGCAAAGCATTTCTATTGTCTCACAAGCTTCCCATGGCCTGTAAAGTTTAAGAGAAGAATTATAAGCTGTTAACAAGATGGTGCCGATGTCCGCACTGCTACATCGTATCTATCCATCACTTACACCAAATTGCTAGAGATGCAGTTCGGGCACTTTAACCATGCTGCACGTGTGGTGGGACTGTTCTTTACTTAGACCATTCTGGAACATAGTGTTCTCCACCTACACAAAAGGTACCAGATGATTTATTACAGCGTCTCCTCAGATTGCCTTGCTCTCCATCCTCTCAGGATTTATCTAATCAATAAAGAAAGATCTCTTATGCCATTTTTTAACCGCAGCCTGTGCTGTTATCCCCAGACATTGGAAAACTTCACAAAAAGCCACTATTCGTGAGTGGATACAGGAATTGAATGAAATCATGTCAATGGAGGAGAGGCTGTCTGAGGATTCAGACCTCCCAGAAAAATTGATAGCAATGTGGAGCCCTTGGCTAGAGTTACAAAACGCCTCTGATTTTCAGGCCTTGTTAACCTAAACCTCATGCCATTAGTGATACCTCAGGGCACCCCCACCCTACCCTACCCTAATTTAAATTTACATCTTTGGTATGCATCTGTGAATCTCCTCCCACACCATCCCCTTTTTTATGTCTCTCTTCCTCTTTCTTACTTCCTTACTTTTGCCTTCTCGCTTCTCTTTCTCTTCTGTTAAATTCCTTTCTACTATGCTATCAATATTAAACCTATATAGAGTTCAATTTGATTGTGTGAAAGTTGTAACTAAGATACTACCTCCTTTTGGGTTGACGATATGGATGTATAGTTATCTATTTCATTATAATAACCTTAGTAAAATGGATTCATAGATTAGGCAATATAGAAGCTTGAATTGTTGACCTCATAAGTCCTAGCGGCTTTATCTCCTTCCTATAACAATCGTGACTCCCCCTGGAATCCCTGGTGGAGTCAAGTTTGACAGGGGAGTGACGCCCCCTGTACCTGATTGGGTGGATAGTTTGCTGGGCTGCAGGTCCTGGCAGCCCAGTAGCACACAGCAGAATGTGTTAGAAATGGAAGCTGCGGCGGCGGCAATATCAGCCCAACCACCATTGCAATAGCACTACTCCCCGACGCCCACCTCTGTGTTTAGGTGCAGAGCAGGGTTGGCAGCAGCGAGGGCAGACCGGACTGAGGCGACTTTACGTGGGGCGACGGCATTCGACAAGCGCAGCAACCTGCAAGCACATGTGACGGGAAAAATCTGTGCCAGCAGCATGGGGGGAGAGAGAGTGACAGGCAGCGGGGCCAGACTGTGTGCGGTGAGTGTGGGGAGACCACAGCGGCGCAGGGCACTGGCTTACATGCCTCCCCGCAGACAGCTTTATGCAAGTGCGGCAAGGGAATGTCACTGCTAGGCACCGGCCACGGACAGCAGGGAGGGCAGAACGCAGGGGGAAAAAAGCCAGGTAACTGCTGGTAGGCACTGGGCACAGACAGCAGCACTAGAAGGACAGCAGGGAGGGCAGAGTGCAGTGGGTTAGCCGGGTACCTTCTGTCAGAGCACTGGAGCTGAGCGGTGACCACTGGAAGAACAAAAGAAAGGTAGAAGGACCGTCAGCTCTTGACCCAATGAGAAGCTAGTGGTGTGATAGGGGGTGTTACTCATCCAAGCCCTGTCAAACTCCTAGCTTCCGGTGGCATTAAGATACACTAATACCCACACATGGTACACTAAGTGGTACAATATTGGCCATTATTGTAATGTGTGAAAACAAAAGGGAAATTAATATTTAGCAGGAAGCACAAACTATGCATTATTATTGTGTGGGGAACTAGAGGTGTTTATACATGTTACGCAGAAGTTGAGGAAAATGGTCAAATTCAACAATCATAGAAAGGTAGAGCTGGAAGGGACCTCCAGGGTCATCGGGTCCAACCCCCTGCTCAATGCAGGATTCACTAAATCATCCCAAACAGATGTCTGTCCGACTTCTGTTTGAACACTTCCATTAAAGGAGAACTCACCACTTCATGTGGCAACATGTTCCACTCATTGATCACCCTCACTGTCAATAAAGTTTTTTCTAATGTGTAATTTGCGTCAACTCCCTTACAGTTTCATCCCAGAATAGACTACATCTTCGTTTCACACAAACTGCTAGATGGCTCCCCCAAATGCTTATTGGGCAATTTCATATGGTATGATCATGCTCCTGTGTTTGGGGAAATCAGTCCTGGGAAACAGAAAATAACTTACATAGGGACTCAACTTGCATGGCTGATCTGTCTGAAACTATCAGAGTTTTCCTAGAATCTCATGGGTCTGATACCACCCCTGCGCCAATAAAGTGGGAAGCACTTAAATGCATCCTGAGAGGGGTATTCCTAGCTCATGGCTCAAGACTCAAGAAAGAACAGTCATTTAAACTCAATCAACTTTTGTGTTCCTTGGAGACACGAGAGGCAGCCAATAAGAAAAAGAGGTCAGATGCCCTACTAATAGAAATAACTAATATTAGACACGAGATACTCTGTATACTTGATAAAAATACCATACATATAAGAGGCAGATTTCGGGCAGGATGTTAAGAGTACGGCTACAAAAGCGGGAGATGGTTGGCAAGAGCCTTACATCCACGGATTTCCCAGGCAAATATACTTTCTATCAACTCACCCAATGGGACAGTCGCCCATGCCTGTCTGGAGGCATTTAGAACATACTATACTAGATTGTATAACATCCCTTGCCCAGCGGCGTCCAGCGAGGCCAAACTAAAAGATAATATTACACAATATTTACGACAAAACATCGTTAAAATTGTCCTGGTGGAAGAGGTGGCAACCCTCGAAGAAGATATCACTTCCTCAGAGCTATCCCAAGTTCTGAAAGACCTGAAAATAGGGAAGAACCCTGGGCCGGATGGGTTCACGCTGAAGTTCTACAAGTAGCTTGGCGGGCAACTGTCAGAACTTTTGCTGGAAGCGTTCAACACGGTTTCTCGGGGCTACCCTTTGCCCACCCAGGCATTGCAGGCCCATATCGTGGTGATATTAAAACCAGGGAAGGACCCTCTTTCTTGTAACAGTTACAGACCCATTTCCCTCATTAATAGTGATCTTCAAATATTCTACACGATTCTGGCAAACCGGTTGAATCCTCTTATCCTTCGCCTAATTCATCCGGAGCAGGTTGGGTTTGTCCGAGGTAGAGAGGCCCAAGATAATACAATTAAAACTATGTCCTTGATCAATAAGACTCGTGGCTCCCATATCCTCTTATGCCTCCTGGCTGTAGATGCGGAGAAGGCCTTTGACAGGGTGAGCTGGAAGTTTCTGAAGGAGGTGTTGGGGGGAGTGGGTCTGGGCCCAAGAGTCCTTTCCTGGATAATGACCTTGTACAGCTCCCTGTATGCGCGGATTAGAGTTAATGGTCTCCTATCAGACCCATTTGAGATCCATAACGGTACCAGGCAGGGCTGTCCACTTTCTCCGATATTATATATTCTGGCAACGGAACCTATGGCGGTGGCCCTGAGAAGGAATCGTGCGGGGGGGGGGGGAGGGGGGATCGTGGCAGAGACCATAAGTTATCTATCTTTGCAGATGATTTACTGATCTATGTCACAAATCCCCGTATCTCCTTACCTGGGATTATAACAGAAATGACCAGATACGGGAAGATCAGTAATTTTAAAATGAATTCTCAAAAATCAGAAATCCTTAATATTTCCCTTCCAAGTTCTGAAGTCAGCATTCTGAGGGAAACCTTCCCCTTCCTCTGGAGGGAGAAATCCCTAAAATATCTGGGAATACAGACATAGCCGACTCCTATGAACTAAACTTCAGACCCCTGCTATCCTTGTTGAAGATGGAACTGGAGGGATGGTTGAAGATAAACTTTTCATGGTTTGGAAGAATTAATGTCCTAAAGATGAATATCCTCCCTAGAATACTTTACGTCTTCCAGACAGTCCCCTGTGACCTTCCCAGGCGTTTCTTCACACAATTGCGGAAGTCTATGGTTCGATTTGTCTGGAGAGGTCTCTCCCCAGAATAAGCTATAAAACTCTAACTAGACCGAAAAGCTCGGGCAGGACAGGCCTACCAGATCTTGAACTTTATCATAAAGTAGCAATAGGGAGATGTATATTGGATATCTTGCTCTGCGCGGACGAGAAGGCCTGGGTGGCATTGGAAACAAGTCAGAATCTGCTCAACTTGGGGGAGCCTTTTGGATCCCAGGTAGGGTGGATTGGAGAGGGGCGGGAGCCCCACCCCTTGGAGGATTTCCGGTAAGAGGGGTCAAGGGTCCAGGACTCGTGATCACCCGCTTATTCCCACTCAGCCGGGTCCAAGCCACAAGCAGATTCAGGGCAATCTGCTGAATCTGCTTGTGGCTTGGACCCGGCTGAGTGGGAGTAAACGGGTGATCACGAGTCCTGGACCCTTGACCCCTCTTACCAGAAATCCTCCAATTCCAGCTACAATGATGACGGAGGTACTGTCTTTTTTGCCAAACCACCCCTCGCCACATGTTCGTAATGTCCTGGGTCCGCAAGGTATGTGCTCGCTGTGGGACCTAGCAGATGGACATAAAATAAAACCAGGAGCTTGGATGCAGTACTTTCAGGTGAGGGACTATTTAGGGTCAATTAAAGCCCCCGAACTATTAAGAGCGGAAATTACGCCTTTTGAAAGGTTATGCGTGGCCTCGGATTCCCCCCTCCCCCTCCCATGTGGTCTCTCTACTGTACGAGTTGCTAAACGATGCTGAGAAGAGGGGAGATTGCTTAAGATGGGAGGCGGGGTGGGAGGAGATGCTCGGGAGATGTATCCCCGGAGAGCTCTGGAATAAGTCCTACATCCTTTCCCACAAGATGTCCATCTTGACCAAAGCACAGGAACTAAACTACAAAATAGTGACGCAATGGTACAGGACTCCAGATAAACTCCACAGAATATTCCCCTTGACCCCAAATGAATGTTGGAGGTGCTGCTCAGAGGTGGGAACTATGTATCATATCTGGTGGAGCTGCTCGTTAATTGCTTTTCTCTGGGGCAATGTCGCTAGGCTATACACAGCAGTGTGCAGGTCCTCCCTGGTCCTCACTCCTGAGATTGCTCTCTTGTCCATGTTCCCGGGCTCTATCTCACAAGCCAAGAAGGGACTCCTGAGACATTTTATTATGGCTATGCGTCATATTATTCCCCTTCACAGGAAGCAGAGGGGAGCGTTAACAAGGGCCATGTGGGTAGAGGCACTAGACTTTATCAGGTACATGGAAGAGGTCAGGAGCTCCGACTCGGTGGTAGACCAGGGAATAGACAACTTTTCCAACACTTGGAAAGTGTTTGGCAGCGTTCTCTAAATGGCTTGCCAATGGCTCAACATAGGAGTTGACACAGTGGACTCCAATGACCCTAGTGGACAATGTCTTACTTCAATTTAATATGTGTGGTGGCCAAGGCAGAGATTACCGATTCCTACCTTTCCCGCCTTATGAAGTTTTTTTTTTTTTCTCTCTCTCTTTCTCGCCTAAGTTTCAATTCATTCTTTTCCTTTCTCTCCTCTTCTACCTCTTTCTTTCTCTCTCTCTTTCTTTTACCTTTTTTCCTTTCGTCCTTAAATTGTATTTGATATTTGTTAAAAGAGTTAAGTGGTATGCAACAGGTGGGCTCATATACATATATATGTACTCACTTCTTCTTTCTACCCCTTTGACAGTTTCGTCGCGAGGTTTATGTTCCAAACTATTTTCGAGGCCTCACAACCTATCTCTGGCAGGGCCCTTAGTTGGTCTTCCAGAGAGTAGCAGGCCCACAGGTTGCATAGTACACATTCATGTTTTTTAAAATTTGTCCTGATATATAAGTCAGAATTTAAGTATCGAGCTGCCAAGGTTATAACTAGATCAAGGTCTGTATTCAGGATCAGTATTTCCATTGCTATACACAAAATTTTCATTTCTCTCCTCCTTTGGTATATTAATAGATCATAATCTACTCTATTCTACTTTATAATGTAGTGTATCTCTTTGAAGTCTTGATAAGCGGGTCATGTTCAGTTATTGTATGTGATTTGCAAAAGAAATCCCTAATAAATACATTTTGAAAGAATCCATATGCAGACAGCTGTTTTGGGGGTTTTGTCCCTCAGCAGTCTGCAGTAGGATTCTGGCTTGGCTAGTGAGAGGCCTATGACGTCAGTCAGGAGGGCTATCGTCTCTCCTTAAGGAGAGTATCTAGAAGGTGGGTAAGGAGACTTATAAGGCCATGCAGTTGTAAATCCATCTAACAGTTTGCCTTGTCAATCCTATATTTGGTCATTTTTTTGATAAGTATGGTATGAGATACTATGTCAAATGCTTTACTAAAGTCAAAATATACTATATTTACCGCATTTTCCTGATCAACCCAGTCACTGATTCTGTTATAGAAGGAAATTAAATTCTTCTAGCATGGCTTGTTTGTTTGTTACAAACCTATGCTGGCTCTGGTTAATTACTCTATTCTCCTCCAAGTACTTGCATACATGCTGTTTAATAATTTGTTCAAAGATCTTTCCCGGTATAGAAGTCAGGCTCACAGTCCTATAGTTTCCTGGATCCACCATCATCCCTTTTTTGAAGATAGGGACATTTGCCCTTTTCCAATCTTCTGGGACTTCTCCTCTTCTCAGGAATGTTCAAAGATTATGGCGAGTGGTTCAGCAGTTACCACTGCTGCTTCCTTTAGTATCCTAGGATGTAATTCATCTGGACCTGGAGACTTGAATTCATTTAGGCCTCATGTCCACGGGGAAAATCGGGCCCGCTACGGATTCTACATGTAGAATCTGCAGCGGGTCCCTCCTGCCCCGCGGACATGAGCGCTGAAAATACAAATAAATGACAATAAACTCACCTCCCATCCGCTCCGTTTCTTCTCTTCGCGGCGGCGTCATCTTCTCTCGTCGCGGCCGGATCTTCATTCTTCGGCTCGGCGGATGTGCACGATGACGTCGGTGACGTGCCCCGCGCATGCGCCGGGCCGAAGCAAAATGATCCGGCCGCGGCTGAGAGAGGATGGCGCGGCGCCGAAGAGAAGAACCAGAGCGGGTAAGTAAAATGTGATTTTTGTGTCCCGCGGATCCGGACGGCTTCCATAGGCTTCAATAGAAGCCCGCGGGAGCCGTCCCCGCGGGAGACCCGCATGAAAATGGAGCATGGTCCAGATTTTTTCATGCTCCATTTTTTTTAAAATCACTTTTATTGACGATCCGCGGGTATTTATCTACCCGCGGGTGGTCAATGCATCCCTATGGGGTGCGGATCCGCGCGCGGGAGAAGAGTTAAAATCCGCTGCGGATTTTAATTCTTCTTTTCCCCGTGGACATGAGCCCTTAAGCTAGCTAAGTGTTCCCTCACCATCTTTCTGGTTATAGATAGCCTGAATTCTTTTATTCCACCACTAATATAAGGAAGATCAGTTGATGTTACATCTACTTTCTGAGAGAAAGCAGATACAAAGTAGGATCTTAAAAGTTTGGCCTTCTCAACATCATTGTTAACTAATTCACCATTTTCATCCTGTAAGCGTCCGATGGCATCTTTAACTTTGCTTTTGACATACCCTTGAAATCCTTTTTTATTGCTTTTGGCCTCTGTTGCAATCCTCAATTACTTTTTAGCTTTTTGAATGATCATTCATCGAGAGAAATATAACAATGAACGATCATTTTACTCAGCTGATGGTACACAGTCATTGGCTGAAAAGAAGTTGGCCATGTGTAAAATTTCTGCCCGATAATCTGATGAAAGATTTTTCATCCAGGAAGGATGAGCAGTCTTTTCTGGAATGTTCTTTCAAAGGAAGATTATTTGTTAACAAAAGATTGTTCATGAACACATAAAAACTTTTTTCTAACTCTCGGGCAAACATTTCAAGCATGGTCAACTTCTTTCCAAAGTGTGACTATCTGAAATCCTTCAGCTAAAATGTTTGTTTTTTGACAAATTTCACCCAACAAGCAATTGTTCTAGTTAAAATCATCCATGTTCATCAACTTTAGTCTGTGTACGGCCACCTTAAAAGGAGTACTATATCTGTTTTTAGATAATGAGAAAATCACAAACTTTGTGAGGTACAAAAGTTGGCAGTTTAACTTTGTGGTGTGTTATTACCATCTAGTGCAACACTAGTCTTGGACAAAATTTGGTGCACTATCTATCTGTCACTAATGTTATCAGGGGTGTTAAGAGATCGAAGCTGCAGCCCTCTGCAAATGCCACCTGCTGAATGAACTGAATATGACTGTGGTATTGATGCAATATTTGAGCATTTCGGGGCACAGATTTTAATTATTCCCAGGGCCATGCTTTGTCTAAATCCAGCTATGGACACAAGAAAGGTATATGCCAAGTGGGTTCAAAAATATCTGTCAGCAGATCAAAAGTATGCCTGAGTGCAAGCCTCATGGTGAATTCTGCAATATTTTCAGCAGGATATTTATGCTTTCCTCTCTTGACTGGTACCGATGGATGAGATGTGGATTTTTATGTATGATCTGGAGTAAAAATTACAGTCAAAAAACGGAGACGCAGTGGTTCCCCACATACTAAGAATTTTCAGTGTGAAAATGTCATCATCCAACGTGATGGGGTCTATCTGAGATAAAGATAGGCTAATGCTTGTGGACTACTTTCTAAAGCGGTCATGTCTTGGGTGTGTATTACACAATAATTCTGGATAAATTAAAGGAGGAATTGAAGTCTGAAAGGTGCAGAAACTTAACCAAAGGTGCCACGTTCTTGTACAAGCCTCATCCTACACAGCAGACATCACCCAGAGCAAACAAACTGACCTGGGCCTTGAGGTGCTGGATCATCCTACCTACTTGCTTGCTTGATCTGGCTCTTGGAATGTGTTATCTAAGATGTAGAAACACCACAAGGGAACCAAATGTGCCTACATTTCTAATGCAAGTGCTGCGGCTGACACCTGGTTTGCCACCCAACCAAAATAATTAGATCTAGCTGGGTTGAAGAAGTTGCAGCACCACCATCAGAAGTGCCTTGGTAGCTGAAGGTACTGTGCAGGATAACTGCTCACTGTTCTGTCAATATTTGTAGTCAAAGCTAAGGACTTATCGGCACCCCCATTATTAATAAAAGGAAAAAAAAAATCCACTTATTTTCACATCAAGAGTTTGCTTCAATTTCCTTACCAAATCAAAGACAAGACCTTATTTTTTTATAATCCCGCTAGATTCAATCTGTAATGCTTGTTTCAAATAGATGCCTATAATTGCCACCTTTGGCTTGATGATCCAAGGGTGTGATATTTAATGTACGTGCGAAAGATCGCGAAGCAGCCCTGACATGTGAGACTTTGGCTTCCCTTGCCCACCATAGCTGTAGCAACACATTTTATATGGTCTTAATCACAGCAGTCTGACATCTTCAGAACAGAGGTGCATTGTTTATATGGCATTGTAATTCCACTTGAAACTTTTAGGAAGTGCAATTATGGGAAAATCCAGCCTATAGGTCTTCATACAAGGCACTGTGTTAGCTCATTAACATATGAATGATCCTAGGATGAAATTCCAAATACACCTTCCTTTTTAAAAGCATTTATTTTTCCAGGGCCTTCCCTCGCATATAGTGTTCACCTACTGACATCAGTGTAAAACCTCTTGCTCCGTCCTCTGCATAAATGTGTTTACAGAATTGCCTATCTGAGTCATTGGTCTAGGGTTGAGAATCCCAATTTAAAGGGCCACTCCAGGAGGAAAAAGGGAAAGAAAGAAAAAAAAAAAAAGATCCCTGCCCTACTCGTCCGATTACACTGGTCTAGAGAATAAAAAATACTGTTACAAGAACAAACCACACTGTTTCTGGAAGATAGTTCGTCCTTGAATCCAGATCTCGTTTCAGAATTTCTGTATCAGCCTCAGTTTTCATGTGAATGTTTTTTGTAAATTCTTGCGTCATCGAGTTCCAAGAAAACAAAAAAAAAATTGCCAGTCCACAAAGAAATCAAAAGACAATAAATAAAAATTACCTGAAAGTGCTGCGTAATAAGTCGGCGCTATACAAATAACAAGATTTATTTCCATGCAGTGCAGCCTCTTGTGCAATTCTGATTTGGCACCACCTTGAGGGCTTATTCACACGAACATATATTGGTCTAGTTTTCACACCCGGCCGATATAAGAGACCATCAGTTCAGATGGCATAAAAACGATCGTCCGGAAGAGATAGCGCATACAGTGCACATTCCGGTCGGCCGTTTTAACGCCGGACAGAAAAGGTAGCTCTGGACTCCTCTTTTCGGCCGGAATACGGCAGCTAGTCACATAGACTCCTATAGGAACTTATGAAAGCTGCCAGGAAAGCATCTCTGCTAAACTCCCTCACCCTTCCTGGCTGCTGGCAAAGGAAGGGGGCAGAAGATTAGCACACTAGCTCCCGCCCCCTCCCATTGCCAACAGCCGGCAAGGGACAGCGTTGGGGAGAGTAAACGCTCTCCCCCTGTATTAGCCATCCATATTACTGCCAAATACTGCCGGAAAAAGCTAATCTGTCAGTAGTTTTCCCTGAACTCAGATGCGTGAAGGGTAGAGACTAGCTACTAGGTTATCTCTGATCCTGCTTCCCATCTATAGCATATCTTCAGCAGCAACAGGAAAGACATAATACAGCAATACTGTGCATGGTTGCTGTAAATCCAGTGCTGCTCTGAAGTGGCTTCTTCTCCCCACAGAATTCTATGGGCTGCAGCTGTAACCTGGTCTCCTCAGTGAGCTGATCATCTTTCTTCACATTTACAGGTTTGTCATTTTACTTTTCCCTTATTTTATGTGCGCACAATTGCTGGAATTTTTGGGATATTTAACCCCCTCCCACTCCAGGGTGTAAGTTTACGTCCTGGCAGCAGGATACTTCCCGCAACAGGGCGTAAACTTATGGATCTCGCGCTATCCTGCATCGGGAGCTGGCTGCCAGTCACAGCCGGCCCCCCGCTGTTAACCTCTTCCCTGCCGCGATCCATGTAGATTGCGGCATGGGAAGGGTTCAGAGAGCCCGGCCTGTTGCCATGGAAACAGGACACCAGACACTATGACGTCCTGTAGTGCCATAGCCTGTGATCGCTGTATAAGCGATAAGGCATGGCAGTAGCCCTGCCATGCCTTATCACAGCAATCATCAGTGCTGTGCTGCAAGTCCCTCAGAGGGACTCTCATTGTGTAAAAGCAAAAAAAAGGAAAACACCTTTTTTTAGGCTCTCATATTAGCATAAAAAAACGTTAAAAAAAAATTAAAACCCCACATATTTGGTATGGTCACGTCCGTAACGACGCGTACAATAAGTTGCACATGCTTTTGACTGTGCACGGAAAAAAAGTGTTGAAAAATAATTGTAATTTTTAGCATTTTGCCTCCCTAAAGACGCGATAAGTGATCAAAAAAGTCGTATGTACCCCAAAATGGTACCAATAAAAACTACAGCTCGTCTTGCAAAAAATAAGCCCTCATAGAGCTCCGTACATAAGAAATTAAGTTACAGGACTTTGAATGCAGCGATTTAGAAGAAAAAATAAATTTCCAAAAAAGGGTTTTTATTGTAGAAAAGTGGAAAAACCTAAAAAAAGTGTAAGAATTTTGGTATTGTTGTAACCGTACCAAACCGCAGAAAAAGTGGATTGTGTCATTTATGCTGCATGATTAACGCTGTAAAAAAAATTAAATAAATGGCAGAATTGATGTGTTTTCTCTCCCTGCTATCATAAAAAAATATATATAAAAGTTTCACAATATAGCCAATGTACCCAAAAGTGGCACTGATAAAAACTACACTTCGCCACGCAAAAAACAAGCTCTTATACAACCGCATCAACGGAAAAATAAAAAAGTTATGACTTTTGAAAAATGAAGACAACCCGCCAAAAATTGTTGCATCCTTAAGCCCAAAATAGGCCATGTCATTAAGGGGTTAAACAGGTAAAATTAAAAGAAAAATGTTGTGAAAGAGTTAGATAATACTGAACACAATACAGATGTGTGTAAACCTCAAAAACATATTTAATCCCTTATCAAACAGTAGAAACCCAATAAAAACGTCTACATACGGTTATGTATGTGCAATATTGTCAGTGTGGATGTCATACTGTAGCAGGTTAATGCGGGGAGCTCCGGATTGTGGACCTCTAATGTGAATGAAGCTAAGAGCCCCCATTGACTTACAATTTGCCAGTATTGATATGTTTGCTACTGTGAGAAGGCACTGCAATTTTAACAGTCCGCTGAAGAGATCATTTTGAAGTTTACATTTTATGGAAAGATACATCTTACGAAGTAGAGTTATAAAAGTGATTTTATTATATGAAGTGCATTATAGAACTGCTTGTTTTTATTTTTGAACAGGTACTGCACCTAAATATTTCTGTTCAACTAATGCAGAACATTTAGTAGGTAAAGCTGAAGCAGCAGTGACCCTCTTCTATTAACAGCCAAGCATGATTTTATCAAGAGCAGCTGATTCTCTGGACGTCCAGCGGTGAACAGTTTATGTCAGACTAAAAGACAAGAGAAAAAAGAGTCAAGTCAGTAAAATTGCATGACAGTCTGAAATGTCAGGATTAATAAGTGATGCTTTCCTGAAACCACCTAAGGCAAACAAATAAAAAAATGAGCTTTGTGATGACAGATCTGCATCCATTCAACTTAGTGCTATGCACCTTTAATTACCAAACTGCCATGGTTGGCACAATAGGGTTCAGAAGCCCCTTTCTTGTGGCTGCTGAATGATTTGCAAGTGTTTAAGATTAAATGATCTATTCCCCGACAGTGTTCTATAATACAACACACTTGCTACAACAGGTGAATGGCCAAACCTCAAGAGTCAATTGATGTTTCCTGGTTAAAAAAAAAATCCTCCAGTCTTATTTTCCTTGCAATAGATGATAAAAGTTTGATCAGTGGGGGTCTCACCACCAAGACCTGAACAGATCCCAGAGAACAGGGGTCTTGATCCCCCTCTCCTCCTCACTGTAGGCTCACAACACACCCTGCAATGAGGAGGATATTGAAATACACTGCGGCCGAACATGCACTGTGCTGCTATAGTCATTTAAATGGGGCTGAGAGACATAGCCAAGCACAAGCACTCTGCTATGTCAAACAGTGACACTATAAATGACTATAGGTGATAAGTCAATTTTGACATAGCATCTTTTATGCAGTTATGGGGGTTTTACATGCCCCTTTGGTGGCCTTTTGTACATGCCATTTGCATTTTTTCCTATGACAGAAAAAAACAAACAAAAACACACATTCACGACATTTGCATTGGAAAAAACTGTCGGAGCCCCAAAACACTGTACATAGTGTCTTTCAAACACACTCTTTCAGGTGACTTCAGAATAAGCCGTTGTGTGAATATCGCTGGCCATTATGTGGCATTTACCACCAGTTTTCCCCTCTGCAGGCTCCATCTCTTATTCTCAGTATATTATCATACAGTTGAAAAATGTTATGCTGAAACATACTGGAGACCAGAAGAACACCCCTTTGGCCTTGGTTTGCTGAATGGAAGTCTAACAAAATATTAACATGTGACAGAAGCTTTTCCTGGGGTATACAATGGGCTAGGTGAAATCTGCAGTAGCTTAATTGAGGTTTTATGTATTTGAAAATGGTCCTAAAACCCTAGCAGTGAAAGGGTTAAAAGTAGGGATAAACTGCAGACAACTATTTTTTTTGTAGTAGTAGATGCAAAAAGTCTCAAAAAGTACCCACAAGCAACATGAAGCAATTGTGTCAGTGGAATCAATTAGTGAGATTCAACGGTCCCCCAATGTTATATTTAAAAACTTTTACCTGGCTGAAGAGACAGCGACATACCTGTCAATAAGGGAGTCTCTCATGCTGGTGGCAATCGTGCTTGGCTGAGCATCACTTAGCTTAAATACACTTTCTATGACTGACAGTTCTGTACTCGTGGTGTCCAGGCCACAGAAAGCACACCAGTCGTTGACAACCATTCCCGCTGCAATCACTTCACTACCTCGATTTACTGTACCAGCCTGCAAAATGACAAGTCAAGGTCAGCGTCAAAAAAATGCTTACATAAGACAGGATTCATAGCAATTCCGAATACAAAGACTTGAAATTAAAAAAGTCTTCTACAGCTTAATATATGGGGAAAAAAAAAACATTTCATATACGCTGACTTTGAAAATAAACCTGCTCAAACAGGTAGTCCAAAATGGTCTCCATTTCAGCAATGAAACCCTATGCTTCAGTCCAGGGTCTCGCCTAGATCAGCTCTGAATTTACAAATGGCAATAAGGCGTACAGTCTTGTTGCAATGTGCAACTAGCTAACCACTGCTATTTTGCAGCTGCAGCTTTAAGAGAAAAAAAATTATATATCGTACATATATATCTCAATTTCTCCCCTCCATCTAGAAAACATTCTAGACACTAGTGTCTGCTAAGCTCACCTTTGATCCTAACTAGCATCACCTTTTGTGTCCCTCTTCAGCCACTACCCATCGAAGAGAAACAGAAACTGTCCTGCTCCTCACGACTTTTACACGAATCCCTGCTGCCCGTGCACATAGCCCAGACATAGTACAGACTGAACAATGCTGCGGAAGCAGGAGCAGTGTAGCCACCTTGGGGAAGGGAGGACAGCAGCAAAGGAGGAAGGCTGCACCAGGCCATGCTTCTGCTCAGACAAGCGTCCTCAGCGGTGTTCAGCCTATCCTACACTTGTCTTGGTGCTGCGTATCACTCCGGCAGGAAGAGAAGGAAGCTATACACATGGAAGATGGAAGAAGTGAGGTGTGCAATCAGAATAAGTGCCTCTCATCGTCATTTCTGTATAAAGCTTCCTGCCAGCAGGGGGTCCTACTCGAACTACTGGAAAGTTGGGCTGCACAAGACTTATAACTAAGGAGTGACAAATAAAGACTGGTACTTCAGATCCTACTAGGGGCCGCTTACTCCGAGAGGTAGATATTTGCACATGTAAAAAAAAAAGTGAATACCGATGGAACACATGTAAAGGGGGGGGGGGGGGCATACACATCAAATACAAATTAAAAACCACATGCATTAAAAACCATTTTACAGTCCAAATACGCATACGTCCATGCGAATGAGGCCTTAGGGTATGGACCTACATTGTCGAAGTGCTGTGGATTTTCTGCAGAGATTCCACAGCTTTTTACAATACCTTCAATATGGACAAGATTTTATGAAACCTTATTCACATGCTAAGAAATAGATCAGCAGCATAAATTGACCTACAGTGCGGACTTTAAACTTGCACTGCATCCTAACTAGGCTGTGGATTGTCACAGCACATTTCACTTCAAAATAACCAAGTCAAATCTACATGTTACCAATGCAGATTATGCCAGAGATGTGCTGCAGCTTGAAGAAGCAGAAGTTAAAAAAAAAAAAAGACACACAGGAGGGTCACTGTACCAATAGTGCTTTTATCATACCATTAAAAAGTTATCCATATACAATATATCTGTCTGGAAACCACTGGGTAACACTGACATGGAAAAGGACTTGGGGTTTGAAAGTAAATTGGAGCAACCAGTGTCAGACAGCTGCTGCCAAAACAAATAGAATCATGGGGTGCGTCAAGGAGATCTAGGGGCGCATGATGAGAACATTGTTCTTTCTCTTTACAAGTCACTGGTCAGACCACAAATGGAATATTACGTACAGTTTGGGGCAACTGTACTCAGGAAGGACATATCAAAGCTTAAGTGGGTACAGTGGCAGGCAACTAAAGTAATAAATGGAATGGGACTACAATACCCAGAGAGGTTATCAAAATTGGGATTATTTACAATACAGAGATCTCTCCCATCATCTGTTTATACCCAGGACTGTAGCAAGAGGGCGCCCTCTACGTCTAGACAAAAGTATCTACACCAACATAGGAGGGGGTTCTTTACTGTAAGAGATGAGAGACTATGGACTCTGCCTGACAATGTGGCGATGGCAAAATTACTAAAACAGTTGAAGAGGGGCCTGGACGTCTTGAGTAGAACAATATGTGTTATAGGCACTAAAAGGCGTGTTGATCCAAGGAATTATTCTGACTGGCAAAACTGGAATCAAGAAGGAATGTTTTTCCTAAAATGAAGAACATTGGCTTCTACCTAGTGTTTTGGGGGGGGGGGGTTTGCCTTCTTCTGGATCAACATTGCAGGATAACAGGCTGAACTGGGTGGACAAGTCATTTTTCTGCTACACATACTATGTTACTAAGGGCTTAGTTACTAAGGGGTTAAATTACATTCATTGTAACAAAAAAAACCCTAGGAGTTGTTGAAAAATCAAATGAAAAGTTTCTGTGTGATTGTAACATTGGTATAGGTAAGTGATTACAATATCAGAGCAAAAGGAGAATTTATTGCAGAAAACTGACCCCCTGAAGGGAGGCTCTAGTACCCTGCTGTACCGCCTCTAGCTTGGATACAAGATGTGATACGGGTGGGCAGGGATGCTCTAGTAGCCTGCTGTACCACCACTAGCTTGGATACAAGATGTGATACGGGCGGGCATGGAGGCTCTATTACCCTGTTGTACCGCCTCTAGCTTTGGATGCAAGATGTGATACAGACGGGCATGGAGGCTCTAGTACTAGCAGTGTGCCGCTCCATTGCAAAGACAGGATTAAGGTGCTCACCATTAGGTCTCCAAACTCTGTGATAATCAGGGCTTAAACTAAATCTTCATTTGTTGCTGAAGACAACCCATTTCCACTCCGTAGCAGTCCAGCTTCGTTGTTCACAACACCATTGGAAAAGGAAGCGATGGTGGGTGGGTGTCAAAGGCAGTATTATTGGGCAGTGTGAGACCAAATATCCTTCAGCCAAGCGCCTGGAAATGGTTCCAACAGGCACAGGAGCCTGTTACGATGTCCACCATCCAGAGACAGGCGGTAACGGAACAGTTGGAGCTGCTCATGCTTGCCGGACGATCATCTTTACTGTTGGTTTATCGAGGGCGCCCTGAACCCGATCACCTTGTGAGGAATGCCCTCACGCATCCAATGGTCCCAACACCTTCTAACAGTCTGGTCAGATATGACTATCTAGATTCTCGCATTCTATTAATGATCCTCCTCTCAAACTCTATTAACTGGGCAAAATCTTTTTCATTACATTATAGAGGCATCTAATGGTCAGCAAGCTCTACACAAGCAGAAAAAGAAGTCCACTACACACAAGGAGCCTCTGAGAGCCTTTCTATAGGCCAAGGGTAGAACCACTTTTAGGGTCTTCGGGAACAAGACCATTCATCTAATCACACCACAAGACTAATCTATTTGCATATCTGCATGAGATGTAATTGTATGTTAAAGTTTGCAGGGGGGTTTTTTTGTTTGTTTTTTTTAAATCTTTTTTTCTACAAAAAGAGTGCATATTAGGATTTAGTACAGTTTGACTGCAAACAGAAACAGATTTCTCCCTGGAAATAAGTACTGGCCTGTCTTGTGTATTGAAGATATTTTGGTGGCAATCCTCATAATAGAAATCCCTTTTCTAAGTGAGCAACAAGTTTGGCATATCTGAGGAAGACCTAACACCTTAATGAATTAAAATTTGTGCTTTAACCGTGTAGCACATTAACGACGCACAAATAGTTTGTAAGCTGGAAGAGAACTAGTTAAAGACCAAAACCAAGTCATTAGTACATTCAGGTTTTTTCTCCATTTACCACTAAAGGGACTTGGAGTAATGATGACAGTTCATCCTGGTCTTCTATTGATGTTTTGGGATGCACCAAACCGCCTTGATTACTAAATGCGCAGTAACTGCCAACAAGAACTTGATCAGCAACAGTCTGTCTGAAAACTTCTACTTTCAGGACATCGGCTAGGATCTCCTCCGTCTCCTGAAACATAAGGGAGAGAAAAAGTGTGCAGGACAGTTAATGTACAACATAGAATACTACAATATCTAGCCTTCAATTACTCCAGGAGCCATGACGGATCAATAATGCTTCTCCATACTCTGCCAGGTCTGTTTGCAGAGACAATCTTTAAATGGGACACTGCAAGCAGATTTAAGCCAATTACAGTCATCAGTGCCCAGGCGCCGAGATCTGCAACTGCCTGCGATCTCCCATATACAGGCTGACTGCAGCCTGTAAATACAGCATTAGAGGGGAAACCGCAGCTGTGGACACCTAGGACAGGCAAGTTTAGGATATTTTATTATGTTTTTCATGGGCAACATGATTAAAAAAATATATCTATCTATCTAGTTTAACCGACAGCCCCTTGTATAAAGGATCAAGAACCGTTAATACACAGCACTTGGTCCGGGGCATTAAAGGGGTTGTCCCGCGGCAGCAAGTGGGTCTATACACTTCTGTATGGCCATAATAATGCACTTTGTAATGTACATTGTGCATTAATTATGAGCCATACAGAAGTTATAAAAAGTTTTTCACTTACCTGCTCCACTGCTGGCGTCCTCGTTCCCATGGTTGCCATCTAATTTTCGCCGTCTAAAATGGTCTAATGGCCAAATTAGACGCGCTTGCGCAGTCCGGGTCTTCTGCTTTCTTCAATGGGGCTCCGTGTAGCTCCGCCCCGTCACGTGTTGATTCCAGCCAATCAGGAGGCTGGAATCGGCAATGGACCGCACAGAAGAGCTGCGGTCCACGGAGGAAGAGGATCCCGGCGGCCATCTTCAGCCGGTAAGTATAGAAGTCACCGGAGCGCGGGGATTAAGGTAAGCACTGAGCGGTTTTTTTTTTTTAAGTCCCTGCATCGGGGTTGTCTCGCGCCGAACAGGGGGGGGGGGGGGGTTGAAAAAAAAAAACCCGTTTCGGCGCGGGACAACCCCTTTAATGCCACGCCATTGAAGAATACGTTCTGCTAGTGACTCCAGTCACACTAAGGGGATGTTATCCCATGTAATTGGGTCTCCTATGGATGTTCCATTGGAAAACTCCAAAAGGTGTTCCCCCTGCCCCCCCCCCCCCCCCTTTTTTTTTTTTAAAGGACAGTGTCAATACCCTCCAGGGGTCTTACACGACAGACATCACAGATGTATGTATAAAAAGTTATTATGCACATGGGCAGGAAAATACATGTTACCATTACAACACTACAATGGGAGACCACTGGGTAACACCGACATGGAAAAGGACTTGGGGATTTTAGTAAATTAAGTTTAACTGGAGCAACCAGTGTCCGGTAGCTGCTGCCAAGGCAAATAGGATGATGGGGTACGTCAAAAGTGGTCTAGGGGCACACGACAACAAGAACATTGTGCTTCCTCTTTACAAGTCACTGGTCAGACCACACATTGAATATTGTGGACAGTTTTGGGCAACGGCACTCAAGGAGGACATATCAGAACTTGAGCGGGTACAAAGGCAGGCAACTAAAGTAATAAATTGAATGGGCGGACTACAATACCCAGAGAGATTATCAAAATTGGGGTTAGTTTAGAAAAAAAATAAATAAAATAAAGGACAGCTGAGGGGCAACCTAATAACTAAGTATAAATATATCATGGGACAATAGATCTAGAGGAAAGAAGGTTTCTACACCAACATAGAAGGGGGTTCTTTACTGTAAGAGCAGTGAGACTATGGAACTCTCTGCCTGAGGATGTGGTGAGAGTTCAAGAGGGGCCTGACAGCCTTTTTGGGTAATACATTATATGTTATAGTCACTAATTCATTCAGAATGTTTTTTGATCCAAGGATTATTCTGATTACCAACTCAAATTCAGGAAGGAATTTTTTCCTTTAAAATGGGGAAAATTGGCTTCTACCTTATTGGGTTTTTTTTGCCTACCTCTGGAAGAGCATTGGGGCAGGAAAGGGGGGGGGGGGGGGTAATAGACTGAATTGGAAGTACATGTGTATTTTTTTTTCCGGCCCAACATACTATGTTACAATGCTCTTGCATTCATTGGCAAGTCTCCATTCCATGAGGAACTATTTTGGTGGGAGGATGGAGATAACACAGGACATCCCAGTAATTCTATAAAGTCCATCAAGAAACAGATGACAATGGAAGACGTGTAACAATATCAACTGCAAGTCTTTGATGCAGAACAGAAGGCCATTGTGAGAGCACTCAACACGTTTAGGGACAAAAGAAGTCTGGTATCTGCATCAACAGGCATAGATCGACAAGGATGCACCTAAAACGAGAGGGGAAACAAAAAAAGTCATACCCGGTCAAGATCAGGGTGTACAAGGGCTACATAGTCATTACAAGCCATCACATTTCCTAATGCTGAGAGACGCTCCTCCACTCTCTGGATTCGGACAGAGTCTGGCAAACTGTTTCGGATGTGCTGGAGCTCTTGGTCGGTCGTGTTGTTTGGAACTAGAAGGCCATTTCGGTTTCCTAGAAGAAATACAAACACACGTAAAGCAAGCAAGTTAAAAAGGGCCTGTCCTCTAAAAACACATAATACCCTATCCACGCGATAGGAAATAACTTGTGGATCGACAAGGGCCTGACTGCTGGGCCCCCACCAATCCCAAGAACGCAGCCCCAGCGCACCGTGAAGTGAGGACAAAGGAAGACGTGAATGTGCACATCCACACCACTCATTAAAAAGGAGCCTGCTGAAGATTAGCAAGTTCAAGCGCTTTGCCATCTTTGGCAGTACCATTGAAGTGAACAGAGGTGTGCTGGGGGACTCAGCAACCAGACCCTCTCCGATCAATAAGCTAGATAGTGGAGAATTTGCGAGAACCTATTTAAAGCTTTAATAAAGAAAAAATGTATATAAAAAGCACAACTGTTTTAGTATTTTGATCACGTCATTTGATGCTGTTACGCAGTAAATAATGGAAAAGTCATATATGTTATCTGTGAGGGCTGTCGAGCAACAGATTTTTTTTTTTTGTGAGCTTGGAATCCTTCGAATACAAGATCATTGGGGGCCATCAATATTACAGTCCCAGAAAGGCAATACATATTAGATGAAGGTCAGCTGAAGCCACTCATTTTAGTGGGATTGGGCAGTCATCTTAACATATCAGGAGGTGATGTGCATCAAGATGCGCAATCCTTTCGCTCTCAAGGACAAGCAGCCAAAGGTGTGTAGTAGCAGCTTGTTTCCCTTTCCTCTGGCTAACTTTGGCTAAGCTGAGTGCACATGCTTAAGGTGGAAGAGGGGAAAACTGGTATACATAACTGTCAATCTAATGAGCATTCAGCAGATATTTATTTAAGGTCTACGGCCACCTTAAGATACGTACAGACTACAGCAATGAGGCAAGAAGATTTGTGGGGTCTATCAGACACCAGTCAATCAAGTACAAGTGGATCCTCAACATGCAATATTAATTGGTTCTAGAAAGATCACTATATGATGAAACCAAAACTTTATGGTAAATGGCAGCTGATTCCAAAATGTCAAATATTTACCCCTCAGGATTGAAGAAAAATAAGCACAGAATCAATACAGGTAAAACCAATCCTTATATATAATGGAAGGAGCTACTGGAACCTGGAAATCACTTCCTACAAGGACTGGAGCATCTACTGGATCTGAGACCATGGTCTGTACGTTCGATAGTACACGAGTCCCATCATGTCGGATGTAGCTGCTGCAGTGGAGTTATGCCAAGTGTGCTCCCCAAATCTCTGTACGGGACAGAAGCCGCTCTGCACCAAACATACAGGGAGCGGTACAGGCATTTCTATGGATGGCTGCTGTGTGCGGGTTAGGCCTCAAGACCACGGGCGGGTCGGGCTCCATCTGCAGCCATGGACATTTTCTTACTTGTCCATGCACGGCTTCTGCACAGCTGATGCGCCGACCTGCAGTACATTATTTTATTTATCTCCTGCTCTCCCACGAATCCGCGTCACGTCCGCAGTGTCAGCTGCAGGTGTGCCACGGATCACACAGCTTCCATTGACTTCAATAGAAGCAGTCCATGTGGGATCTGAAGAAAAAAAAAAAAAAGGGGAACATGCTGCAACTTGTTTTCCGGACCGAAAGTTCCGCAAATCAAGTCTGCATGCTTTAATAAATTTGCGGACACCCATGTATCCCTATGGGTGGCCTGATTTGCGGATCTTCAGCAAATCAGATCCGCCTGTGGACATTGAGCCTTAGGAGAGGCAGTAAGGTGCCCAGCAGTGCAGCTCAGACTGAGGTAAGCTACAAGGGGAACTTCTCATCAGGGCAACACAAAACAATGAATCACAGCATAGCTCAAGGGAAGAGAAGAACGTCCTTGTAGTGAAGCACTCAAACATGGCCGATTCTCCAGGCAAGACAGGAGGAGGCATCTGAGTCCATTCACATTGTGAGGTTAGAGTTTTGACAGAGTGGTGTTGATCTGTGCACAACTGATGCCCCCAGATGGGAAGACAGGACCTGAGGTACATTTTACCTGAAAAGCAGCTGGAAGGATATTAAAGGGTTACCTGAGGGGTTTTTTTTGCATAATGTGATTGTTCTCAGTAAGAGAAACCAAGCGATTTTGTAAATATACCTTCTAATGGCTAACAAAAATACATGGTGTTATAGCAAGCTTTCGGACCTGCGCAGGGTTCCTCAGGCTTATGATGGAACAAGTCTACAGACATTTAATATATACACACGATAACATGGGAGAGCACGAACATGGTGAACTTAATGTGCACTACATAAATACCAGAGACAGAGGGTGAAAGGGCCCAGACCATGCGCATTCATTACATTTGTCTTTAGATCTGTTCCATTATGCCTGAGGAAGGACCCTGCGCAGGTCCGAGAGCTCGCTACAATATCATGTATTTGTTAGTCATTAAAGGAGATGTCCCGCGCCGAAACGGGGTTTTTTTTTTTAACCCCCCCCCCGTTCGGCGCGAGACAACCCCGATGCAGGGGTTAAAAAAACCACCCGCACAGCGCTTACCTGAATCCCGGCGGTCCGGCGTCTTCATACTCACCTGCTGAAGATGGCCGCCGGGATCCTCTGTCTTCATGGACCGCAGGGCTTCTGTGCGGTCCATTGCCGATTCCAGCCTCCTGATTGGCTGGAATCGGCACGTGACGGGGCGGAGCTACACGGAGCTACACGGAGCCCCATAGAGAAGAGGAGAAGACCCGGACTGCGCAAGCGCGGCTAATTTGGCCATCGGAGGGCGAAAATTAGTCGGCACCATGGAGACGAGGACGCCAGCAACGGAGCAGGTAAGTATAAAACTTTTTATAACTTCTGTATGGCTCATAATTAATGCACAATGTACATTACAAAGTGCATTATTATGGCCATACAGAAGTGTATAGACCCACTTGCTGCCTCGGGACAACCCCTTTAAGATATTTACAAGATTGTTCTCAGTAAATGAAACCAAGCAGTCACATTTTACGCTACTGCCTAACACGGTACCAACCCCTCCCCCCCTCCTCCTTTTTTTTTGCATATTAATCCCACTTTCTGACCACAGCGTAGCTCAAATTTACACACAGCGCCAACAACGTGCCCGTTCTTTGCTCCAACAGCATGTCGCACGACATTGACGTCACTATTTCATTATGGCCCAGTGATATTTCATGCACCGATCACGAGGCTAGGGCACAATAGCCTTGTTTGCAGGATGACACTGGCGAGGTTCTGCGTGAGGCAGACAACTGACAGGAGATTGGCTGCAGCAGCGACGCGATTATACAGGCATGTCACCGCTGCAGCCAATGCAAAAAACACTGGTAGGAAGGGAGGAGCAGCAGCTCAGAGTAGCACACAGTTACGAGGTAAGTACTTAATCATTTTATAACATCCCCCACCCTCAGTTTGCCAATTCAGGCAACCCCTTTAATTTACTTGTGCAGTTAGCGCCAATCTGGGATCATTTAAGTTAAAGTTTCTCTATATCTATAACACACAGTTGTATGGCACGCCAAAGTCACGGTCCGTACTCACCAACGCACATTCTTCCAATAATTCGGCATCCAGCTATGGACGCATGCACAACCGGTATCGTCTCAGAAAGCTCTCCTTCAAACACGCTGCAAGAGAAACACTCAGGATTAAAGCAGGTTCTGTTGCAGCACATTTGTATCGGGTGGCGGACGAACGGTTCCGCTTGTGGGCAACCTCACGGCGCTCATGCGAGACTTGGCAGCGCTATACAGATGACTCCTACTGTCTCATCCATGTCCGAGGAGGCAAGAGGGGCAGACACTGGGGCCAAACAGGCTACTAGCAAAGACTGTGTCCCGCCAGCAGGAGGCGCTGCCTCATTCACATGCAGCGATGGAAAACTTTAAAAACTGATTACTAAGGTGGGCTTTTATTAACAGAAACGGAAATAACTAGAAAACATGACTGTCGGTATTGTTTTATTAGGGTCAGCACAAAAGTGGAATAGGAAGCCAAGACATCAATCCCATTGAAGTCAACGAGCGCAACCCCTATCGTACTTCCAGCTGTGAGAACGACAGCGGGCTGGAGGATCAGATGATCAATGGGGATCCCGAGCGGTGGACCCCTTGTGATCAACTATTGATGACTCATCCTGGGGGGATATCTTATCAATAGTAAAGGCCTGGAGAACCCTCCATTGCTCTGCCCATGGCCTCCTGTAACACGTGACCTCAGCAGCTCCATATAGATTCACTCCACAGCTGGTCGTGGAGACGTCACCCACCTGTAGAAGTTCTCGGAGCCTCCTATGGCTACCAGGCAATATGTGTTGGTTAGTTTCGCGAAGCAACCGATCTCATTGTTGTTCTCAAAGGAGGCGCGGACTGCCATGGCTGCTCCACCCGGGAAACCGTCACTAGAAGCAGACAGAAGACACGCTGACTCCGTGTATACACCCGCACACTGCCTTATCACCGGCAAATCAGCCCTTACCGCGGCCTTACCTCGCTCCGTTACCGATCACTCCCGACAACTTCTCGTCCTCCGCCAAACACGTGGCTTGGCCGCAAAAACTGGTTGCACTTCCGGGTTGCGCCACTTGACAGGAAGTGCCTCGAACGTAACCAATAGAAAGCAGTCTTTGAGGATGACGCGTGAGGCTGAGGACGCCATGTTTAGAGTGGTCATCGCCACTAATTCCATCCAGTCTCGTTTTATGGCACTCGAGCAGCAGCATTCTAGCACACAGCTGTATCTCTTAGTTCATATAGTTAAGGCTTTCATGGAATGACAGAAAAATGTTTAGAGGCAAAATGTAGGATTGCCACCATCACTGTCAAAAACATTGGGGAGGGATTGTGTAGGTGTGCTTTCACATAAGCACTTTTTTTATAGGATATCTATGTGGTAGGGAAGTGGTTAATATCAGCATCCATAATGGTTTGGGATAGTTAGGCCTCGCTCACACTGGTGCGTTTTACAGCAATTAACGCAGCGTTTTGAACACCACGTTAATCGCGATATAATGCTTCCATTGAAGTCAATGGGCCTCGCAGGCTTGCGTTTGATCGCAGCACTGGACGTCACTTTATAGACCTGCGATTTTGAGCACTGTCAATGGGAGCTGCGACCAAAAGTAAAATCACGGCAGAGCACCGCGCTTGAAATTGCGGCGTTTTGCCGCATTCATGCATGAGAGCGGCCTTAATAGGTTAATTCCATGGTGGTCTCAATGGGTCAATGACAATATCTACAGTCATTTGACTGCAGTCATTGAAAAGTTCAAAGCCAAAATCCGTGGTGTCCTAAGGCCGGCCGCATACTGACATATTTGCGCACACAATACGCAGAGAATAGAACCCATTGATTTCCCTGGATTCCTACACATTTCTGTATTTTGCATGTGCAATTTGGAGGCGGAAAAATAAAAATAAAACGTTCTATTTTTTTGCGTATTTGCGCACCAAAGGTCTTGACAAATGCGTGCGCAATACGCAAGGACATGTGTGAAACACCTGGAACTAAGACAAATTAGCCTTTCCACTCGGGGCGTCCCTGTGTCCCGCGCGCAAATGAACATACCCTGTGGGCAGTAAAATACACCGATATGCACATAAAAAATATAGTTCGTTTTGCAAAAACGCAGTGCTGAGGCGCGTGCGAATTCACGTATGCTCGTGTGAAGGAGCCCTAAAGAGCATCAGAAAATAAACATTTTTATTTTAAACATATTTTTTATGATTTTCTTTTTACGTTTTTGTTCATAATTAGAGATGAGCGAACATACTCGGCCACGCCCCTTTTTCACTCGAGCACCGCGATTTTCGAGTACTTCTCTACTCGGGTGAAAAGATTCGGGGGGGCGGCGTGGGTGAGCGGGGGGTTGCAGAGGGGAGTGTTAGAGAGAGAGAGCCCCCCCTGTTCCCCACTGCTACCCCCCGCTCCACCACGCCATCCCCCGCTCCCCGGCGCCCCCCAAATCTTTGCACCCGAGTAGCCAGGTACTCGAAAATAGCGATGCTCGATCGAGTAACTACTCGAAACGAGTCCGTTCGCTCATCTCTATTCATAATCTATATATTTTTTTTAATCCTGCATTTTTCACACTGACCACAGAGAAACTTTGCCGTTGTCATCTAACTCAGGGCCTTTTCATACGGGCGAGAAATCATTCAGATTCCCGCCATTAGCGAGAATCAAAACTAGTGTTAAGTCTAAATGAATGCAGAACTGAACGATAAAATAATTTGTTGTTTAGTTTCTGCATGCATGAAAACTAAACGACAGATCGGCCCGTGTAAACAGGCCTGTTTACTGTGAATACAGGCGGGCAGCTGGAACCATCCCCGGCCACTCCAACTCCATTCACTAGAGGTGAATGGAAAAATAAAAAAGCTATTGCGCGCAAAAGATGGCTGCAGAAAATTAAAAAAAAATATATATATATATATATATATATATATATATATATTTCTTTGAAAAAAATACAATTAGTACAGCAAAAAACAAAACTATATAAGTTTGGTATCGTAGTAATCGTACCGACCCATAGAATAAAGTTAACGTCATTTTTGTTGCCGTTTGTGCGCCGTAGAAGACGCACCAAAAGATGGCGGAATTTCATTATTTTTTTTCTTCATTTCCACTTAATTTATTAAAAGTTTTTCAGTACATTATATGGTACATTAAATTGTACCTTTGAAAAATACAGCTCGTCCCGCAAAAAACAAGCCCTCATACAGCGACATCAATGGATAAATAAAGGAGTTATATTTTAAAAGGGTGGAGTGCTAATGAATAAAATCCCATGCGGACCCCTGCTAATGGTCCATGATCCATACATGTATACTACAGTGGAGTTAGTAGGCGGTGCTGTGGTTGCGTGATGCAATGATCTGTATAACACGCGGTAAGCATCATTTGTCTTTGAGACAGCGTTCTGCGCAGTGGTGAGGGAATCATGGCAGAGCTGACGGAATTCCAACACAGTCAGATTGTTTGGGCTTGTATGATGGGTGCCGCCATAACAAAGGCAAAGGAATTTTTTGCTGTATCACTAGGCATAGTATCCAAGATTATAACCGTGTACAGGAAAAAGCACAGGACCGATCATCACTGGGACAACCTGTCAAGCATCTGCGCCCAACAGGTCGGCCCATGTAAATGCACCCTTAGAAAGGAGACATAATATCACAGGCGGATGGCGCCGAGAGGTAACACCTATATTTAGCTTAGGAACGCTGTATTCTCTCCTTAGGGAGAGCACATAGAAGGTGAGTGAGTGAGGAGATTTATAAGGCCATTCATGCTCCTCTGGGTAATATGCAAATAAGGGAGATGGAGCAATACCTCTACAGCACTACCTATTGGAAGACAGCATTCCTGCAAGTCAATATTAGACTCTTTATACAAGCCTTGTAACAATGACTGGAAATTGAAAGCCAAGCCAGCATCCATACACAGACAGCTGTTTCAGGGTGTTTGCCCCTCATCAGAGTGCAGTAGGTTTATGGCTTGGCTAGCAAGAGGTCTCTGTGGGTCAGAACCGCTATCTTTTCTCCTTAGGGAGAACACCTAGAAGGTGAATGAGTAAGAAAAGACTTATATAGCCATTCATTGTTCCCAGTCATTGTTACAAGGCTTGTATAAAGCATCTAACTTTGACTTGCAGAAATGCTGCCTTACATTAGGTGGCGCTACAGAGGTATTTTTCCATCTCCCTTTTTTGCATATTATCCAGAGGAGCATGAATGGTCTTATATGTCTACTCACTCACCTCCTAGGTGCTCCTCTTTTTAAAGAATTTAGAAGTGGTTTCTGCGCCTAAATCCTGACAGAATCCTACAACATTTTGCAAGTGAGTGGGGTATTTTATCTGCCATTTACAATGGGTTTAATCTGTGTGGATCCACTGGGACATCTGCAGTAAATTTGCCATGTGAACGTCTTTTGGCCTCATTTACATGGGCTGTATACTGTCATAGCCATGCCAGATATTTTCAACGTGGATCTGACAGTTTAACCTGTGTCAGAATGTCATGGACGAGCCTCGGAGTTCTGTGGTGGATTCACATAGATCAATACAGAGATGTCGCCCCTGTCAATGGAGCAAATCCCCTTCCGGCAGCCCAATAAGGTTTCCAAATGGATTTCATGTGGAAACTGCTCCAAGAATTGACATGGTAATTCTTTTTTAATCCACATGCAGAAAAATACGCATCATAGTTCATATGTAGTTCATTTTCATAGTATTCAATAGAATGCTAAAATGATGTGGATTTTGCAGTGGATTTGGGCACCAAAATCCACCACAAAATTCTGCCATGTAAACAAGGCCTCGTAGTATTATAAAAATGTAAAGAAAATGGTATATGCACAGCATAAATATATTTCATTATGGGACAATCAATACAAAAAAATCTATAGTCTATAAATCTAAGTAGTGATGGGATCTGCAGCAGACTGGAGATGATGTAAAAGCATTCCTTTATTCAGACTTCATAAAACAGATACAGGCAAGCGATGTTTCGGCCATAAATAGGCCTTTATCAAGCATGCCTGGTCCACCGACCCATCTGAAGTAACTAGTGACTATAACCTGTAATATTGTAACACTCAAGAAAGACATCCAGGACCCTCTTAGACTCTTTTTTCTAATTCACCAATACCACATCCTCAGGCAGAGAGTTCCATAGTCTCACTGCTCTAACAGTAAATAATCCCCTTCTATGTTCATGTCCTTTTTTCTTCTAGACGTAGAGGATGCCCCCTTATTACAGTCACAGTCCTGGGTATAAATAGATAATGGGAGAGATCTCTGTATTGTCCCCTGATATATTTATATACGGTTATTAGGTTGCCCCTCAGCCGTCTTTTTTCTAAACTAAGTAACCCCAAATTTTGATCACCTCTCTGGATATAATAATCTCTCCATTGCATTTATTACTTTAGTTGCCCAACTTTGTACCCGCTCAAGCTCTGATATGTCCTTCTTGAGTACCGATGCCCAAAACTGTATACTTTTTTCTATGTGTGGTCTGACCAGTGACTTGTAAAGAGGAAGAACAATGTTCTCATCATGTGCCCCTAGACCTCTTTTAATGCAACCCATGATCCTATTTGCCTTGGCAGCAGCTGCCTGACACTGGTTGCTCCAGTTAAGCTTACAGTTAACTAAAATCCCCAAGTCCCTTTCCATGTCAGTGTTACCCAGTGGTTTCCCATTTAGTGTGTAATAGTGACATGTAGAGATAAGCGAGCATACTCGGAAAAGCACTACTCGCTCGAGTAATGTGCTTTATCCGAGTATCGCTGTGCTCGGGTCTGAAGATTCGGGTGCCGCTGCGGCTGACAGGTGAGTCGCAGCGGGGAGCAGGGGAGAGCAGGCGGGAGAGAGGGAGAGGATCGTTCGTTCCCATCTGCCTTCATTCACAGTAAACAGGAGTCACTCAAACATTGAGCAGCTGTTTACATGGGCCAATAGTTTCTTGGTTTTGAATTCTGCTAAAAACCAAGAGACTTCGACAAGTGAGCAATTTCTCGCTCAGTACCCTGTCGGCAGCTACATGTACACAGGATTATTATCACCTTAAGTCACTGTTTCAAGCAAGAATTCGGGCGATAATCTCCCCGTTTAAAGCACCCTTTAGACTACTAATGCACTACACCTACTCTGATTGGCCAATCAAAGAGCAGTGCACAGCGTGCATTAGGTTGTTAGAAAATTGCTACTGCCATCTTGGACATGCAAAAACAGGACATGAAACTGCTGGATCAGAGGGGTGACAAAGAAGGGAAACTGCTGCTGATATGCCAACCACCCCTTACAGTCCAGGGACACAATTTTGTCCCGAAGCTGGAGGGTTGCTTAATAAAGTACTAGTACTAATTTGGCAACAAAAGCAGATGCTAAGTATTATAAATTAAGACTTGTGGTGCGGCATAGGAAAATAAAAGATGGCTAACATGCATATACCATTTGTACACAGTGTTTTGTGGAACAAATCTCATTGACATTTATTGAGCATCCGGGTGTGGCTCTTTTTTTTTACTATTGCAAAAGCTCCAGCGAAATGCCAAGTGTGAACCTGACCTAGAAAATGTAACACCATGAGATAACAGCTGAATACATGCAACATAGAAATCCAGTCCAAAGCAGGCAATTGTGTTGAAATCAAGTATTAAAATATTATTTATATAACAGTGACTCAACTATCCGACGCACCCAATTTGCAATTCAAATAATTTACTAGCAGATTAGTAATATGTAGATGGATTACACACCCTCGGTCCTGTGGTGTGGTCAATGACATGTAAGAAAATTACTTAGTATTATACTTGTTTATGTTCAGGACACACGTTTAGGTGTCAACCATACATTGGGTAAATAGTAATAACACCGCTGGAAACTTTCTAACTCATATCTGCAATAACAGAGCTCACGCAGATATGGCTTCCTTTATTTTACTTTGTGTGTTGCATTAAAGGGGTTGTCTTGCGAAAGCAAGTGGGGTTAAACACTTCTGTATGGCCATATTAATGCACTTTGTAATATACATCGTGCATTAAATATGAGCCATACAGAAGTTATTCACTTACCTTCCCTGCGCTGGCGTCCCCGTCTCCATGGCTCCGTCTAACTTCAGCGTCTAATCGCCCGATTAGACGCGCTTGCGCAGAAGGGTCTTCTGTCCTCGGCTCAGTCTGGCACAAGCGGTGTTCTGGCTCTGCCCCCTTCTACGCGCCATCGCGTAGCTACGCCCCGTCACGTGTGCCGATTCCAGCCAATCAGGAGGCTGGAATCGGCACACGTGATGGGGCGGAGCTACGCAATGATGCGTAGAAGGGGCGGAGTCAGAACACCCCTGCTGCCGGACAGACCCGAAGGCAGAAGACCCTTCTGCGCAAGCGCGTCTAATCAGGCGATTAGACGCTGAAGTTAGACGGAGCCATGGAGACGGGGACGCCAGCGCAGGGAAGGTAAGTGAATAACTTCTGTATGGCTCATATTTAATGCACAATGTATATTACAAAGTGCATTAATATGGCCATACAGAAGTGTACAACCCCACTTGCTTTCGCAAGACAACCCCTTTAAATTTACTACAGTGTTTATTGTATTTTTAAAGGGGTTGTTCTGCAATCAAAGGGGTTGTCTGACTCGTAAGACCTCAGGACAACCCCTTCCCCATGCAATAAAATAATATATGGTGATTTATATGCGCCTCTCCTCACTCCCACTGCGGCTAGCGCCGGTGCTCAGTCCTCTGCTCTGATATCTGTTTACAGCTGCAGTGCCTACCGGTTTACGGGACGCCACGGGAGCTGCAGTCAGTAACAGAGCTCAGCGATGGACTGCAGCTGTAAACAAAGACCGGAGGGGAGGACCAAGCACCCGGTACGGGTATACCGGGAGTGATGGGTATATCATCATTTGTTATTTTACTGCATGGGGAAGGGGTGATTGTAAGTGAATGCAGTTACTGTGTCACTCGAAGTTGGCACAATCTAGCAATTGCAAGAAATTCAAATCTGCTGGATTTTATGCAATTTTTGGGTTGTGGCCATGGCAACTTGCAAGCCACAACATTATTGCATTCACTTACATTAGTTTGTGATGTAGCATGAAATCACTGTTATCTTTGACTTCGCCACAGTGCCCTAACCTTTAATGTTAGATATACTAATTGGTCTCCCACCAATGCGTACTTTTAGCCAAAAGCGTTACAATCATCATGGTTGCAATCATTTATAACCATGTACAGTCAAAATGACTAGATGTAGTGGGAAGGAAAAAAACAAAAGCAATCAACACCTCCATTATGAGATCTCATCCGTCAATTGTTTTGTAAATTATACTAGAAGTTATGGGGAACTTTTGGGCAAAAATAATCAGCAGACTGTAATTTTAACAGATTGTCCATTATTGTTTGTTCGCTGTAATCATCTCTTTCTAGGGCTGACTTCAGCAAATGTATTTAGCATCCAGTTGAGCGTCCTCGTATATAGGACTCACCTTTTCCATATCTTTAAATTAGCAATTATATCAAGCACAGGTAGGGTGTGCAGGGTTTTCCAGACACAGCATTTTAAATCCGTTGCTAGATAGTTACACAGATGGCTATAAGGTCATGAATTATTGAAATGGATCCTATACAACACATATTACAGAATTATGAATACATTCTGAGTCACTTAGGATATGAATATAAGATAGATGTAATTCATGGATATTAGAACAGCTCATCTCGGCTGATAGCACCATTGCTCCACACGTCATTTCCCAACCTGGGGTAACATTTTGCCATCCTTAAAAGTTCTTTCCATTACATCACAGGGGTTAAGGCAGACCCTGAAAACGACTGTACACTTTAGTCTCCTTTATTTTGGAATTAAATTTTGTGATGAGTTCTAATTTACTATGTCCAAGGGTCATTCTTTTAAAATCTTGGCTAGCATCTTCTCTCTTAGTATCAGCAAAAGTAGTCTTATTTGCGGAAGTGCTGTCATAACTAGTTACTTTATTTATTGCTGCATCACTTTTCATTCTTGGAGACATCTTGTTTTGTGGATGTAGAAGTTTATTAGACTGCTCAAACTTGGCTCTAATTACAGACGGCGAGTCAATCAGATCAGAGGTAGATTTTGATAAAGTCTGTTTTTGGATGGCCAATAGGTTATTTTGGTCAATGTGAGGAACTGACGGTCTCCTCTGGTCTTTGGGTGATTCCACCTTTGCTTTACTTTTCTCATCATGTGAGTTTCTTTCGCGATATCTTGACAACACTGGTTTTTCTTCACGAATCACAGTAACTGCCTGATTATTAATAAAGGGTGGTGTCTTCACACTATTTTGGCTGTCCGTACTAGAGTTACTGTCAGATTGGGTCGAACGTTCGGGAACTACAGGTGGTTGAGGAGTAATTCTCACAGCTGGCCATCGGTTCCTGGTAGGAGTAGACCCAAAGAGATTGTAGTTTTCATTTTCTAGATTAGAAAAGTAGTCACTTTCTAGTGAATCTGCATACAAAGCTCGGAATTCTCTCTCAAACTCTTCTATTATGTTCCCTTTGAAGTAGGTTGCCATATTGCTGTGGACATGACCCGAAAGCCAAGTGAAGCTGAAAGATAAGAGAGTGTGAAAGTTACTTTTTTTGCTTATTAAAACCGAACATGAAAAAAAAAATCACAAAGTATCAAGAAGAAAGCTCACACAAGTTTTACCACCTCTACTAGTCACGTTTCCCATTAGGCCTCTTGTAACCTTGTAATTTGGCCTGATTTAATGGGCGTGTCTAACAAATGTGTGACCTACATAGAATATTATAGATTGGTATCATTCAGTCAACTAAAGAGCTTATGCACACTGCCATATTATGGATCCATAGTCTGGGGCTCCATAACACATTGCCTATAGCCTGCTATGGGCTCATACTATACCTTATTGGGGAGGCACACAAATGATTCATATGTAGTCTGTGAGAAAAATAATGTGTGTGCCATTGTATCCTGTATTAAAGGGGTATTCCCATCTCAGCCCCTCACCCTGTTGTGGCTCACCTTCTTGTGCTCTGCTCCACATCCAGACAGCCTGAGTTTTATGAAAACAGGCAAGCAGACCATTCAATTCTACGCGGTTTCCACATCTCTGATAGAAGTGAATGGGAGTTAGGTAAACAGCGTAGCACAGCTAGCTAAACTGATTCTGTAACTTCTGAAATGCGGAAAAAGTTTAGCTCGCTGTGCTGCGTAATTCAGCAATTCCCAATTACTTTTAATGGAATTACAGAAACACTGTAGAATGCTCAGAAAAGTTTCATTAAAACTCTCAGGATGTTGGAATGCAGTGCAGAGATGGAAGTGGTAAGCTGGGACAGGAAGGAGGAATTTTCGAGATAGATGTGGTTACCACCTCTGGAATCTGTGCCTATCAGACAGTTAAGGCAGGTCTGAGCTGGAAATACCCGTTGAAGGTGTTATTCTCTATAAGCATTTGTTCCATGTACAGGTCTGTGTACATAGCTTTACTGTATGCATGCAGGGGTGTAACTGTAATGGGTGTACAAGATGCAGTCGCACTCTGGCCCTGGAGCCTTAGGATGCCCATAAGGTCTCGGTTCCCCATATAAAATAAGACCACTACTATAAATTAAGCATTATCATTAGGGAAGCGCTGTTACAGATTTTGCATTGGGACCCAACAGCTTCAAGCTATGCCTCTGGATGGGGCGCTGTTAGGGCCCTTTTATGTGGGCCAATAATCTTTCATATTCCCACAAGCCAGCAAGAATCTGAATGAGTAGTGTTCAGTGTAAACGCACGCATCGACTGAACGATAATTAGCTTGCTTATGATTTGTCATTCAGTTTCTGCTTGCATAAAAACTGAAAGACAATCGTCCCATGTAAACAGGTAGTGGTTCATCTAGGAACGACTGCCTGTTTACTGTGAATGGTGGCGAGCGGGCAAGAAGGATCCCCGACCCCCCACCACCACCACCACCTACATTGAACAATGATCCTTCCTGTGTAAAAGCACAAGAATGATCATCACAGTGTAAAAAGGCCCTTACAGACTTATCATTGGGACCCAGGACCTTCAGGTTATGTCTGTGTATGCATTCCCCAACAATCCGGCACATTTTTAAGTCAACTATGCAAATATTGTCCAAAATGTATGCTACGACACAAAGGACCAGCTCAAAAGTCCTGGATTGTTGGGCATTGTTGGACATAGTTTACTGAATATTTTTGAAGTAAGAATACCATATGTTTTCCACTGCATGACAAATTTAATGTAAGATTACCTGTAGGAACCAGCAATGACATGCTCACAGTCAATCAACAGAAACTTCTCTAGTGACTGGCCAGAGAATTTCTTCCCAGACTTTGTACAGTACGTGTCTCCAGTTACAGTGCGAACTTTCAGATTCTACAATAAAACAGATGCATGAAGAAACTTGTAAAATATTACAGTAGATTTACCCAAACAATACTAATAAGGCATGTGAATTCATAAATATTCAGTGCAGATAGCATCAAGCTCTCAAAATGTTCATGTCAGGACTTTATAATGACTTTGTTAAAGTGCTCTTTTAGGGCGCAGTCAGACAAGCGTGTTTTATGTGCGTTGAAAATGAAAGCTTCTAAAAGAACCAATGGGTTCTTATAGAAGCGTTCATATGTGAGGAATTAGCAGCACAAAACGGTGCGAACCTAAAAAAAAAGAACATGCACTATCTTAGGTGCGCCCCAGCAGGAGTTTCCATTGACGTCTATGGGAGAAGGAGTTAATGGAAACTCTGGCGCTGCCAATAGCTTCCCACTGCTTACAGCAGGGCATGTAAAAGGTGCTGATCAGAAGCACCTTTTAAATGTCCCGCTGTTAACTCCTGTTAGTCCCTACAGGGATGAGGGGACTTTGCATGGGTTACATTAAGCCCCGCGGGGACTGACAGGATTTTACAACGAGACATTTAAAAGGTGCTTCTGGGCAGCACCTTTTAAATGTCCTGATATAAGCAGCGAAGTATTCCTACTGCCCCCTGTTGGGTAATTCCCAAGCAGTGGGGGGCAGTAGGGTACTCCCTCCACCTCTCTCTCCAAGGAAATTCCCTATAGTGGGGAGAGAGAGGGGGCGGAGTATCAGGGCTTCTGCCAAGAGTGTGGGAGGAGGGGGTGGGGCTAAAGGTACCTGCCCCACTAGTCACACCCCTGCAGGGTTTGCTATGGGGATTCTCTATGAATCCCCATAGCAAACCATGGAGGTGCGTGGCTAGGGGCAGGACTAAGGGGGGCAGCTCCCTCTAGCTCCGTCCCCTCCTCCCACGCTCTCGGGGGAAGCCCTCAGAATTTCTCCATAGCAGAGAGCAACAGCCCTGCTATGGGGGAATTTTCTTTAAATCGGCATGGTAAAAACAGTTTTGACGGCATACAATGCCTAAAGCACCTACGTGTTTCAATTCAAGTTGCATACATTTTGGAGTTGTTCCTTTTATGGCGGTCCACTAAGTTTCCGTCACTCTCCACAAGATTGCTAAACTGGGATGAATTCTGAATTTGCTAAAGATGGTTGAGCAAACAATTTTTTTTTACATTTGCTTGCACAATTCATTATTATCAGCAACACGTTTTGCCATGCAAATATGGAATGTGCTGCCAACAATAATAAAAGTGAATGTTGGACGAATGATAATATGAATGATCGGTCAACTGTGTGAAAGCCATGTGAACAAACACTGATATTGTTGATCGGTGCTCATCATCTGGCTTGGATTGAGCCTTGTTAAAAAGCTTTTTGGCACTTTCACTTTCTAGGGGCTACATTTGGGTTAACATTTTTCTGCTCTGTTATGACAGTCGGTAACTTGATCCAGTGCTATCGTGCATAATGAGGTCTGTCCAGCTTACATTCAGCTCTCCACCATTTTTGGGGTTGATATAGCGCAATTCTGTATTTTATCCAGGTTTTTTTGTTGCATCTGTGCCAGAGGCCTCGAAAGCAACCTCAAGTGCAGATGTGAATATGGTCTTAGGTTGCTTTCACAAATGACAGAAAAGTCCGCCACAGTCAAATCCTCAATTAAATCTGCAAGTCTTACAATTTGCAGCAAAATTGCAGCATACTTTGTCCTTTGCAAATCTGCAGCAATTCCACTGCAAATCCGTGTCAAAATCTGCATGAAAAAGCCCCTGCACATTGGATGACTGTCGGGTGCATAAGCGTCCCACAACTGATCCAGCAACTATTGCTCCTGTGCTTTACACAGCAGTGATAGTCATTCAAGTAAATAGCGGCAGAGTGGGTTGGGGATCGTTCCTGATCACCTGCTTCCATTCACAGTAAACAGGCAGTCATTCAAACATTGAGCTGCTCCTGTTTACACTGAGAGAGAAGCCACTCAGCAGTCTCGCTCATTGCCCTCTCCGCTGTCTCATGTACGCGGTCCAAAAGTCATTCGAAATTGCTCATGATTTAAAAAGTATCTTAAGTTATATGGATTTTGGTGAGTATTTGTCTGTGGCATATTTTTCTACTATGTGTGAAAACACCCATATGGTCCTTTTGCATTGGCACGAGCTGTCAGGCAAATGATGCCTGACAGTTCGTCCGAGTGATGTTCGCTCCTGTGCTGTTACACAGGAGTGAGTATCATTGACTTCACTCACAGCGCTGCGGGCAGGGCAGCGGTGTAGGTCAGGGAGCGTTCTCCCCCCGCCCTCCTCCATTCACAGTAAGCAGACAGTCGTTCGAAAGTGAATGACTGCTGCTTACACTGAACAGTACATCAGTTTTCTGCATAAAGAAACTGAACGACTGAACAATTAACGTTCCATCACTGCATGCGGAAGCGCGAGAATCTGAACGATTCAGAACGATAATAGTCTCATGTAAAAGTGCATTAGACTCTAGAGACAATACTATAAGATAATGGTGACTACGTGACTAGAGCATTCTGCTTTTCCCATTGTTTTCTCTAATGTCTTTCAATTTTGAATGTCACAAAAGAAAGCCAATTCTAGTATAGTGAAGGACCAATATGTTGTAATAATCGCAGCACAACAGATATATAGGAGAGAAATACTCACTAGAGCTGAATGGGCTCACTAGGTGCCAAGCTGAAAATGGATGCAGACCTCCCATCCAAAGTCAATCAAGATATATGCCACTGCATTGGCTTGATAAAGACTGTACACTACACAGTCGAAACGTTGCTGTATTTATATGCGAAATGGATTAAAGGTGAAGTTTTAAATCTCTAAGAAGTTACTGCAAATTTTTCAACAACCCTGGATGCTGCTGAAGATACCGTAGTATAGTGAAGGAGACATCAGCAAAACTAAATAGAAATAATAGCTTAGAAGCATAAGGGTGCTTTTAGATGGGACGATCTGTTGAGCAAAAGGTTCCCGACAGGTCGTCCCAAGGATATTTGTTCCTGTGCTTTTACACAGGATTGAGCATTGCTGACTAAATGTCATTTGTTGTGCATTTACACTGAACGATCGTCATTCAGATTCTCGCTGGATCATCGAAATCCGAACGATAATCGTTCAGTGTAAAAGCACCTAAAGTGGTGATTTATAATTGGACTTGTTGGCAAACCTAGCTAATAATAACAGTGAATACTATCAGAGAGTGAGTACATCATCATCATCCACACAACATAAAAGATTCCAACTACTTTGGAACTAGGCCATAGTTGGCCATCGACTGTAGCATGAATAGCCTTTGTGTTCTAACTTAGGGGCAAAGGCCATTAAGCCTTTCCAATCCACTGTCTCATGTCTAAAGACATTCTGATTGAAAGCTGTACAGCTCCAATGTCGGAAGACGTCCGGCAGGGTATTCTTACTGTATATTACTGGCTGCTCAGTTCTCGGGGGGCCTCTCCAGCATGTCACATACTGCAGTACTGGCTCTAGCCAGCAGATGGCACCATTGTACAATGCCAGAAAGAGAAAGCCCCCTAGGAAACCCTGAATCCAAAATTGGATTGCAAAGGGTTAAAACCCATCTGCATCAGCTTACAACATCTTTCATTTAGTTCTTTTAGATTGTTGTCTATCCTCAAAAAACATGACAAGAATGTGATATAATGGTGGTCACCCAAACAAGACGAAACAAGGTCACTACTAGTAAACTGGAAGCAACATAGTCGTCAAAATACACTAAACTGCAAGAAGTGAAATAAAGTGTAAGTATATACTATAAAATAAGGAGGAAATTTACTAACTAAAGAGTGTCCTGGAATGAGGTGCACCAAATTAAATTACGAGGTGTGCACCTCCCAATAAATTTGGCACAAGTCTGGCCAGTCCATGCACCAGAATGTGAAATCTATTCCAGCTATGAACTGGCATAGATTTCTACTATAATTATAGGCCAGTTTCTGGCCTAAATTATAATAAATCCAACAGGCTGCAAGAGGCCACGTATTTTTTACTAAGCTAGTAACAATTTTAGAAATTTGGAGAATGAGGAGGTACGAAGGTCAAAATGCTGCAAATTTCGTTTATGTAAAAATGTTTGGATTTTTAACGCCAGAATTCTGGGGCACGGTTTTTAATAAATTTCCCACTAAGGCCTCCTGTTCACGGACGATATTTCACTGCGTTACCCGCGGCGATAATCCACAATGGGTAACGCAATGAGTGTTTTCCATAGGATAACTATGGAAAGCGCAGCCCGATGTACACGAGCAAAAATTCATGGCAATTTTACGCTCGCGTAAAAAATCGCAGCATTCCACGATTTTCAACGATGAACCTATCATTACTGATAGGATCATTAGGGAAAATCGCGGTGGCTTTAGCGGTCTCCCGTGGTGGAAATCCGCTGTGGGAAAACGCTACGACTGTGGACAGCCTGCCTAAGTGTCTGCAGATTCTGCATTGTACTTTAGAGCTGGAGGCATTTCTAAATTCTCAATTCCAGCTTAATTGCAATAGTTTTTCCATAACTTGGACTTTTTCATTACCTGCGCTTAGATTTTAAATGAGTTATCTGTGACCTTTGGGATTTTTTTTATGGATGACCTATATACACATATACCAGTATATAAGCACTGCTGCTTATATTTAACTGTCATTTTTGTGTAAATGGACGGTCATGTTACAGTCCTCCACCCTCTGTCTGCAAGTGAACACCCAATTATTGTCCTGAGTAATACATGAATTCTACAAGTCAGCATGTCTTTAAGAAAAAACGTGAGCGTTTCAAGTTTATACATGTCAAATAATGGGGTTCATCTGACTGAATCATAATTATACATTGAACTTGTATTATTTAGGACTCGTGTACTGACGGCTCTCTGCATTGTAACTTAGGGCCCCTTCACACGATCGTATGCGCAATTGCACATGCTTCAGCGTAACGTATTTGCGCAGTAACCAAGGTTGGCTGAGGTAGATTTACCTGTATATCAGCGAATAGTACTGTACTTTTTGTGTGCACACAGAGCCAGTTCGCACGCTGGTGCGACACATCCCTTCCATAGTTAAATAAGCTATTTTAGCCTAATGAGGTCCAAATTTGTTCTTTTCCCCAAGGTTATACTTAGGCGCAATGTCCACAGGCGGGTTTTAATTATAAAATCGACGTGTGTCTCCCGTACGGGAGATCCGCAGGTCTAGAAGCCCATAGGGATGCATTAGCATCAGCAGGGCAATTTAATACATGCGGATGTGTAATTTTTTTCCCGGCGTGCGGATCGCACATGCGGGAAGAAATCGCAGCATGCTCCATTTCTCTGCGGATACATTTAAGTCAATGGAAGCCGTCCCCGCCGGTACGCCGACGGCATGCTGAACAAATCCGCCGGTCAGAAGACAGAAGATCCGGCCATGATGGAGGAGAGCCCCGCAGCGTCCAGACAGGTGAGTAAATGTCATTTTAGGCCTCATGTCTGCGGGCACTGGTGGAAACCGCTGCAGGATTTCACACTTGGAAACCGTGCGTGCCCGTAAACATGAGGCCTTCGTTTATGATGCTCATTGTTGATGACAGGTTCCCTTTGAGGAGATCCTCACTGTAATTTAAATTTATGTAGGTGTCTACTGTACAATATACATTATAAAATGAATACAACTTACAGGTATTTGAACTTTATTAAATCCCAACTTCTCAAACATCTCTGTGAAGTATATGAGGTTCTTCTCATCAAGCAACATATATACCGGGACTCTTCTTTTGCTTGCTGCATCTATCATATCACATAAGAGATCCACATCTGTGAAAACATCCATCACCAATGCAATGACCTAAATGAAATAAAAATAATCAGAATAAATATAACAATACAGTGAAATATTCAGTCTACCATCGCTAGGCAAAACAGAGTTCCACCCTAAATATCTACTATAGTGAGTCTGTCATGGTTGTGACTATATTACTGGTATCCATGTGTAGTGATATGCACTGTGCCCAAAAAAAATCAGGCCCTAGAAGTTGTCGTTTTGCTGCAAAACTCTGCATGCAATTACATCTCAGGCGGATATGCCAATGATTACAATTGTGGCGTGATTTGATGAACAGTCTTGCCAGCTGAGACCATAAAAGAGTTTCCACCATTGGCCTATAGAAAGGCTCTCAGAGGCTACTTGTGTGTAATGGCCCTCTTTTTCTACTTGTGTAGAGCTTGTTGACCACCAAACACCTCTACGATGCAATTGAAGAGATTTCACCAAGTCAACAGAGTTTGAGAGGGGGAACATTATAGAGGCTCATGTACAGCAAATGGGGACTGATATGTAGCAGGATACCATATGTTACCTACATGCCTCCATGCCCGCCTCTATCAAATCATATAAAAGGCGGATCTCGTATGAACTGGAAATCAGTTGATAAGAAACTATAAGACAGCACTTCATAACCAAATAGAAAATACATTAGATGTGACTATTCATCTAATTCTAATAGAGCTTGTCACTTGATCCGTTAGTAAGGAATTTGGAAATTCCATGACTTCTCTCTTATTGCCTCAATTTTTATTTGCATCAGGAAAAACGTGCTGCTAAGGGATACGAAGATCCAGCAGAATTGAAACTAAAAAGTTGATGAACTTTGATTTTGACACTGCAAGAATAAAAAAAAACACATATCTGATCATATGCAATTTATGCAGCCAAAAGTAAAAGACTGACCTATAGAGCTTAGGAGTCCAATAGGAGACCTTCCCTGTATGAATTGCCATGCAGGCACAGGGTAGCAGGTTCATCATAACAGGTTCCCTTTAAGCTGACCACAGAAGTTACTTGTCAGCCAACCTTTACAGTAACTTTGTTTTTCAGAACCCCATTGTAATATCCCAGAAAATTCTTGAAAATGTTCCAAAAAGTGCTTCTGTTGTATAAAACTACATTGAACTCCTACAGTGTATTGAAATCAAAAGTAAACATAACCATTGTTTGAAGATTTCACTCCATCAGTTTTGGTAGTACAGATGGGAAAAGCCGAGATAACATCATGTGAACTAATTATAATGACAGGTTGCTTCTGTGACTCATTTGCATTTCATTATTTACCATGAAACTAGTGACTTTCTAATGTCTGAATCATGCTTATCCACATGACATCACAGCACAAAGTAATAGCAAGTGCAAACGGTTTCATGTGACTTGGTCTTAAAGCGGTACTAACTTTTCAGACATCTTATGCTCATCTACTAGCTTGTGTTTGTTCCGTCATTTCTGTAATGTAGTTGCATTAAAAATGTTGTTGCTTTACCACAGTAAATCACGTTTAAAGCGGCTGCCACTAAGGGTTTCCCTTTCAGCTTCCCTGCAATCCACTGTCTGTTCTTAGGTATGAAACTTCTGTAGTAACAAGAACACAGGAATGTTTCCTTAGCAATAGGGGAGAAGCTATCCTTACAGGGGCTGCTCCAGTGCACTCAGAGGCTGCAGGCTGACATATCTGCAGACAATGCAATAACAATCTCCACAATCTCTGCCTCTACCGTGTTTGTGTGTGTTTATACACACATTATATTGGGTTTACTGCCCATTTAGAAAGAATGCCTGAATTGTCCTGGCAGAGCAGAGGGGCAGGCATTCAGATACTGCCCCTGTGCTGATTGGACTGCAGGCTGTGCAATACAGCACGGGAAGTGAGGGAAAAGAAGTGCAGGACAGGAAACTACTGGCAAAATGTTAGGCTTGCCATATGCCCCCTGCATGAAAGTAGATTGCAAACAGCAGGGCAACAGAAAAATTAAGAAAACTACCTGAAAATCAGAACTTATAGACATGAAATGGTGCAAACAGCAGCAAATAAGCAGGTAAAGAGAACCTGGTATATTTTAGAAAACTTGTTGAAAACTCAGGTACACTTTAACAAAATGTGATCACCAAATACTATGAGTTAACAAGAGTTTACGTAGGACAACTATCATTTGAATTGTTGGTGGAAATAGTTCCTACAGCAAGTTCTTAGCATACAGACAAGTACAACTGCTGTTCATGTGCTTTTACACAAAGAGATTGTCCAAATCTGCTGCATTGACAGCAGGCTGGAGGATCGGCTAATCAGCGGAGATCCTAAACAGCAGACCACACCAATCAGCTATTGATGTCCTTGCCTGAGGATAGATCATCAATAGTAAATGTCTGGAATACCCCTTTAGAGGGATTGAATTGAATTAAACAGAAGCAGTGCATGCATTACCAACCGAGGCCACTGCAATGAGTATGCCACCATTTCCTGCTCCTTACACATTAACAGCTGTTGGAGGAAGAGCTGATCGGCAAGGGTCCTGAGTGGTGGCCCCTGCTAATCAACTATTGATGACCTACCCTTACAATAGGTCATCAATAGCACAGAGGAGAACTTTCAATTTTCAATGTTGCTTGTTATCTAAAAGATGCATCATATAGTAATTGTTTTATGTTCATTTTCAGACTGCTCAAGAATAATTATAGGTATGTCTCTCAATATGGCTGAATCACTGAGAAAAATGGAGTCTAAAAATTAACTTTTATTTCATTTTCATTAAAATAATAATACATACTAACGCAGTTTACTAGCTCTTGCTTTTACTATCAACAATAACTATCAGGTCCGTATGCACGGATGATATGCATTAATACACAGATATTGAAAGGCACAGACTTTTACTGGTTCACTCAGACGTGCGTTAGGAATTATGATTACTGTGAGTGGAAGAAAAATCGTGGCATGCTCTATTTTAGCGTGGATTCCATGCATATGAGCTCCATTGATCTTTATGGATGAGAGAGAATATTATTGCATGGGTGGTCGATTGTGCAATGTTCTAATGTCATTCCCTGCTTGTGAACTTTCTTCCGTGCGGACAATACCCTGTCTATACACATACGTCCATGTGGAAAACCGCATGCATACAGACGATTCGCAATTTGTTTACGCAATCACTCGCAGGTCTTCTGCAGTGGATATCCGCAAGCAGAATCCAATCCGTTCGGGTGAACCCAGCCTAAATTATACTACTGCCTCCATCACTCACCCACTAATCCCATTATTAATTACTACCCCCCATTGCTTTGGAAGCTGCCAATCAGTGATCCTGTGAGTCTACTCCGCGGGACAGCATGTACACCCTTTTATGTCCTATGCATTTCTACCTAAAGTATCATCAGGGATTTCCTATACTGGATAGTTTTTGCTAGTCTTGAAATCTCTAACATTCATTTGAATATATAGCATTGTCTCTGACATAATATAGCAGCATTGACATCGGCTGAATCGTTCCTTAAACCCCCCCCAAAATATGCTCTAGGATAAATTTCAAAAGTCTTAGTACAAAATGACTATGGGCCTTATATTGAGTATCTCTTGTTCTCAAAAACATATCTATTGTATCGCATTCTTTTTCATGTGGAATTGATGAATATAAGGCTTCAACATCAAGACTCCCCAAATAATGTTCCTCTTCAATCTGTATACCCTCAATCCTCCTCAAGGCATCTGTTGTATCTTTCACATATGAGGGAAGAGACTCAATATATGGATGCAGCATGATATCCACATATTGACTTATATTTTGTGTTAGATTATCAATCCCTGGCATGATAGGTCTCCCTTTCAAAGGTATTTTATAGTCTTTATAGATTTTTGGAAGGCTATAACAAATTGCCAACCTTGGAAATCGTGGATAGAAATACTCAAACTCTTTTTGTCAATCAGGCTATCTTGTAATGCCAGGTTAAGTATTATTTTAGCGATTTGAGCGATAATTATAGTATCTAAATGTGCCCATCTTTCAGTTTTCTGTTTTTGAGTTCTGCTTTAAAACCATCATTCAGCAGAACAGCTGATAAGCAGGACCGCATGCTGTGTTCTACCAGGGAAGAGCTGATAACAACTGATTGCTTTGTCTCAGCTGTCAGCCCCGCCTAGCAGAACAGCTGATAAACAGGACCACACGCTGTGTCTGCTGTCCATGGTGCTGAATTTTCCTTGGGAAGCTAGAGATTACATAATTTTCTCTTAGCAGCCCCTGGCTGAACAATGGAGCTAATTACAGAGCTGAGACCTCCTGGTGAGTTCTGCAACAGCTCCCAGAAGCTGATTTGCATGTAAATTAAGCTGATAAAGTACTAATAGCAATTAGTAATGCAAAACGATCGCTGATTTTTCAATCTTTTGAAAGATTATCTGTGTGTGCAAATGGGCCTTAAAGACCCTTTTATATGCAAAGATAAACTTTCAAATGAATGAAAGATTTAGCAATCTCTTTGCAAAAAGTGTTATTGGCCATTAATGGCCATTAACACTTTATCATCTGCATTTGCATGTAAAAGGACCTCTATGAGTTGTCTGCAGACACGAGCATGTGTTTAAACACACTCCTAGCTGTGCAAACAGATGCCGCCACATTGTTCTCCTGGCAGCTAGTGTAAACATGCTGCAAGGAGAACATCCTGCAGTCTTTTGAAAGAGGAGCAAAATACATTTAAATGGTATGTATTTGCTCAGTCTTTCAGCGGCTCAACGATAAATTTTAAGTGAACAAAAAGCCATCGTTCAGACGAAAAGTGCACGATGCCCGCTTTTACATGTAACGACAATCCCTCATTTTCAACCGATAATAATTGTGTGTGAAAGGGACTTAAGACTGCGTAGCAATCTGCATTCAATAACATGTTAAAACACATCCCTCTATAATCTTTCCGAGACATAATCACTATGTTTCCCCCTTTATCTTGGGATTTTTAAGAAAATTAATTTGTCCGTTTCGAATAATAGTGACAAGTTCTGTTCCAACATCAGGGGGGACATCTGGAATATGGACAGTTTTTATTTTAACGTTTTTGACCCTGATTAGAGAGAATACCTGGAAAAATGGAAATCAAAGCCAGGAAAGATAACAAATATTTCTAAAATGTTCCATTCTGTTTCCTTTATTCCGTGGTGGCACCCTTTACCAGTTATGGTAGATCGTGTGAATTATGTATCTGTTACATTTAGGAACTGCTGTAAAATTATTTATTTAAACAACAATTTATGTGCCAAGTGGATGTGGGAACAGGATATGGTTAAAATGGGTGGCAACGAAATGCATGTTTAAATAGAATTCAACTGACGTACTTTTTAATTGCTTGTTTTACCACAACCGGAGAAAAACAGAATCGCACGTGGCACAACTCATGCCCTTGCAGTCAGAAGTATTTTGGATACAGTGATATTTAAAATCGTAGCTATTCAACCTTCATTTTGCACGTCTTTTGATATTTGATTATTCCATGCAGGAATGTTTTGTCTCTTAACCCCTTGCTGTCAAGACGTTAAGAGGCATGATACAGCAACCTGTTGTACATTTATAGCATGAGCCCACATCATCTGTAGTGGGTGTCGACTGTATATTAAGCACTTAGATACTTTGATCAACAGCATATGTTGCACTTTTATAGTATGCACTATTTAAGTTAGATAGAGGAAGGGGTCTCTTTCTGTTACCCCCTAAGCCCCCTATGATGCAACCAATCAGTGGAGCACCAAAACCAAATTACCTTTAAGATGTGTTTATTGCTATAAAACGCTTATATGTGAAGCCCATGGTGTCCAATGGGTTCTTTCAGGCTACAAAACATCTCTCATGTGAAAGAACCCACTGGAAACCCTGAGCTTCACACACATGCGATTTGTAGTGATGTCGCATCGCTACAAAATCTCACAGTTTTGTAGCCCATGTGAAAGAGGCCTAAATGTATTTGTTTTCATATGCATGTTCTTACTATGGTTGAGTCCAATGATCAGTGCTCATTTACCTAACCTTTATACAGGAAGATTCAAAATCTATGCAGTACGACCGATCGTTCATCCCCCATAGTGGATCAGCACTGTTTTATGGGGAAATGCGCTGCCATCAATTATGTTTTTTCGGCTACATAAAGTATTCGATCAGCTGACGTACGAGCGGCTGCTTGCTTATCAGCTGAACGGGTGCAGCTTTATATGTGTCAATGACCTGGTAAACAAGCAGTCTAAGAAACGCTGCACACAACGGTTGACCTGTGCAAATGGGCCTTAAGTGTGGGATAATGTGAGGTTCCTAGGATCTTGGCTTGGGGACAACATTGGCATGGAAAAGACATTGGAAAGCTTGTGCACTATCCATGCTGAGGGTAATTAGTCACATTCTTTAGCTCCAGACAATCCCTGTAACACCATTTGGTTTAGCTAGAGGTAAGCACCTTTTGCACAGGCAAACACTCATTTTTCTTTCTTGCAGCTCCAAAGATCTTTTTTGTTGGCAGCACATCTCCCTTTGTAAACGGGAGTGTACTGCTGACATTGATGAAACGAGCTTGACTCCAAACTGTTTGAATCGACTTGTTTGCAAGCCAGTCAAACAAGCTTCAATCTCATTGCTTGGCACTCGTACAGCTCAGAATGAGCTGTCTATACTGGTGTAGCTATGGGGGTTGAAAGGGTTGCAATTTGACTGGACGCCTAAGACAGAGGGGCCTAGAGACTCCCCTTTCCACGCTATGACTGTCTGATCAGACAATATAATGCTCCTCCTAGGTCGTCCACGTGGCACAGGCACTGGCTAGCTTCTCCTGCATGGTAATTGATAGCTAGAACTTCCTCACGACCCCAACTCAGTCTCCTCCCCTCCAATGTTCTGAGTGAAGGTACAAACATCGAAGGGAAAGAGACTGAACTGGAGTGGAGGAGGAAGCGATCAATCACTGCACAGGAGAAGCTGCCCAGTGCCCACATTGTGTGAAGCAGTGCTAAACTGTGTGGTCAGGTATGCAATGTGCATCTTCTTGTATGACAAGGGGTAGAGAAAGAAATATACGGGTGTCATGTGTGACAGAGGAGCAGAGGGAGAACTACAAAGCGCATTATGTGTAACAGGGAGTAGAGGGAGAAATAAAGGAGCATCACATGTGATGGTGGAAGAGGGAGAAATAAAGGGGCATTATGTGTGACAGTGGTGCAGCAAGAGAAATAATGGGGTATCATGTGTGACAGGGAGGCAGATGGGGGAACTCTAAAGAGCATCATGTCCGACAGACGCAAAGGGATAAATACTAAAGGTGTTGTGTGTGACAGAGGGTAGTGGGAGAAGTATTATGGGCATCATGTATTACAGAAGAAAGAGAAAGGACCATAAGAGGCATCATGTGTGTTGGGGAACAAAAGCAGCATTCTGTGTGGCAAGGTAGCTGGTGAACCATGTGATGAGAGAGGAAGGGGACAGCCTTAAGTGGCATTCTGTATGACAATGAAGGTGGACAGAACCATGAAGGGGCATTCTGTTTGATGAGGGGGCAGAGGAGAGGATTCGAATCTACGAGGAGGGGGACACTATGACGGATAGTCTGTGCGATGAGGAGGAGACAGAAACATACTGACTTTCTGTAGTCTATGTGAAAAAGAAGGGAATGGTGGGGAGCAGTCTGAGAGAGAGGGCGGTATGGGGAGCAGTCTGTGTGAGATTACTTATAAGAAGTAATAACTAGTTGGAATTATTATAGGGGGCAGCAGGATGGAGGTTTGTAAATGGTGTGGGGATGTGGTATGTGGTGGGAAAGAATGGAGCCAAAGATGTCTGGGTCACAATTCTGCAGAGACGAGTGGTGGCAGGAAAAAATCGTCATGGCAGTCTGGGCCTGGTAGAGGTGAAAACTGAAAGTGAATGATACCAATCAGATACAGTGTCATCTGTGACCACTGCTGGTAACTGCACTATACTCGTTATCATTGTGTAGAACTGGTATCTGACCATTATATGCTGAGTTCACCATTAGAGGTGCACTAGAGCTAAGCTGCCGTATCCGAGCCTAAAATGTTATGAAAATTATCTTATGTTTTCTCCAATGTGTATATACGGTATATATTCTTTTCTTTTTGTGGGGGGAACAAAACATAATATTTCAAGGCTTATGCTGCATCAATGGGTTACTTAAAAGACCAGCGATGCTGTAAAAGTGATGGGTGAGATATGGCCATGAAGTGAAGTTTTGGGGGGGGAAGACCCAAACTGAACATTTTGCACCCATGCCCATGAGCCTTTAGCTATGCCCCTGGCTGTCTATAAGGACCCTTAGGGTGTGGTCAGAATGCTGATGTTCTAGAAGATCAAGCATTTGCTTTATCTTGCAAGCCCTGTCATTAGCTTTGCCTGCAGTTGAATTTGGATCTCTGTTTAATTACTGTTGTACCTAGGCAACTCTTTATTCTAAAACACAATGCATTCATTATCACAGTTGTATTAAATATGTATAATCACAACATTATACATCTCACACACTGCCCTGGAGATATATATAGGGACAAGACAAAGTTTATTGTATATGTGCTATTAAGACTGTAACTTTGACTTTCATCTCCCCTTTACATGTTCCTGTATAGACTCTATCTTTCCTGCCCCATTAGGTTTTGAGCTTAGTTGCAGCAGCACACATTAGTTTGGGGATAGGAGCAGGGTGGGTAAAAATTAGTGTCTTTATAGTTTTACAAAAGCGTAGTGTGAAAAACAATTAAACAAAATAGCCAACTACACAGTGCCCGCCCAACAGATGTATGAGTTGTACTTCTCCCTGGTTAAAAATAACACCTTAATTGTTATTTTACAGTCTACATCTATTAAATAAAGGGCAGACATTGTGTCATATGTTTCATTTGTAAACTATTTTTATTGGTCGATTTGCCTTCATTGCTACAATTCACTGTTAAGGGCCATTTACACAGGACGGTATCGCTCAAAATTCGTTCAAACAAACTAAATTGAGCAATAATCATCCCGTGTAAATGCAAAAAAATCATTTACTATTACTTCACTTCTTGTTGTTGACTTTCAATTAGCATAAAAAACATTGCTGGATCGCGGGATTTTCGTTCAGTGTAAATGCTCCACGCTCAGGGCTTCACATCGAAGGTGAAGCACCGAGTGCGAAGCCCGGTTTTCAGCGGTGTTCTCTGCCAGTCTAAACACTCTGAATATGCGCGAACAAACTTAGCGGTGATGTCAGCGCTCATGCAGTCATTTAGACGACTCTTGTCCTGTCTAAATGGGACAGTAGGGTCGGTTTCCACAGAACAACTATCATCTGAATTGTTTCTGTGCTTTTACATTGTTATTCACTTGATTTGCTGGAAGCATTTACAGGGTCCGACATATTGTTTGTTAACTAGTTAGAGGGGGGGGGGGCATGAGATTCATTTGGTGAGCATGTATTTGGAATTTTGACTCGCTCCTCAACCCACACTCATTAGTTGCCAAGACCCCTGAATGCACATAATTACATGTGAATGGTCTTCAAGCGAACACTCATTGCTGCAGTCTCTCACTGGGTTGACTGAGCAGTTAGTGCTGCAGCAAGTGTATTTTTGAAGACCAGAACCAGCCAGAGACAGTAGTAGCGAGTGCCCTTTCAAAGACTAGTAGGGACTGTTCAATGGAGGATCACTCACACATCTTTATGGGGTTTTGAGAACCAATAAGCCTTAAGTGAGAGGACAAAATGTTCAAAGAAAAGTGGGAGTCAATCAGCGTTCAGTGGGAGGCGCACTCTGAAGAAGCGCACACCTCCTTGCAAAGTTGTTAGCTAGTCATGAAAGACAATGATTAACTATTTATACCAGACAGTAATTAATCAACCAACCACTATTTTTAGGTCAGCTGAAACAAAGCGACCAGTCGCTAGTGAATTAATTCTTCCTCATCACCCGGTTGGTGACTGTATAGAACAACTGTCTCTTTTTGAAGCAAAAGTTTCTTGTGGAGCCCCAAGCTGTGGTCAGGGAAGGGGTTAGAAGCGGGGCTTATCACAACATATGATTTTTACCTGCGTCATTATAAAAAGGACAGTGAGTTAAAAAAAAACAGTGAGGAACACTGGAATACTGAATGGGCTATTGATATGCATTATATTTAAAATGACCATTATGCAGAATTAAATCCCACACTATGTTAATGTCCGCACAGGTTTTGTGCAGATTTTTTCCACAGCGTATGGATGAGATTTTCAAAATGCCATTCACTTTGCTGCTATAGCTACTGTAAATTCTGCAGCAAATCTGCCCTGTGTAGTAATAGTAAGCCCTGGTATTAGTGTATCTTGACGCCACCAGGAATTCCTGGTGAAGCCAGGATTGACAGGGGGTGACGCCCCCTGAACATGATTGGCTGCACATGTGCTTGCCCTGTAGGTCCTGGCAGCCCACTAAGCAAAGGGTCATTAGGAGCAGCATACAGCAGCCCACGCTGCAGCCACACAGCCTGAGCTTCAAGGGGACACAGACCCTCAATTGGACCCCTGAGAAGGTCTCGCGAAGCCCTAAAGGCTATGCAGAGCACACGTTTCGAAACCATGTCATAGAGTTTCACCATTTTCGGCAGCACATCCCCCATTTACACAGGAGAAGGTGCTGCTGGAAATGATGATCTTTTTGTGCCACATAAAAGCTGCACTCACCTGATGAACAGCTTGCTTGTTCATCAGGTGATTGGCAGCACAATCACACAGGCCAGTTATTGGGGAAATATTCGTGCCCAATAATCAGTCAATGTACAAATCATTTAATGCAGGATCCTACCTCCCCTTCTCGCATGTCTTAATGAGAGGGGTCCCTGGAATAATAAAGGTTCTCTTGGACAAATAGCTGATTGGCCAGGGACATGCTCCCGGTATCCCCGCAAGCATTTGCCAACTAGGCATTATACCTTCAGCCACTGCAGGGGAAATGTAGTATTCCATTACAGGCATTCAAATGAATGGCATGCCTTGTAATAAAAGGACAATTCAAAGTCCACCTGAATGGGAACGGTCAGGCTCAGATGAGTGGTCCCGAGAGGTGCGGGACCCACTATATGATGGTCATGTGCCATAGTATAGCACATGAACGTCATACAAGCTGTCTGTACAACCAGCTGTCAATCAAATGTTTATTCAACCAACAGCTATTGCTCCCAACCCCCCACCCCCCATTACTAGAGATGAGCGAGCATACTCGGAAAAGCACTACTCGCTCGAGTAATTTGCTTTATCCAAGTATCGCTGTGCTCGTCCCTGAAGATTCGGGTGCCGGCACGGAGCGGGGAGCTGCAGGGGAGAGCGGGGAGGAACGGAGGTAAGATCTTTCTCTCCCTCTCTCCCGCCCGCTCTCCCCTGCTCCCCGCTGCGACTCACCTGTCAGCCGCAGCGGCACCCGAATCTTCAGGGACGAGCACAGCGATACTCGGATAAAGCACATTACTCGAGCGAGTAGTGCTTTTCCGAGTACGCGCGCTCATCTCTACCCATTACACATGCATGCGCACCTAAGGGGAATGTGCCATGGTTAGACACCCTTGGTACCAGCTTTTTTCCCTTGACAAAAAAAAGGTCTAGAATGTTAAAAACCAAATTGCCTAACCCTTAATTTTTCCCTAACATCTGCTGTTATCGAAGAATCCAGGACACCTCTACACACATCAGATGGTTGGCCTATCGCATCAAATTTAGCAAAATTCATCTATATGTATGGCCACCTTAATGGGGACTTTCTTTCCACAACACAGTGTCTCCTATTTGTTAAAGCGGTATTCACATCTCTCCCTAGAATGAGGGCCCCCGGCTGCCTTCTGCCTCATCTTGCCCGCACATGGCTGGGTTTTATGAAAACTGCTGAGCACCCTGTACTTTTCTGTTTCATAATTCCCGTTCACTTCTATAGGAGTTACAGAATTGGCATAGCACAGAATGCCTAGCTGTTTTGTTATATAGAATGTTTTATAATTGATACAGGGAAGCTATAAAATTATATTTTTAGTTCATGAAAAAAATTAGCAATAACTTCTAGCTCTGAATCCCTGGACCCTTATAAATATGAAAAAACAGGAGATGAAACATTGCAGTTAACTACAAGCCTAACACATAGGCTTGAAATAATAGAAATAAATACAGATATATTGGTAGTTTCTAGTGTATAATGCATCTGTTATAATCATTGTCTGTTAAAAAGCACTTACCGATTTGGCTTTATTGATGAGGGATCTGATCAGATCTTTGATGTTGTTGTTGCGGTATTTTTGGAAGATAACTTGTACTTCTGTTCCTTTACTGCGAGTGAGAAGCGGAATGTCAGGCCATCCCAGCTCTAGATGAGGTGCATCAATATCAGAAATCATAGGAAAGTAGGTGCCGGATGTCAGCTCAGAAGGACAGCTGTCAGGAAATCCAGAGCTGTTGACATCTCCATCCTTTTCCAATGCATCCTTGGATTTATTAACATTCGTACTACTGCAGATATAGTCAATGTCCAATGAGGATAAAAAGGGCAACTCTTTTTCATCACTGAGTGTCTGTAGATATGCCTTCTCTCCTTGCTCCACCAAAGAATCTGTGGCCAGTCGTGCAGACTCATTGTAATTCAGCACCAAAGGAGAACTTTGTCTCCAAGGGTTTTTAAGTTCGTCTACTCTGCTTTTCAGTTGTCCAGCAGTCCTCAATCCTCTCCTTACTTCAGGATTGAGCATCACTGCAAGAATATCAATAGACGTTTTCAGGTAAGCGTTGAAAGCTTCCACTTGTGCGTTGCAAAGCCTTTTGTCTTGTTTATATGCAAGTCAGCTGACTGTGTTGCTATAATACTTGTCACTCGAATTGAGTTTCACTATGTATCTACATGATCTCGCGCTCTCCAGGACTTCCTCATACTTCTGCAATCTCCCTGTTACTGCTGAAGGTTTGTAATCTAGTCGAATGTTCCAACACACCCACACAGCTACCTGTTTGTTGAGTTTTTTTTTTAAACCTACCATTGAAGTAGTTGCTATCCAACTTGTCCCAACAGGCTTCAGATAAGGCTTCCTGACAACTCATATGCTATTCTATTGGACAATGTTGCGGTGACTAAATGCTTCCTTCTATTGTTTCTCAGAAGGCTGTAATAAAGTAAACAGGACTGATACTTTTACCTGGAAAGTCAATCTTTATCCTTGCTTCTTGCACACAATATTTACTTGTTCAGTTACTTTTATTGTGTAATTATTTTTGCAGAAATGTTCAAACTTTTTCCTTAAGTAAAAGTAGTTAATAAAGAGTAGTTAAAATGTAAGCATATAGTACATATCTATGGCAGCGGGTTTTAGTTGAGCACATATGGTTATGATTTTAAATTTCTTTTTAAATCGGTTAACTCATGAACATTTATCACCTCTCTGCAGGATACCTTACAAATGTATTATTGTGCATGATTGCTGGGGGCCACACCACTAGGGGGCCTTAACCATAGGCCAAACAGTGCATCTGCATTGCCCGCCCCATCACCAGTAACCTTAGGTCCCCCAGAAGTGGCACCTGTTTAAACTGTGTCCACTTCTTCAGGACTTGGATCCAGTTGAAAGTATTGAGGAGGTTAAAAAAAATCTGTACTCAGTTATTGTATGCCTCCATTGCTCCGATCTCTACTCACTTCCAAGTCCAGTGGTCACATGCCTGTTGAAGCACATTACTGCTGCGGCCAATCACTAGTTTCAGTACTCGCTGAGGTCAGTGATTGGCTGCAATGGTCACGACCCTAGATGGGTGAAAGGCTGCTGGATCCCAGAGGAGAGTGGAGGCCACGGGAAAGCCTGCAGCCTGCTGGGACTTGATTAGGTGAGTTTGACTGCTCCCCCCCCCAAAAAAAAACCGTTAGGGGATGGACGGGCAGGGAGACAGTAAATCCTGTGCACTGGGCCCACTTTGGCATAAAACAACCCCTACTAGAGACCCCCACTGATCACTAGAATGGGGTTCCCGAGCCTCAATTCCAGAGGACATTGAATAGAGCAGTAGTCACACATGCACTGTCACTCCATTCAATCTCTTGGGACTAGCAGAAATAGTAAAGTGCTAACTGTACTCAGCTGCCTCCATCAGTCCCATAGACTATGAATTGAGTGACAGTGCGCATGTGTTCTTTCATAGTCTACAGGACTGACAGAGATAGCTAAGTACAGTGCTCAAATATCTCTGTCAGTCTCTTATCTTCCTTTTACATGAACCTATTCTTGGCATGATGTAACGAGTGCTAATTGACAAGCACGTCAACCAGTGTTCATTTGATGTGGACCCAATATTGCTGCTGTGGCAATAATTTTTACGATCGTTTGTCCCCAGAGGCTGGCTGTGGATCTCCTCATTTATGCCGTAATGATAATGTAAAGCTAAACAGTCAGCATTTTTATGCTCTGTGAAAATTAATGAATTAATGATCTGCCGATGAATGAGTATCCACTCATTTGTGGGCTAATTGGTATCCCTTTTTACATGTTCCGATGATGGGACGAACATTTGTGCCCAATATTTGGGCCATGTAAACAAGCGTTTAGGCTCCATGTAAATAGACATATTACTGCTCTATTCAGTAGCTGTATATTCAGTCAAGGACAGGATTGTATCAAGTGCTGTCAGATCAGGAAATTCCTTCCCAAAGCTTCCTTCTTCTGTGAGCTAAATATATCAACAGTAGAGACTACTGCCCTGATGATTTGCTACAATGTATCTAAGAGGATACATTTTATCAGCCTGGATTGCAGGCTGTTTAGATCACAGGAGGTTATTAACTATAGTAAGTGTTCAGCTCCTCAACTGCATTCAGCCTCTAAGGCCGGCTGCACACGGTCGTGACGGGCTCCACCGCGGAATTCCGCATCGAAGCCCATCACGGCGCCCCACAGAGACCCCCAAACTTACCTGCAGATCCGGCGTCCTCACTCCCGCATGACGCTTCGGCGTGACGCGCCGCAGCGTCTTGTGTCACGCCGGCCACGTCACATGACACGCCCACCACGTCACAAGATGTGGCCAGCCGCGTCATATGATGCGGCGGCGGTAGGCGGGGAAGCGGTTTCACGCTATCTTCTGCTGTGTTACAGTGGGAGATAGCGTGACGGACGGCTTCCATTGACTGCAATGGAAGCTGTCTGCGCGTACACCCGCAGCAAATAGAGCATGCGGCGGGTGAGGACGGGAGATTTCACGGTGTGGAATTCCGCGGTGGAATTCCGCACCGTGAGCCCTGAGCTATTAGGTTCAATAGAACCTAATAGCTGCGGGCAACACAGTGGATTTTGCGGCGGAAATCCGTCCGTGGGAAGGTAGCCTTAATGTAAAAAGCAGTAATGACAAGCAAGCAGAATTTTAAAAAAACTGAGGCTGCTTTCAAACCTGCGTTAGGGCTCTCTGCTCCATTTTTGGAGAAGAAAAACTAAAAAAAACAGAGCCCCATTAATATCAATGGGGTGTCAAAAAAATGGAAAGCAAGCGAAAAGGCTTCCGTTTGCTTCAATTCTGTCAAGTTTCCATTTTTTCAATGGAAATCGAAAGATGCAAACTGAGCTATTTCTGTCCCAAAAAACAGGATCCTGACGGAATGGAAGAATGCAGAAGTCTTCCCTTTTTTAGAAATCCATTGAATTCATTGGGAGAAAAAATGGATCATTTTTTTTCTGGTTTTATATTAGTTTCTCTCCTCCAAAAATGGAACAGAGAGACGGAAACCCTGAACGGAGCCCTAACGCAGGTGTGAAAGCAGCTTATGGGCTCATGCCCACGGTTGGGCAGAGAGCCAGTGGAGACTGTGTATGGCACTGCGCATACCCATGAATCACATACACACAGACATGCGCAGTGTGATTTTTTTTTAATTCCCCGTTCTCTTTTAGAGTGGGGATGAGTATGAAAATGCTGCCCATACACAATGTATTGCGTATGGACACTCAGTGTATCATACACAGCCTATACAAATGTATAGGGCTCACGCTGCACGGTACGCAGTGAAATACAGCGTGCTGCGATTTATTTCTCTTGTATATTGATACTCACACACTGATTTTCATTGGCTCCATTCACCGCATATCACGCGTCCATGCAACGCACAAGTAATACACGGTGAAAACACTGTCGTGGACATGAGCCCTATGTGTATTAGTATTAGAAACTCACTGAACTTTTCATACTACAGGTTATCCGGGAATTGTTCATCCCATTAAGATAATTATTTTAAAAAAAGTAAAGTAAAACAGATTTTAAAAATTATAATAATTGATTAACCATATACAGCAATTCTGAATCCCCCCCCCCCCCCCCATTTCTGACAAGTCACTTCACTATTGGTTTCCCTCAACCACAGCATGCATATTGCCTTTTCTGTGCCATTTTCTTGCAATGAGTACTGGGAATGTCAATGTTGCCAACCTGAAGAAAAAATCTTTGGCATTGCGTACCTGAGTCTTTAAAAAATAATCAAAAGCCGAGGTCTTTATTGGCTGCTGTTATACTGCTATTTGCACAAAGTTTGAGCGCTATCAATTTTCATTGAGATTTTGCTATGTTTTTGTTGCTCTACTGTTTGCAATCAAGTTTGCTAGCCATTCTGCCAGTACTGTAATGGGCAGGACTTCCTCTTCCACACTTCCCATGCTGCCTTGCATAGGCCTGCTCCAATTAGCTGCAAGAGAGCATCTGAACGACCACCCCTCTGTTGCATTTAGTAACTAGCAGTGTCCCCATATCTCTGTTACTAGTGAAGCCAAATGCCTAACAACAGGCAGTGGATTGCAAAGACATGTAGTAACAAGCACTTCAAACTTGATTTTCAGTGGTAAAGCAGAAAAATAATGTAATGCCATTATATTACAAAAATGATTGTTATACACACACAGACTGTTAGAGGATCAAGGGTTGTGTGAAAGGTTAATGTCCACTTGGGCCTATTGGTTTGTTTTTATTTGTACTGGTTTATTTTTTTATGAGTTTTCTTCATGGGGTGAACCCTGTACAGGATTTAGTGGTATCTGTATAGATGTTAGTTGATATATTAATGGGGTCTGATTGTTGGGACTACTATTCAACTCCATCACCAATGACCACAACCCAGCATCCCCTCCTGACAAGTGCACAACTATGTTAAAGGGGTTGGGTTGTCCCGCGCCGAAACGGGTTCTTGTTTTTTTTTCAACCCCCCCCCCCCCCCCCCCCCCGTTCGGCGCGAGACAACCCCGATGGGTTAAAAAAGAACACCGGAGAGTGCTTACCTGAATCCCCGCGCTCCGGTGACTTCTTACTTACCTGCTGAAGATGGCCACCGGGGCTTCTGTGCGGTCCATTGCCGATTCCAGCCTCCTGATTGGCTGGAATCGGCACATGACGGGGCGGAGCTACAAGGAGCCGGCATCCAGCACGAGCGGCTCCATTGAGGAAAGAAGAAGACCCGGACTGCGCAAGCGCGGCTAATTTGGCCATTAGACGGCGAAAATTAGTCGGCTCCATGGAAACGAGGACGCCAGCAACGGAGCAGGTAAGTGAAAAACTTCTTATAACTTCTGTATGGCTCATAATTAATGCACAATGTACATTACAAAGTGCATTAATATGGCCATACAGAAGTGTATAGACCCACTTGCTGCCGCGGGACAACCCCTTTAAGCAGGAGTGTGTATGTGGCACTAGTCATGATTGCAATAAACAGCAGTCAGACCCCACCAAGCTAACATGTATTGCCTATCCAGTAGATACAGTACTATGCAAAGGCTTTAGGCAGGTGTGGAAAATGTTGCAAAGTAAGGCTGGGTTCATATAGTACTGAAATCCCGGAGAAATCTTTCGGAATGACCACACGGAAATACCGCAAGATTTCCGCTGGAGAAATGCAGCTTCAAAACCCACGGCGGCCATTTCTCTCCATATAGAGAGAGGCTGTCACGCACAGTATGTCAATTTCAGCGCGGCGTGGCCGCAACGGTACAGCCGCAGTATGTGGATGAGATTTTTGCAAATCTCGTCCACTTTGCTGGCTAATCCTGGGATTAAAGTTGCAGGCGGAGTTTCCATGCAGAAAGCCTGCACAGAAATTCCGCTGCTATTTTTTTCAAAAATAGGTGTCTGATTGACTCAAATTTTTTTTGCAGCAGGACAAAAACCTCAAAGATACAGCCAATGTCATTAAGAACTATCCTCAGCGTGAAGAGGAACAAAGAGCCCTAAAAGTGATGACATGGCCCCCACAGAACCCTGATCTCAACATCATCTAGTCTGTCTGATATTACATGAAGAGAGAGAAGGATTTCAGGAAGCCAGCATCCACAGAAGATCTGTACTTAGTTCTTCAATATATTTGAAGACACTGCTCTGTCGAGTTCCTTCAAAAACTGTGTGCAAGTGTACCTAGAAGAGCTGATACTGTTTTGAAGGCAAAGGGTGGTCACACCAAATATTGATTTGATTTAGATTTCTCTAAATTACTCACTTTGCAATTTGTCATTTGACAAAAAACTATTAAGATTTCTATTTTTGAAAGCAAAACTGCTTGTGCATGCCCTCATCATCTCCCACCAGGACTATTGGAAAATTATTTTCTTTGGCTTTCCATCTAGCACCTCTAATTCATCCTCAATTCTACTGCCCAGTTAATCCACCTATACCTCTGCCAATCCCTTTAGCCTGGAATACTACCCTGGGTGAAAAGTCACCTCAAAGCTAATCTCTGACCCTCACAAGATCTCCTTTTCTGCTGTTCTCTTGTCTGCAATTCACATAATTCCAAGATTTCTCCTGTGCATCCCCCATACTCTAAAACTCAGTAGTCCAAACAATCAGACACCCACCTTCAAAGGAAACCTGAAAAACCAGCTCTTCAGAAAAGCCTATAGCCTACCATAAACCTACTGCCAGCACAGCACTATAAGAGCAGCTTCTACCCTCACCCGCTGTCTCCTTTCTTCTACCCTTGTAGATTGTAAGCTCTTACAGTCAGGGTTCTCTCTCCCTCTGTATCTTTGTCACTTTTTAGTTCATATACTGTATATTGTACTTGTTTTTATTTTATGCTATGGACTTTAACTCCCCTTCTTCATATGTACAATGCCCTTGAATTAATAATAGGAGCTGAAACCTGACTATTGTGACTTTGGCAAATTTGTCCATTTCCATCCATACAAATTGGGATTTTCTACCAATTTAGAATGAAAAATAGTAACATTATACAATAATATTAAATAAGGCTATATTCACACTAGCATTTTTTTTGTTTGTTCCAGTTTTAGTAAAACTGGAAATTGGCAAAAATGAAGGCATTTCTCCTGTGTGTTTTTTTGTTTTTTGTTTTTTTTGGAGATTTATAAAATGGGCCCATCAAAAATAAAAGAGATACAATGCTTTCCGTTTTCAACAAATCACTTTCTTGGGTAGCCTATTAGATATGATGAGAAGGTGGTGGTGGTGGTGGTTGTGGTGGCGGTTATTGCTCAATAAATGTGGTTCTGTGGTTAATACTGTTCCCTTGTATTGCTGGGCTCAAATCTGACCAAGGGCAACATCTGCATGGAGTTTGTATTACTGCTTCTTTTCTCTACAGAAGAAAGAACAAGCATGTTGGCTCCGTTATTAGCACTGTTGCCTTGCAGTTCTAGGTTCAAAACTGACCAAGGGTGTTGACTGTATGAAGTTTTTCAAAGTTGATGTGTTCCTTGATGAGATTTGAACTTAGGAACCTAGCATTGCAAGGCAACAATACTAACCACTCATTAATTGGACCACCACCACATAGGTGTCCCAAGGGGAGCAAAAAACTATGTGGTGTGCGTACTCAGGAAACAAAGCTGGAAATTAAAAATTGGTTTGCTTTCCAGTTTTTTCCTTCTCCCATTGACTACAATGCAATAAAAAACGTATCCATCTGTATTCCATTTTTGTAACTGAAAAAAAAGTGCAGCAGTCTTTTGTTCCAGTGTAAAAAAACCGTAATGGAGGCATAAAATACAAAAACGGATTAAAACTGAAGGTCTTCAATTTCAGTACAGTTCTATGGGTTGGAAAACTGAAACATTTTCTTTCCATTTTGCTTTTTCCACAACAAAACAGCAAAACAGAAAAGCAAATGCCAGTGTGAAAAGGCCCTAAGACAATTTGTCAATTTGACTAAGGCCCCCTGTCCATGGCCGGGCAAAATATCGCTAGTGATATTCCGCCGCAGGGAGGAGGTGGATGCGCTGACAGGTCTCCGAGGCGAGACTATCTGATAGATAGGCTCACTGCGGAGAATCACGGCAATCGCAGCATGCCACGATTTAAATCCCGTAAGCGGAAATCGCTATGATTCTCCGTTCATGGACGCCGACCCTGTGCTTTCCTAAGGCTGCCTGTCCACAGGCGATGATATGTGGGCGATCACCCTTTGTGCAGCTTTCAATAGGGTTGCTATGGAAAGTGCCGGTGTCCACGAGCTCAGAGGATTTAAATCGCTAGCGATATGCCACCTCGGCCTTGGACAGGGGGCCTAAGAAGTAGCAGGAAATCAGAGAGGATATGAAGGGCACTTTGGCTGTACTAAACAAGGCACTGTATATTAATTTAGTACAGCAAACTGCCTTGTCTGCCAGCTTTCCTGTTTTCCTCTCATTGGTTTCTAATACCTTTTGTCTCACAAGGAGTGTACCGAAACTGCTCACTCAAGAAGACTTTCTTTACTTTCTAACCTTTTCTCTATAAATAGCGCCAAGGTTTAGTAAAAATTAGATAACAAAAGTTAGTGTTTGCTTAGCTTGCAAATTTTTGACTAGATGACCATGTGACTATTGCAAGAATCTGTCACTCACAGTTATTTCATAAGGTTTTGTAAAATCCTTGAGATTAAAGACATAAATTATATTGTCACCTAATATCTCGTTCCCATCGCTGTTTTTCACTTGCATTGTAATACTCCATTTTATAGGAGCTCAATAATGAAAGTGATGGCGATGCCAGATCCCCCCTGTGCCGGATAACAGCTCCTGAGGGACCCCATTGACTATAAAAGGGTTCACTAGGATCCATCATGGTGTGCAGAACTTGACGAGAAAAAATATTGCTGCATGCTGTGTTAATTTTCTGGTAACTTAGCGGAATTTGCAATAGAGGTTCATAATGTAAATGTGAACAAAGCTTACAATATATTTATATACAGATGAAATTGCCACCTCTTTATTAATACAGCATTATAGAGATTTAAAGGTATATTCACATGCAGCAGATTTGTTGCACAATTTTCTGCAACTGTTGCATTCATCTGAATGAGGCTTCAGAAAATCCATATGCATGCTGCAAAAACAACCCCATTCTGATGTAAAAACCCCTTTAACCCCTTATCGCTCCAGGACATACATTTATATCCTGCAGTGACGGAGTATGTATGAAGAGAGATCGCGCAGCTATCTCTCTTCATGCGGTGGGGGCGTTAGCTGTTTATTACAGCTGACACCTACGGGCAATAGCTGTAACCAGCGGCGTGGCTGATCAGCGCTATAAACCCTTTAAATGCCGCTGTCAGTTCTGAGATCGCAGGAAGCCGTGTGGATGTCATGGCAGCAGGGGGCCTTCTGAAAGACCCTAGGGCTGCCTTAGAAGACTGCCTATCAAGCCATCCTCGTGGGGTGGCTTGATAGACTGCCTGTCAGATTGCAGTATAATGTAATGCTTTGAGAAGGTTTGGTCATGCAGCAAGAAGTATTGATACATAAACTGGACGAAACCAAAGTCAGGGTTGTTGCTAGATGATTCATGATGGAGATGTGTGGTATGCAAATGGCTCACATGTAATGTGTAGCAATGGGGAATTCTTCCGGTAAATGCAGGGCCTCTGTAAATACGGGAAGGACTAATGTCATATCATTTTTCTGAAATGATATGGTTTCCAACAAGAGAAAATAACCCCAAAGGTACTATAGAGCTAGAACATAATGTTGTTCCAAGAAACCGCATAGCCAAGAAACTGTACAACCTGCAGAGAATATTATTAAATCCTGTTCAGGTGTTGAGCGTCGATGTCACAAATACAAACTCACTTGGAAAGTTTTCTTTAAAACTAGTCCAAGAACCTGGATATACAGGGCGAGTCAAAAGTCTCCATACAGGTGTGTTTTGTAGGTCCACATAAGCAAGAAACAAATCAATGTGATCCTGTTAGCAGGGATGGGGTCAACATGTCACGTGGCCCAGACATGTGCTGCGCACACATTGAACATGTTCTTTACATTATATTGTGATACGTATCCTAAATGTTTGCATAGGAATAAACATGTTTGCAAACCTTTTACTCACCCTGTACAGTTCTGAGATTTACACAAGTGAAAATAATGTATAAATTGCAGTGACTTTTTAGTGCTTTCCTTATGTAAATGACATGCACAGATCCTAAAACATTTAAGGAATAGCCTACAGCACAAGCAAAGTAACATCAGGAGTTTGTTGGAACTTGTTTCATTCTTTAGTAACATCAAAATGTATCACTTCCACTTGTGTCATGGACTCTTGAATTCCCTGAAGCTAGACGCCACATTAGCTAATTCTCTATTTTTACAATTGTAAATGCTCACTGGATGAAGACTTGAAAAAATCCTTTACCTAATTATTTTTACATAACATGTTTATTAAAGGGGCTTTCCCACTAACAACACAAATCCCCTACTACAGAATAAGTGATAAGGATCTGTTCAAAGGGGACCCCACTGCTGAAATACCCACCAATTATGAGAACAAAGGTCACATATCCCCTGGTAGAATGGAGCAACTGTTGGGCATGTGTGCTGCCACTCTATTCAAGTTCTATGGGACTGAGAGAGATAGTCGAGTATAGTCAGTCCCATAGAGTAGCAGGTTGTGAGAGAATCACCGTAGAGGTACAAATGTATTGTACAAGCAACCAAGAGATTGTATGTTCAATTGCCACTTAGGTGCTAAAAACAAGCTTCATAAAATAAAAAAATTTTAAAAAAACTCTATAAAGAAAATAAAGGATTAACCCTCCCTTCCTCCATTGTTAGCTTTAATTGTTAATCTTTTTTTTTAATAACATTTGTGTCCCTCTGGGGGACTTTCACCACAGCCCTGATGATCGCTGTGATAAGGCATGGCAGAGCTACTGCCCTGCCATGCCTTATCGCTTATACAGCGATCTCAGGCATTGGCAACACAGGACGCCAGTGTCTGGCGTCCTGTTGCCATGGCGACAGGCCGGGCTCTCGCGATAACATCGTGAGAGCCAGCCGAAGACATAGAAGGAGCGCGCTCCCTCTGTGAACTCTTTACCTGCCGCGATCTACTTAGATCGGGGCAGGGAAGGGGTTAACAGCGGGGGGCCGATGCCCCCCCGCTGTTGCAGCGGGATGCCGGCTGTGACTGACAGCCGGCTCCTGCTGCGGGATAGCGCGGGATCATATGTGATCTCGCGCTATCCCCAGGACATAAGTTTCCGCCCTGTTGCGGGAAGTACCCCGCTCCCAGGACGTCTACTTACACCCTGGAGCGGGAAGGGGTTAAAGGATTTAAAAGCAGTAAAAAATAACTAAGACCTATATATAAACTTAGTAGCGCCATAATCATAGAACAAATCACAGAGACATAATACAGTACCAGGATAATCTAAAAGTAAATATATATATATATATTTGGGCACCCCTTTGTGTTATATTAATAGTTAATCATGTCCTCATGATATATTGAGGATGTTGTACCTGCATTGAACCTTTACAGGGCCTCATGTGGTGCAGAGTGTTAAGGCAGCAGAAATACAGTCTTAAAGGGGTTGTCTCGCGAAATCAAGTGGGGTTATACACTTCTGTATGGCCATATTAATGCATTTTGTAATATACATCGTGCATTAAATATGAGCCATACAGAAGTTATTCACTTACCTGCTCCGTTGCTAGCGTCCCCGTCGCCAAGGTTCCGTCTAATTTCGGTGTCTTCTTGCTTTTTTAGACGCGCTTGCGCAGATGGTCTTCTCCCTTCGGCTCCGCTCGGCAGCATCGGCGTTTTGGCTCCGCCCCCTTGTAAGCGCCATCGCGTAGCTCCGCCCCATGACGTGTGCCGGTTCCAGCCTCCTGATTGGCTGGAATCGGCACGTGATGGGGGCGGAGCTACGCGATGACGCGTACAAGGGGGCGGAGCCAAAACGCCGATGCTGCCGAGCGGAGCCGAAGGGAGAAGACCCATCTGCGCAAGCGCGTCTAAAAAAGCAAGAAGACACCGAAATTAGACGGAACCATGGCGACGGGAACGCTAGCAACGGAGCAGGTAAGTGAATAACTTCTGTATGGCTCATATTTAATGCACGATGTACATTACAAAGTGCATTAATATGGCCATACAGAAGTGTATACCCCCACTTGATTTCGTGAGACAACCCCTTTAAGCTCTTGCTCACAACCTGAAGGTTGCAGGTTCATTTCCCACTTGGTTCAGGTAGCTGGCTTCAAGGTTGGCTCCATGCTTCCGAGCTCAGTAAAATGAGTACCCAGCCTGCTGTGGTATAAGGATATCTGGGGAAGGCAATTGCAAACAACCTCGCAGAAACAGTCTGCCAGAAAAATGTTGCAATGTGACATCATCCTAGGGGTCAGTCATGACTTGCTGCTTGCACCAGGAGACTTTACCTTTCCTTATTCTGAATCTGGGGATTAGGTTTTAATGTAAGTCTATTAAAAGTTATATTTTATTAATAGGGATTTGTTTCAGGCTGTGATTCATCGCCCTAAACATACTGACACACAAAATGAAGTTAATGTCATTTTGTACTGCACAGTGAACGATGTAAAATTGAAACCCAAAAACAATGGCAAAATACATGTTTTTTTCCATTATATTCTACTTAAAAATGGTTTTCAATGCATTATATTTAACATTAAATAGTATGAAAAAAGAAAAAAGGGATGTTGCTCACCACCACACTCTCCCTGACATTCATTTCCGCAGACTGCAAGGCCTCTTCATACGCACAGCTTCTCCGCCTAGTCTTCAGCGGTGGTTCATGAATTATATGATCCAAGGAAAAAAAGAAGCTGGTTTACTGAAAAATCTCTTGCCTTTATTAAATTAGTGCCACGTGTATATCAGTAAAAAATGGACGTGTTTCAGTCTAAATCTAGTGACCAAGGTCTTGGTTAAGACCGAAACGCTTACATTTTTTACTCTGATATGCATTTGACACTAATTTGATAAAGGCAAGAGTTTTTTCACTAAACCAGCTTCTTTTTTCCTTGGACCATCAAATTCATTAAATAGTATGATTACAAAAATACAGCTCACCCTTCAAAAAAACAAGCCCTCATATGGAAGACGAAAGTGAAAAAAGAACAGAAAAACAAATGTTCATCATACGAAGGGGTTAATAGTTTTCATTGGCTATTTTTCATAAACATAAAATCCATGGCTCATAAAAGATTAATCTTACACTTACGGTAATATTGATTCAGTTCTCACTCCATGACTTCAAAATACCCATGGGATCAGATATTCAGCATTTACAATCATCAACCAGATTATATTATGTTTGAAAAAGTTTTTCAAACCTTCTGCAAATACTCAAAGTTCAACAAATGTAAACATGATTAAGAGGATATCACAATATTAAAAAAGGATTATATCACAATAAACCAATATATACATATTTACACTTTCAAAGGTTAATCACTTCATTTCGCACAATGAAGGTCTATAAAGAAAGTGGAAAGGTGAAGAAACACCTATACTCAGCACTGAGGTATATTAAGGCTGGGTTCACACAGGGCGGATTTGCCGCGGCTTTGCCGCGCGGCCGCTAATCTCGGGATTAGCCAGCCGTGTGGACGAGGTTTCTCAGAAATCTCGTCCACACGGGACGGCCAATCCGCTGCGGTAAGTGCAGCTGAAACCGCGGTTTCAGAAGATGCAGCATGTCTATTTACCTTTCCTTTTTTGTTTATTTCCGTCACGGCCGCGCTCTCCTTTATGGGAGCGCCGGCTGCAACAGAAAAGCAAGCGGCCGGGCCGCTTCAGAGCCGCCGCGGCTTAAACCTCGGCGGTTCTCCCGGCGGGAATCTCGGGAATGCTGTGGCCAAACCGCGAGATTTCCAATGGGAATCCGCCCTGTGTGAACCCAGCCTTAGGGTTTGGTCTTTGCGAGGTGATCTAAAATTTTTATTACTACCATTTTGGGATACATATGACTTTTTGATCAGTTTTTACTCCATTGCTTTTGGTCAACATGGTAAGCAAAACATGCAGTTCCAGCATTGTGTATTTCTTTCTTTTACTGCATTCACCAAGTGTGATAAAAAAAGCTATATTTTATCAGTTTGGAGAAGTTTTTGTTATTATGATTTTTTTAAGTTAACAATGGAGCTAGGGAGGATTAATCTTTTATTCTCTTTATATAGTTGTTGTTTTTTTTTAATGAAGCTTGTTTTTAGCACCTAAGTGGCAATTGAACATACAATCTCTTAGTTGCTTGTACAATACATCTGTACCTCGGCGGTGATTCTCTCACACCCTGCTATTCTATTGGACTGACAGAGATAGCTGAGTGCTATAGCTCATCGCTCATCGCTCATCGCACAGTTTAAACAGCTGCCGTTCAATAGCGAATGGCCGCTGGGTATCTCAATGGAGGGGGGCGAGGGAGCGAGAGGAGAGAAATCTCCTACACTGCCCCGCACCCCTGCTGCCTTCTCCGTGTGCGAGCCAGCTCTGTTAGCTCCTGTACAGGAGTGAGGAAACACAGGGTCGAGTGTTGGGCCATGTAAATGGGCCTTTATACAGACTCATTGCAAAGTTCTGATGAGATGGTGTTACACTCCCACTAAATTAGCAAGAAGCTTCCCTACGATGAGCAAAGAGTGCTGGAGAAATTGTAGCCAGGAAGGCACATTATACCACATTTTCTGGGAGTGCCCACAAGTTCAAACATTCTGAAGAGACGTGTTTAGCCACATTCAAAGGATAACGGATGTTTATATGAGTAGCAGCCCACAGTTGGCACTTTTGTTATTGGAGTGTGACCTTGTTCCTAGACTGCATTGAAAGTACAATAGCTCGAAAATGGAAATCAAGCTCTCCCCCTTGTATCAAAGGTGTACTATACACCTTGGGTGACCATTATGTGTTTGAAAAAATATATGCAAAATCCAATAATAATCTACATAGTTTTAATTCCATGTGGAATACTTGGCGGCAATCTATGATATCAGTTTAATAATGCTATATGTTGACTTAGATTTTGTTTATAATCACTAATCTATGCAGTAATAGATTTAATTTAGAAACAACTAAGTATAATTCAACATAAATGTAAAAATAGTATGAAACTTTGCCCAGTCTTTCTCTCTGTGATATACGATTATGGCCCGGTCAATCCCTCTTTTATATTTACTTGCAGTTGAAACATTGTATACAACATTGTGATGCTTACATTTATGTCATGAAAACTCAATAAAAATCAATTGGGAAAAAAAGGGAAGAAGGTGGATCCAGGAAGCCACAGGTCTGTGAGTCTGACTTCAATACGGGAAAGATCTTTGAACAAATTATTAAACAGCATGTATGCAAGTACGTGGATGAGAATGGTGTAATTAATCAGAGCCAACATGGGTTTGTAACAAGCAAGTCATGCCAGACTAATCTAATTTATTTCTATGAATCACAAACTGGGTTGATGAGGGAAATGCAGTAGATATAGTATATCTTGAATTTAGTAAAGCATTTGACAAAATATCTCATACATGTGGTGCTGGGTGCTAAGGTAGCAGAAATGCAGTCCTAAGTTCTCGCTCACGCTTAGCCCTTGCTGCATCACATTATTGACTCATGTTCAGTCAATGATCTATTAGTATACCCGTTTTTTTCACATGTGCTGCTTAGCCCAATTCCTCCCATTCTGTATGTGCTTTTTTCATTTTTCTTGTCCATTTGTAGGACTTTGCATTTCTCCTTGTTAAATACCATTATGTTAGTCGCTGCCCACTGTTTAAGCTGCTCTAGATCTTTTTGAATCCTCTCTCCCTCTTCCCCAGTGTTAGCTATCCCTCCTAGCTTTGTGTCATCAGTAGAGTTGAGCGAACATACTCTGCCAAGCTTGATGCTCGTTCGAGCATTAGCGTACTCGATAGTGCTCGTTACTCAAACGAGCATCAAGCCGTGTTCGACCCCGCCCCAGTTTTTGGCTCCTCCCCGCAGTGACGTGCCTGTTTTGGCCCCACCGCGGGGAGGGAGAGGGGGAGAGAGAGGGAGAGGGGGAGAGAGAGGGAGAGAGGGGGAGAGTGGGAGAGGGGGAGAGAGAGAGAGAGAGAGAGAGAGAGAGTGTGAGTGTCTCGGCACCCGGTGTCCCACATACAAAAATGCTAGAGTCTCCCATTGTAGTCAATGGGGTTCGTTACTCAAGTACAGCTCTCGAATTTAACGAAAAGCTCGACTCGAATAACGCGGACTCGTGCGTTTGGGTGCTCGCTCATCTCTAGTCATCAGCAAATGTAATCAATTTCGCATCAATTCCCTCCTCCAGATCATTTATAAAAATGTTGAACAGCACTGGGCCTAGGACAGAGCTTTGTGGTACCCCACTTGATACATTTTTTTACTTAAATGTGCAGCCATTTATGACCAGTCTTTGAGTACGATCACTCAGCCAGTTGTGAACAGTTGCGTTATCAATCCCATATTTGGTCATTTTTTCAATAAGTATAGCATGAGATACTTTGTCAAATGCTTTACTAAAGTCAAGATATCCTATATCCACCGCATTTCCCTAATCAACCTAGTCAGTGATTCTGTCATAGAAGGAAATTAGATTAGTCTGGCATGACTTGTTTGTTACAAACCCATGCTGGCTCTGGTTAATTACTCCATTTTCATCCAAGTACTTGCATACATGCTGTTTAACCCCTTAATGACTGCCCCATTGGGAAACTACGTCCTCAGAAAGTGGGCTTTAATCCTAGAGGACGTAGTTTTATGCATCCTCTTTGGATTAATGCCCACTTGCCTGAGGACGTGACAACTCCATGCTGTCGGTGCCCGCAGGTAGCCGACAGCATGGAGCTGTCATCCAAGGATGCGGGCAGTCCCCCCCGACATTGCGATCGGCGCTATCCAAAAAAGTAAATAAAACAGTGAAAAAAAGTAAAGATTCAGCTGCCCTGATGGATCTGATCCATCAGGGCAGCTAAAAATGCTCACCTGCCTTCTCCGCGCTGCCCGCGATGAAACTGGTCCTCCCGGACCCGCCGGCAGTCTTCTGCGCATGCGCGCCAGACGATGACATCACGCGCATGAACAGAAGCCCAAGTGCCCAAGGCAAATTTAAAATCTCCTGGCTCCCGGCTCCTGAAGGTAGCCGAGAGCCAGGAGGTGTTATTGGGGAATGCGGTGAGCAGTCCCCGGGCCTGCGATCGCCGCTATCCATTGCATAGCGGCGATCGCGAAAAAGTTAAAAAAAGTTTTTAAAAAGTGTCCGTTTCACCTCTTCTCATGGATCGGATCCATGAGGGGAGGTGAAAATACTCACCCCCGGTCCTCAGCGGTGTCCCGATGTTTCGGGACCCGAAGTCCCCCTCTGCGAATGCGCGGCCGATGATTGACATCGGGCGCATGCACAGAGGGGCTCGAGCCCCGGGAAATTTAAAATTCCTCTGCTCCAGGCTGCCATGTGTAGCCCGGAGCAGAGGGATGTCACCAGGGACATGATCACTGTTATCCAATGGATGACAGTGATCATGTAAAGTAAAAAAAAAAGTGTAAAAAAGTTTTTTTAAAAAGTGTAAAAAGTAAAAAAAAAAAGTTTTCAAAAGTTTTAAAAAAGTTAAAAATTCTTACGTCTCATCACCCCCCATGGATCATATCCATGAGGGAGGATGAAATGACGTACCTAAGTGGTGGACACATGCGCAAAACCTGTGGATTGCCAGCGTAATTTAAAATCTCCCTGCTCCTGGCTACAAAATTTAGCCGAGAGCCTGGAGATTTCACGGGGGGCCGCGGTGAGCGGTTCCTGGTCACGTGTTCGCCGTTATACAATGGATAATGGCGATCACGTAAAAGTTAAAAAAAGGTGAAGCTTCATCTCCCCTCACCGATGCGATCGGTGAGGGGAGATGAAACTTTTTAACGGAGGCCTCCGTATTTGCACCCCGATGCGATCCTCATCCGTGAACTTTTCCAGATTTTGCGCATGCGACCGCCGGCAAAATATCGGACACATGCGCAGGAGACGGGGAAGCCAGGAAATTTAAAATCCCCTTGCTCCCAGCGACCAACGGTTGCCGAGAGCCTGGAGCAGTGACAAGTGGTCTCGTTGAGCGGTCCCCAGTCACGTGATAAAAAGGTAGCAATCTACCTTAGGTCGGTCTCACATGACCGTATAGGAATTAGATTCCGCATGCGTCTGATCCGCGGTAATACGCAGATCAATCGCATTGGATTACACAATTCCGCTCACATTAGTGGGTCGGAATTGTGTAATCCACTCGCAGAAAAGAGAACGCAGCAGGTTCTATTTTACCGCAGATATCCGCGACATAGAGCCCATTGTGCTCCATGGTCGCGGATATACCCGCTGCCCATATGCAACTACGTTGTATACGGGCTGCGGGTACCCGCGTCATCGCTAAGCGACGGTGTGGGAAATACAAACAACAACAAAAAATATATACTGCGCATGACCGCCTGCGTGAGTAGGCAGTTATGCGCAGTACATTACATGGCCGTACGCAGGGTCACGGGCGGCTCACAGCTGGGATCCGCTGCGGGCCTCCGCAAGCGGATTCCACCTATGGCTGCGTGAGCCCGGCGTTATTCAGACCGCTACCTGTAATACGCAATTTACAAGAAGCCCCGAGAACGCTCGCCTTCCTGCAGTTCCAGGAGCAGCTTTTTGAGCGTCTTCTGTGCGAGACCACCGCACCTCAGCAGGCTTACGGAGACTCACGGAACGCCACTTTTTACACCCCCATACCCGCCACTGAGGTCACGAAATACCCCCAAAAAGCATGAGAGGAGGGGGGATACACGGTTTTATTGCCCCATGTACCCATCCCAACGAGCCTCCGTAGTTACCCCTGTCTTCGGAAATACTACACAGTTCACATTATTACTTTTATCTAAGATTTGGGGGAACGCCGAAAAGGGTGTGGAGGGGGGGATATTTTTAGGGAGTCAATTTGTATTCCGTACAAGTTGGCAATGAGGCCTGGAATTTATTCCGTTGTACCCTGAAATCCAACGAGTGCTCCTTCCATTATAGGCCTAGCCATGTGTCCTTTAAGTAGATTAGGGCCACAAGGGGTATGTCTCTGAACACGGTACAAACAGGGGTATCCATTTTGGGGTGAAAGTCTTCATTCCTATGTGTGCTGTACAAAAAAAACTTTTTAAATTGATACAACTGCCAAAAAATGAAAATTGTAATTTTTTCCCTATTGCTTTGCTTAGATTTATTCAAAAATTGTAGGGTAAAAATAAACAGTACACCCCTAGATAAATTCGTTAAGGGGTCTAGTTTTCAAAATGGGATCATTTGTTGGGGTTCTCTGTCGTTTTGGCCGCTCAAGGGCTCTACAAATGGGCAATGGGGCCTAAATCACCTTCATGCTAAATTTCGGTTCTGAAAGCCACCGATTACTCCTTTCATTTTGGGCCCCGTTGTGCATCCTGACAAAAGATTAGTACCACAATGGGTATGTCTCTGAACACGGGAGAAACAGGGGTATCCATTTTGGGGTGCAAGTCTTCATTCATGTGTGTGCTGTACAAAAAAAGCAGTTTTTAAAATGATTGAATTGCCAAAAAAACGAAAATCACATTTTTTTCCCTTTGCTTTGCTTGAATTTATTCACAAACTGTGGGGTCAAAAAGGGCAGTACACCCCTAGATAAATTCGTTAAGGGGTCTAGTTTTTAAAATGGGGTCACTTGTGGGGGTTCTCTTTGGTTTTGGCCGCTCAAGAGGTCTACAAATGTGCTATGGGGCCTAAAACGCCTTCAAGCAAAATTTCAGTTCTGAAAGACACCGACTACTCCTTTCATTTTAGGCCCCGTTGTGCATCCAGACATAAGGTTAGGGCCACAATGGGTATGTTTCTGAACACGGGAGAAACGGGGGTATCCATTTTGGGGTGTAAATCCTCATTTTCATGGGCACTATAGGAAAAAAATATGTCTTTAAAATGACATATTTGCAAAAATATGAAATTTTTTTTTCCTCCTCTAAATTTAATTAATTCCTGAAAAAAAATGGTGGGGTCAAAATACTCATGACACCCCTCAGTGGATACATTAAAGGGTGTAGTTTTTAAAATGGGGTCATTTGGGGTGGTATCTATTATTCTGACACTCATGAGCCTTTGCAAACTTGGCTTGGTGCAGGAAAACAAAGTGTTCCTCAAAATGCTAAAAAGTAATGTTAAATTTGTACGTCATCTAAATGGTTAAAAAAATGGATGGAAATATATATCTTATCAAAACTTTGTACAGTATGTTTGGACATATTTGAGATATTACAGTTGAAAATGTGAAAAAATGACAATTTTTTCAAAATTTTCCCAATTTTGGCGCTTTTAATAAATATACACAAATTATATCGGTCTCTTTTTACAACCAAAATGAAGTACAACATGTGGCGAAAAAACAATGTCAGAATCACTTGGATATGTAAAGCCTTTACGGAGTTATGCTACGTTGAACGACGCATGTCAGATTTCCAAAATTTGGCTCCGTCACTAAGGCGCAAACAGGCTTCATCACTAAGGGGTTAATAATTTGTTCAAAGATTTCTTTTGGTATAGAAGTCAGGCTCACAGACCTTTAGTTTCCTGGTTCCACTTTCTTCCCTCTTTTGAAGATAGGGACAACATTTGCCCTTTTCCAATCTTCTGGGATCTGTCCTGTTCTCCAGGAATTTTCAAAGATTATGGCGAGTGGTTCAGCAATTACCTCCGCTGCTTCCTTTAGTATCCTAGGATATTATTCATCTGGACCTTGAGAATTGAATTCATTTAAGTTAGCTAAGTGTTCCCTTACCATCTCTCTGCTTATACATAGCTTGCGTTCTTTTATTCTCCCAATAGAACAGAGAGGATCAGTTGATATTTCATCAACTTTCTGAGAGAAAACAGATACAAAATTGGAATTCAAAAGTTCGGTCTTCTCAACATCATTCTTAATCAATTCACCATTTTCCTCTTGTAAGCATCCAATAGCTTATTTTCCTTTTCTTTTGCTTTTGACATACCCCCAAAATCCTTTTTTATTGCTTTTGGCCTCTGTTGCAAGTCTCAATTCATTATTACCGTTAGCTTTTCTGACACCTGCCCTACAGTTTTTGCAGACTGCATTATATTCTTCTTGAGATATTACACCATTTCCACTTGATAAACATGTTTTTCTTCCTTTTTAACATGTGTGCAAGTTCTGTGTTCATCCATCCTGGTCTCTTTAAATGCTTCCCATCATTCCTTCTTTTAGGGATCATTAATGATTGTGCTTTGGGAATCTCATTTCGCAATATTTCTCAACCTTCTTGGACATTTCTGTTCTTAAAGGGGTTGTCCCGCGCCGAAACGGTTTTTTTTTTATTCAATAGGCCCCCCGTTCGGCGCGAGACAAACCCAATGCATGGGTTAAAAAAAAAAACGTTTAGTACTTACCCGCTGCGGCGACTTCTTCCTTACCTTAGCAAGATGGCCGCCGGGATCTTCACCCACGATGCACCGCGGGTCTTCTCCCATGGTGCACCGTGGGCTCTGTGCGGTCCATTGCCGATTCCAGCCTCCTGATTGGCTGGAATCGGAACACGTGACGGGGCGGAGCTACGAGGACCAACTCTCCGGCACGAGCGGCCCCATTCACCAGGGAGAAGACCGGACTGCGCAAGCGCGTCTAATCGGGCGATTAGATGCTGAAATTAGACGGCACCATGGCGACGGGGACGCTAGCAACGGAACAGGGAAGTGAATAACTTCTGTATGGCTCATAATTAATGCACGATGTACATTACAAAGTGCATTAATATGGCCATACAGAAGTGCTGAACCCCACTTGCTTTCGTGGGACAACCCCTTTAAGAACATCCAGCCATTGGAGTCTACCTACCCTCTTTCTGAGTTCTTTAAAACTCTGCTTTTCTGAAATCCAACCTTGAGGTCTGAGTTTTCTCAGGTCTACCTCCCCTTTTTATCCAAAATTCAAGGATAGCATGATCACTGCCTCCTAAGGTCCCAGCCACCCTTACTTCCTAAACGATTTCCTCCCTATTGGTAAGAATTAGGTCCAAGATAGCAGATCCCCTTGTTTTCTTTTCTATCTTTTGGAAGAAAAAGTTGTCAGCAAGAGCCGATAGGAATTTGTTTGATCCATTACTTTTACCTGAGAGAGATTCCCAACAAATGTCTGAATAGTTAAAATTTCCCATGATCACTATGTCATGCTTTTTTGAGAGCTTGGGCATCTGATGTAGAAAGAGTTCATCCATATCTTCTGCTTCTCCAGGTGGCGTATAATAAATGCCAATGGTGACCTTTCTGTTGTTCTCTCCTTGTATTCTTACCCAATTTCTACAGAACTACCATGCTCTGAAGCTTTAATCTCTGTGGAGATGTATGCTTTCCTAACATACAACGCAATATTTTACTAGGTCTGTTTCTTATAAAAAGGTTGTATCCTTCAAGCCTTGTATTCCAATTATGTGTATCATTCCACCAGGTTTCCATGATGCCTATGACATCATATTTCTCTTCCCGTGTTAGAAGCTCCAATTCCCCTTGTTTATTTTCCATGCTCTGTGCATTTGTGTAAAAACATTTTAGTTTGTGATCGGTGTCTCTTGCTCCTCTAGTTGCCTTCTGAATTTTTTGTCTTTGTTCTTTCTTTCCACTTCTAGTAGTGAGGGTCTCAAATGTATTATTTAAGCTGTATATTTATACCTTGCCTTTCACTTCCCTTCGCATATTGTTCTAGTTTAAAGCTCTCCTAATTGACTTCTGCTCAACCCAACTGAACCTTGTGCATGTTCTCTTTATGACCCTCAAGTAACCCTTTACCTGCCAAAACTGTTGACATACCATTCAATGACCACCATATCACCCCACCTAATCTCTTAGTGTTATAAGGAACTTAATAGACATAGTGTTCAGCCTTTTAAGAATATAGCTATTAATACCTAATGTGCATGTCTGTGTGTGTGTGAGTAAAAAAAAAACATTTAATGTTGAATCATTTTGATGATTAAATAAATTAAAAAGTATAACCTGCATCTTCCATCTGCTTTATTGAGTTATCAGGATCTATGTTTTAGCCTTTCAATAAAAAATGTGAACATATTTTACTTCAAAGCCGTGCAAAAAAGTAAAAAGTTTCGATGTGCTTGTGTTTTTGCCTGAGTTATTTTCTGTTTAAAGGGTTGTCTCATGACTATTAGTTACAAATTACAATCTCTGGGTAAGTCATATTTGCTTTGCATTTCCCCTGTATCATGGGGGACAAGAGAATGTACGTTGTCCAGTAATGTATGGACATGCTAGACTGGATACCACAGAGGAAGTGCTACCCCGTAAAATTGTATATCAATATGGCAACGCGTCTTGGAAGTAACAATCAACAATCTCCCTTTAACATTCCAGTGGCCACTTCCTTTCATGTCTTCTTGTGACGAATAAATCAATGGCTGAAAACATCTCTTTTCTGGACTGTATGATATTTCTAGCACAGTGATCAGTAATTCTGGAGTAAGGGTGTTAGCGCATTGTTTTTAAGACTGCCCTGACCCCCCCCCCACCCAGCGAAGTAGATGCTCTCTGTTATTTCTCACTTATATTAATATCCACTGGCCTGCTTTCAGAGCACTGCTCATCATTTTTGTTTATATCTATGTTTTTTATTACAATGTTTAGCTGTTTTATCTCCAAGCAAAACTGCCAGTAAAGGAGGGGGTGTCCATTCATGACCACATAACAGCACACTGTTGACCTTATATTTGTACTTCTGCACTCCTGCAAAGCTCATTTCTGTAAATAGCTTTGCACTGCTGCAGGGCGCATGGACGTTGGAGATGTCCTTACATCTCTTCTGTGTGCACTGTGAAGCAGAAGAACTAAGAAGACAACTAAGTGGAGGAAGAATCTGGGTGCACACACTGCCAGCATCAGTGTGCCCTGTACCTCTGCAACAGTGCTGAGCTCTTTACAGAAGAAATGAGAGCAGTTTGAAAAAAGAGGGCAGAACTACATGTATAATGTTTAGAGTGGCCACTGGGGTCATGAATGGGCACCCCCCCTTCTCCTCCACCGCTGGTAATTTTTCTTGGAAGTCCGGTAGGGAAGGGGTTGAAACAAAGCAATTTTTTTTAAAAACTTCTCTAGAATGGAACTGCCCCCTGAAAGGAGCCACCCTAGGAACTGGATCTCCAGTGCCTAGGGGTAAATATGGCTCAGCTAAGAACCACGAGTTTGACAGGGAAGTATGCCCCCTAAACTTGCACACTGGTTAAGTATGATTTGATGGACATCATGTTAAGGTGTTTGACCTATATATTAGTCAGGATTGAAAATTATGTTATGTATTAGCGGTCAGATGGCCAGGGATGTATTTCTATTCTGTTGACTGTGATGATTAACAATAGTGTAAAGCCTGTGTTATTGTTGCTGTGCCATAAAAAGGCTGACTTATCCAGGTTTTATAAACATTTTTGGCTCAGACATGTTTTTCTGGTGTGCGGCGATCCATGCGATAGATGAAAGATGGCGATCCACTGAGCTAACAAGCCTCTAGGTAGCCTTGAACGTGGCACTGTTAACATCATAATTTTATTTTTTCAACATTAAAAAGTATAATTTCTACAAGATTCATTTGTTTCTCTTATTGACCGCAATTAAACAAGCAACTTATTTAGAGCCTTCTCATGGCCTTGGGCCTGGTCTTGCTTCAGTTAAGGATGTATGAATTATGGGGAAATGTAGACAATGATGCCACCATTTTTGGCTGATATGGAAACACCTCTTAAAGTTGTATATGAAAGTCAAAACCAGTGAAAAGGAAAACTGGCTATGTTGCCCATAACAACTAATCAGATTCCACCTCTTGAAAATGAAAACGGAGACCTGATTGGTTGCTATGGCCAACTAAGCCAGATTTCCTTTGCTCTGGCTTTGATTTATCTCCCCCATTTAATTTTCACTTCTTTTCAGGCTTAACCGATCACAAATAATGGGTGAAGCCAGACTAAGCTTTGAACAAAGGAAACGTCTACTAAAGTAGTACTGGAAGCTTTAAAACACAATTGAAGGGCAAAGACCGTTTCAGACAGGGTTTCAAGCAAATCCACCTATGTGATTTACTATCCCTCGAACTAGAGATGAGTTTGAAGCAGATGGAGCAGTTTAGAATGTCCACAAGAAATGTACTGGAAGACCATGAACATCAACGAACGCCACAAAGCAAGATAGGTTGATAGAAAAGTATCTTCGTATTCCAAAAATATCTGTATGGCAATCCGGTCATGAGACAAGAATTTCAAAATCAAGTGTCCATCACATTTTAAAGCACTGTCATTGAAAAGGGTACATTCAAAGAATGGTCCATGCTCTCAATGAAGATGATCCAGACCGAAAAGTGCAGTTTTGAAAGTGGTCAATTAAATGGCTCAATTAGCCACTACAATTGGGGATCTGCAAATTATGGAGGAACATTATGTTAATTTACCAGGAGTTACAGCGCGGTGCGGGATTAATTGGACCATTCTTTTTGAGGCTACTGTGATTGGTGACATTTACTTGATCTTGCTGCACTAATCTGTTATGCCATTCATTCAGGAGGACTTTGAGGATAAAGTGTTTTATTTCCAACAAACTGGAGCATCCCTGCACCACCATCATGATGTAAGGGCCTAGCTTGATGACAATCTGCCAAACAGACAAATTAGATGAAGTTCAGTAGAACACCCATGCCTTCACTGGACCTCATACCACTAGTTTTTTTCATGGGGATACTTTAAAGATAAAGTTTACAACAAAAAATCAACAACAGTCAATGAATTGAGTGCAGCCACTGACTGAAAAGGAATGCACACAAATTAAATGATGCTTGATGTTTGCGATTTTATTGCTTTGCCTTTAGGAGACGTAATTTAACATTGATTATTCCAATTTTGAGGAACCTTTTGTTTTCCTGCACCAAGCCAAGATTGCAAAGGCTCATAGATATCAGAAGGATAGATACCCCCACAAATGACCCCATTTTAAAACATACACCCCTAATATATTCACTGAGGGATGTCATGAGTATTTTGACCTCACAGTTTTTTTTCAGGAGTTGATGAAAATATTTCATTTTAAAGACAATTTTTTTCTATAGGCCACATGAAAATGAGAATTTGTACTACCGTGTTCAGAAACATTTCCATTGTGGCCCTAATCTTATGTCTGTATGCACAGCGTGGCCCAAAATGAAAGGCACAGCCAGTGGGCTTTCAGAACACAAATTTTGCTTGGAGGTGCTTCAGGCCCCATCGCACATTTGTCGAGCCCTTGAGCTGCCAAAATGACAGAGAACCTCCAGAAATGACCCCATTTTGAAAACTATACCCCTTAACACATTCATCTAGGGGTGTATTGCGTATTTTGACCCCACAGTTTTTGAATTAATCTAAGCAAAGAAAATGGTAAATAATACGATTTTCACTTTTTGGCAATTGTGTCATTTTAAAAACTGTTTTTTTTGTACAGCACACATATGAATGAAGATTTGCACCCCAAAATGGATCCCCCTGTTTGTCCTGTTTTTAGAAACATACCCATTGTGGCTCCAATCTGCTTACTGGACACATGGCTAGGCCTGTAATAGAGAGAACACCCATTGTCTTTTAGGGCACAACTGAATAAATTCCAGGCCCCATTGCTCACTTGTGCAGAAAAAAAATTGACTCCCTAAAAATGACCCCCACCTCTTTGGCATTCCCTAAATCTTAGATAAAAGTAAAAATGTAAACTGTGTGATATGTCTGAGAACCGGGGTAATTACAGAAGTCTGGTTGGGATGGGCATATGGGACAATAAAACCGGGTGTCCCTCTTCCCATACTTACTGCAAACCCGACAATTTTTTGGGGGGTATTTCTTGACCTCAGCGGCATGGATGGGGTGTAGAAAGTGGAGCTCTGTGAGGCTTCATAAGCTCGCTGAGGTACGGCGGTCTCAAACGGAAGGCGCTCAACAAGCTGCTCCTGGAACTGCAGGAAGGCGAGCGTTCCCGGGACATCTTGTAAATTCTGTAAGCATTACAGGTAGCGATCTGAATAATACCGGGCTCACACAGCCGTATGTGGAATCTGCTTGCGGATCCCAGCTGTGAAAACAGCTGTGGCCCTGCGTACAGCTGCGTAATGTACTGTGCACAACTGTGTACTCACGCAGGCGGTCATGCGCAGTACACGTTTTGTTTGTTTTACTGCGCCGTCACTTAGCGATGATGTGGTTACCTACAGCCCGTACACAGTATATAGTTGCATATGGGCTGCGGGTATATCTGTGACCATAGAACATAATGGGCTCTATGTCGCAAATATTCGCGGTAAAATAGAACATGCTGCTTTTTTTTTCTGTCAGTGGATTATGTAATTCTGACCAGCTAATGTGAGCAGAATTGTGTAATCCGTAATCCAATGCATTTGATTGATCCGCATATTATTGTGGATTAAGCACATGCAGAATCTGCAATTCCTATCTGGTCGTGTGAGACCGGCCTAAGGTAGATCGCTACATTTTTAGTGCATTGGATAATGGTGATCACGTGACCAGGGACCACTAAACCAAGCCTTGCGTAGCTAGGAGCAAGGAGATTTTACATTTTCCAGGCCCTCCCCAGCTTTCGAGCTTGCGTCGGCTATTTTGGCAATGGGTACTTAGAAGCCGGAGAAAGATACCTCGGGGGAAAAGTCCGGGGCCTTAGGTAAATAATTGTATCCCCTTCATTGATCTGATCTGTGATGGGAGGTGAAACTTTCACAAGCAAGTTACCAGCAGCACTCAGATAGTGGACCCTTCCTTGGAGAGGCAGTGAGTTGCAAAGCTGCGGCAGGAACCACGGACATCAGTTCCCCAAGCAGTAATCCAAAAGGACAAATTCCAGCGGTAGAAGCTGTATGGTGCAAAAAAACAAAAGGAACTTTATTCTTCCATTATTATTAAAAATGTAAAGTTTCGACTATCATTTTTAAGCATTGCTTAAAAAAGACCGTGTGACGGTCGAAATATCGCAGTTTCAATGATAATGGAAGAATAAAGTTCCTTTTTTTTTGCACCATACTTCTGCTGCCGCTGGAAGGTGAAACTAACTTTTTTTTACTTTTACATGATTGAGGAGCAGGTAGACTTTAAATTTCCCGGGCAATCCTTGGGTTTTGCACATCTGTCTGACATTTTGATGACCAGTGCATACACGGAAGCCGAGGAAAGGTCCGCAGATAAAGGTCTCGTCAGAGGACAAATCTAGGAGCCTTAGATCAGTAATTTCATCTCAGCGTTTTATATATAAGCCAGAGAACAGCCGCAGTGAGAGTTGTGAGTTTTACAGCAGGGATTTCACAGCTTGCTCAATGACACTTGTCACGGGGGCAGACAAAACAATCAACACATTTTGACCAGGATATAGCTTGTACACCAAATTTCTTTGCGATGAGGAGAGGAAGGACTTTCCCGGGTATGAAAATATTTTTTTCAGAAGTTACCCTTGGCCTGAGGTGATGGCAGCATTACAGGAACTCACTTGCATCACTTTTATATTTCCTGAGAACTTATTTATCATCTTTTATTATTGTGAATGACGTTTCACTTCTGATTAGTGAGAACTAGAGATGAGCGAACGTGTCCGTAACGGACACATCCGCACCCGGACACCGGCTTTAGCGAACACTGGAGTGTTCGCGCGTAAGTGTCCGGGTGCCGCCGGGGGGCGGGGAGATGCGCGGCGGCGCGGGCGGCAGTAGCGGGGAACAGGGGGGAGCCCTCTCTCTCTCCCTCTCCCCCCCACTCCCCGCCGCACCCCCCCGCGCTGCCACGGCGGCCCCCGAACTTTTTCGCCCGAACACCGAGGTGTTCGCAAAGTTCGGTGTTCGGGCGAAAAAGGGGCGGGGCCGAACGTGTTCGCTCATCTCTAGTGAGAACTTGTCCCATGTGATCACAATGTTATCTTCTGCAGTCATTTGGGGATTTGAGAACAGATTATATCCTCTTTCTGTTTCACTGAGCATGTGACGTGTGACTTCTCCCATGAGATATCTACAAACAATCTAAGTAATCAAGACAGGGAGGAGGTAATGGTAGCGCACTTTAACCGCTTTGTGACCACCCTATTTTTCTAACTTAATGTACAAGCAATTTTTTCCGTTTTTTCATAGTCGCATTGCTAAAGCCATAACTTTTTTTATTTTTTTGTCAACATAGCTGTGTTGGGGCTTGTTTTTTTGTGGGTCCAGTTTTATTTTTTTTTAATGGCACCACCTTGGGGGAGCTATAAGGCTTTATTCACACAAGCGTATATCGACCGCAGTTTTCATGGCCAGCCGATATATGCTACCATATGATGACTTGGATTCCAATGCATCAGATCACACAGGCATATTACCACGACGTTAAAAGTGCATGGCCGGCCAATATACTGCCAGGCAGGAAAGATAGTCCTGGAACTATCTTTCCCGGCCAAAATACGGCCGCTGCCACAGACTCCTATGGGAGCCAATGACAGCGGCTGGAGAAGGGAGGTGGGAAGGAGTTTAGCAGCATGACTGCTAAATTCCCTCCCTTTTCGCTCCTCCTCTCCGCTCCTTTCTGGCTGTTTTACAATGGGAGGGGCGGGACCGGGTGGAGCTAGTTGCTAAGCTCTCGCCCCCTCTCCACCCCTTGTCAGCAGCCAGCAAGGGGCAGGGGTGGAAACTTAGCACACTAGCTCCCGCCCCATCCCGCTTCCCGCCCCATCCCTCCCCCTTGCCGGCTCTCTGCAAGGGGGAGGGAAGGGGGAGACAGCTTAGAAGAGCTAAACTGTTTTCCACCGCCAATGGCATTGCGGGATCGGCGTATATGCTCCGGGCCTGTGCCGTCTGAATGGGTGCACAAACGATAGATTTGTGCGCCCGCTCACGCATTTTTACGGCATCGGCGGGTGCACGTAAAAATGCCTACGGCCATGTGAATAATCCCTAATGTATTGTATAACTTTTATTATTTTTGGAGGGAAAGATGAACAAAAATAGACATTCTACCGCTGTTTTTTGGGGTTTGTTTTTAGGAAGTTCACCATGTGATAAAAATAATACGATAGCTTTTGTTTCTCTGGATCAGCACAATTACGGCGATACCAAGTGTACCTAGTTTTTTTCGGGTGTTACTAGTTTTGCAAACTAAAAACACTCTTAGCGCCTTTTCACACTACTGTATTGCTTTCTATTTTGCGGTTCCATCACTGGAATAGCAAAACAATAAGAAAAAGTTTCAGTTTTTCAGCTCATAGCAATGTTTTTTGTATTTTCCGTCTCCATTCCTTTTATTACAATGAAACAAATGCGCAGACTGCCACACTTTTGTTTCCAGTTCCACTAAGTGACCGAAACTGGATCGATTTTTTTATGTTGTAGTCGATGTCATCCATTTTTTGTTTTTTTTCTGATCATGCACAGAGGGTGGGAGACACTGAAGGTCAGGGCCAAAAAGGATCCACTTTCAATGTTGAAAAACGGAAGTGAAACGGAAATAAATGGAAAATATTTTATCTGTTTTTTTACGGATCTGTTTGATAGATCCACGAAAAAAGAGGGAAAGTTTTCATCAACAGAGCTGTATAGGGGCTTATCTTTTGTGGGACAACTTGTAGAGGACGTCTTGTTCTTTTTTTAGGAGGTAGGAACAGCAAAAAAAATTCTGGAGTAGTTTTTTTTATGACATTCAGTGCAGTATAAATGATATGATAACTTCAAAATGGCAATACCAAAGTTATATGGCTTCTTTTGCACAATAAAAACCATTTTTTTAAGAAATGACATGTGTACTTGCTGCGTGCCGATAAATCCCATCCTCTATCTTGGCATATATGTGCGCGATATAAGCGCCATGGTACTACGTATTATGCCCATGAAACTGTAGTGACCACATGCTCCTGTGGGAGAGGCCTTAATGACACAATACAAGGATATTACAATATTCTGTCTTTTATTTCCTATTTAGATGGAATTTTTCACTTACATCTGATGTGATTCACTTCTTAGGAAATATTTAATCAGATCACCTCAAGCATAGATTGTGAAACCATACAGAAGCATCCTGTAAATGTCCAATACTGCGTCATATTTCTATGGAAAAAAAAAAGCTTTGTAAGTTTAGAATACACATGACCTGTATTGTTATATTTGCTTATTCTTAATAAGATCCAAGATAATCAGGGAGCTTTATTGGGTTTGTTTTAAGCAGTGCTGGAAAGAATACATGTTAACCATTCATCAACTATCATATGATTTGGGTCAGAAATTGAAGAACTGAAGAGAAGGTAGCAATTTACTGTGATTTTTGGATTACATGGCTTGGGGCTCATTCAGACGAGCGTGTTTACATGCGTACATATGTCCGCACAAAACCACACGTCTTTTAGAACCATTGGTTCCCTATGGTGTGTTTACATGTTCGGGTTTAACAGGCGTGCAAATGCACGTAGCTGTAAAATATAGGACATGCATGCACCATAGGTCAGTGGTGCGCGTCAATATTCCCCGCAGGTAGTCCCCTTGTCATTAAACACTGTGACAGCACTGTGACTGCATTCAGTGATAAGGGGACTCCCCGCGAGGAGTAAAGAATCCCCTTCCACAGCTGTCATAGCTGTGGCAGAGGATCGTAATGTTCTGCCATTGCTTTCAATAGGGCCGCCGCTACGCATTTGAGTATTTTTTGCGTTCATCAGTGTATATTTTGCTGTTTTTTGTGCACGAAGTAAAACACGCATGCAAGACCAGAAGTTGTCATATTGTCCCTGCTCAATGTAATCAACCATAAAGAGCTCACATGTGCTGCCACGCGCCATTCTGCTGTTCTTATTGTACTTTCTGGGTTTGTGAGAGAGTTGCTGAGCTTGGAGACAAGTCTTCTAATGGTTGCTGTATCGCCGATTTAGACGGTCACGTGAGATGCTGCAGGACAGGCCTGTAAAGAAAATATACTGGATTCATCCTCTGGTGTTGCAGCATGTGCGTAAAGGGCATTTCCATACTCTTCACGATGACTCGAGGTGCCATTTGGACAAGTTTATCACCTTCTGTTTGTCAGTCTAGCTGTTTGATAAGCTTCTAGAGGAGGTGCAATCCGAACTTACATACACAGACACTAACATGTGTTGGTGTATCTCAGCAGAGGAAAGACTCCTGGTCACCATGAGGTAAGTACATGGGATGTTCTATGTTATAATCTCTGTTTTAGAAATGTATTCTACGTTATTTCATTCATATTTTCAAAATTTATAGTTGGCTAAATTTTGTCTCTTTTGGTTTCCACGTGCTGGTTCCTGGTCACTGGGAATTCGTATGCTTTGCTGCATTTCAAGTTTCTCAGTGGGAGATCTATGATCAGTGGGATGGATCATCGAGAAGACCTGTGATGTCCTTTGGCAGCATCTGGTACTTTGGTGATGCCTTCACCCTCTTGTCAAGACTTGATGGACATCCCCGAGGTTTCCGAACTGCTTTGGGGCGCTGAATGGCAAACACATCTCTGTTAAAAAGCCACGGCACTCACAGTCCCGGTATTACAATTATAAGAAGGACTTCTCGGTAGTGATGTTCACTCTTGATGATAGTAACTATCAATTTAACCCCTTAAGGACCAAGTGCGGTAAATATATGGCACTTGGTCCTAGGATTTAATCCCAGCTGATAGCAGAAAAATATGGTGTGAGATTGAAGCCTGTGCTCCTGCAATCAAGCAGGAGCAGGTCAGGTTCTCAGCTGTTATTCACAGCTGAGAACTCGGAGGAGGAGGGAGAAGCATTTTTTAAGTGCTTCTACCCTCTCCTTCCCCGGGTACGTAACGCTCAATGAGCACTATGTACTAAAAGGTGAAAGAGGAAGTGTTTCTTCCACTGTGCGACCCGGCGATCACGTGACCACCTGGAGCCCCCTGTTACAGGAGAGCTGCAGGGTCCAAGCAGACCCTGATCAGTTCTGCCAGTGACTAATGTCACTACAGGGGGATGTTTCAAAAAAATGGAAAAGTATCAAATAAAAAAAAAAGACCATGTGAATATCCCTGAGAGGTCTTATATGACGTCATAGGGGTCATAGATGTTAAATAAAATGGTTACAAAAATAAGTTTAAAAAAATTACAAAATAAAATAAAAATATATACATAAAAAAGAAAATGACCCAAAGCTGACACCAACCAAAACCACCACTGTATGTACCCTGTAATCAAAAACCATACATGTTATATATAAAAATGTCCAAAACAAAATGAGGAACCCATTCCCAGACTTTATTTAAGCATAAATATAGTAATTTAAAAAAATCTTTTTTTAGCTTTTTACCCCCAATAAAAAGTCAATGAAAAAGATATTTAAAAAATAGGCCTATATGTCATGAAAAAAATGCAGCAAAAATAATTCTGGTAGCTGAAGGTAAAAAATAGGGCAGTAAAACCACCACATGGGTAAAATCCCTAAAAATTGTCTGGTTCAGATACAAAACAGCTTGGTACTTAAGGGGTTAAAATTGTGGATATAGGGGCCTATGGAAGCACTGTGGATGCTCACATTTTAAGGGCTTCCAGACTGGGTCAGCAACTTATGGACGACCAGCTGTCCCGACCAGAACCATAGAACCTCCCTTGCTGTTCAGGTCCAATTGCCCCATTCGCCATTGTGCCAGATGAGGCTTTTTGTGTGACCCCTCATGTTCTGCATCCCTTCCCTCGCAAAGACATGGACACCAGAAGGCATGTCTTTAATTACCAAATCACCCGTGGCCACCGTTTTGTGGAGTTTCACTTTGGGATTCTCACCAGCACGTGGAGAGTTTTCCACAGCACACTTCAGCTGAAACCTGGTAACATGTGTGTGGTAATTACAACCTGAGTGGTTCTGCCGGGACAACGATGCGAGTTGGAATGCAGAAGAGGCTGAAACTGCAACTCTCCCATCGGATGTTGTGGGTGAGCGCAGATCAGCAGCCACTGCTCTGAGTCAGGGTCAACTTCACGGACTACTTTCTGAGTCTTCAGGGAGCAGTTCTTTGGCAGAAGGACTATATTTGAGGGACCAGATGAACTGATCTCTTAAAACAGCATCTTTTTTTTTCTCGTCTGGCTATTCTTTTATTTTGTATATTATTTAGCTAGTTTTGCACATTTTTAGTTAGGGACTCACACAACAACGAGGACCCTTGGTGTGGGTTGCAAGCTTAAACCATTTTGGAAAATGCATACACATTATAGTGATTTTTACCAACATTTTTTTATTTTCTGACATTTAACAATGTGCATAAGTACGCAAAATTAATAACCAATACCTTGTTAGCGCTTTCTCCAAAAATGAAACTCATCAATATAGCTATATAGAAGAAATAGTGTGTCTTTTATTTCTAATAAAACCATGTCCTGTGGTTAAAAAAAACCTTTTACACAAAATATGTAGGATAGTAGTGACAGTGCTGTTACCAACTACCATGTACACTAGTACAATACTGCCACTTACTGTTTGCATTTGTACTACTGCTTTCATACAGTGTGGAAAGCAAAATGGGAGCACAATGTATGAAAGCCACCTGTATCAAGAATGTGTTGGTGTGTCTATATGGTCAGTTAACATACAGTGGCTTATACCAGGACTACTGTATGATTACTGCCCTAAAAGTAGATATGGGTCAAAAGAAGATTGGGCCACCAAAGCCATGGATATCACACAACTGAAGAAGCAGTGCAAAACTGAAAAACATGGAGGGAGCTCGCCTTTAGGGTCACCAAGAGTCGTGAACAACTAAATGGCTAACAACAACAATATGGATCATGCCTATGTAACTGACCATGGGTGTATCTATGCAATGAAGGCTGAGACTCATGGCCAGTTTCATAGGGAATGTTCCTGTGGTACTGGGGTTGGAGAGGTGGTGGAGGTGCGACGAAGTTGTCTACAGGAGGTTGAAACTGCCTTATTTGCTGGATCCTCCAGGTGTCAAGGGCCACAAAGTGTTCATCTGTATTATAGGGTGGTAGATAGGCCTCAAATAAGGTAGTTATGGTCAACTACATTGGGTGGGCCAAGTGCTTTGGCAATTCATGGAAATTACAAGCCAAAGTGCAGCCATAGAGGTCTGCCCAGTCACCCTTTCTTTTGAATTGCAACTATTACAGGATATGTTGGTCTACTTGCAATCCAGGAGTGGCGGTGGTAGCTGGTCTTCACCGCCTTTGTGCAACAAGGCATGATTTTGCTGATAAGGTAAAGGGCTGCAACTGATCCTGGCCAGCTTCTTGGATCTCATGAGAGATGGAAAACGGAGATGAGATACCAGCAAGGTCAGTCCCAGCCCCTTCATCAATGTCATCATCCGGAAAATTATTAGCTGTCCTTATAGAAGAAAAAGCAGACTATAATGAAACAGTTTACAGTGTTTGTTGTATTAGTAAAGTTAAAACAGGTGACAGATATAATTCTATAAAGTGATTAAACACAGGTAAGTATTGGTCTGCTCTTCATGGAGCAAACCTGTCGGATGTAAATTGCAACTAGTTTATGCAACTTTAAAAAATTTTGAGTTAAAGGGGTTGTCCCGCGAAAGCAAGTGGGGTTCAGCACTTCTGTATGGCCATATTAATGCACTTTGTAATATACATCGTGCATTAAATATTGGCCATACAGAAGTTATACACTTACCCCCTCCGGTGCTGGCGTCCCCGTCTCCATGGCACCGAACGAAGCCTTCTTCTGCCTGGATTAGACGCGCTTGCGCAGTCTGCCCTCTTCTGTCCCGCTCCGGCATGCTCGCGCCGCAGAGGTCTTCTGCGCATGCGCAGAAGACCTGTGCGGCGCGAGCACGCCGGAGCGGCCCCTTTAGCGCAAGCGCGTCTAATCCAGGGAGAAGGCGGCTTCGTTCGGCGCCATGGAGACGGGGACGCCAACATCGGAGGGGGTAAGTATATAACTTCTGTATGGCCAATATTTAATGCACGATGTATATTACAAAGTGCATTAATATGGCCATACAGAAGTGCTCAACACCACTTGCTGCCACGGGACAACCCCTTTAATTTCCATCCTGTTTCTGTGGTAATAGTAATGGTAATGGTAAGCACTGTTGGCGCTATACAAATAAAGATTATTATTATAATATATAGAACACATGAAGGCCCAGGCTACTGTCACTTGCTCCACACAATGTTCATTAATTCTCAATAGCAATGGGCAAACCATAGCAATGGGACATTCCACTAGTGACACAATATATAAGTACTGGGCAAACTTCACCTTTTCTATGGCAAATTATGGCACATAGGGATTAATTAATGAAGCATAGTTTAAAGATGACAATCAAAACCCAGAAAATGAATAGAAATATGTCAAAACACTTACGGGGCCATGTTTACCACCCTTCTGAGAAAGAGCAGCAGTTTGTAGTACTTGTATTGCATCACCGGCGCCACTCCTTGGCTAGGAGGAGTATTCTAGCCTGAACTTGTCTTGACATTATTCACTATATATTTGAAAAAATGAAAGCACCCAGTATATACAATCAAATAAAGGAGGAATCTTCTTTACCACCAAAAAACCAAGTGACTGCAGGCAATATGAACACTGTGCTTTTCAACCAGTTTGTATGAGGCCGGCCCCAAATACTCTGTATACGGGTATTCATATAACTTTAAAATGCATACAACTTCTAGAAGTTTGGTGAAAGAGTAAAGCTTACTCCAACAGAAAGTGGCACGAAGAGTGCCAGAACAGGCATGTTAAACAATGTTTGCATTACACATGTCCTTCTGGGAGTTGGAACTTGCTAAAGATGTTTCAGAGATATAATATGGCAAAGAAGGCAATGAAAATATGTCAGCTACAATAATGCAGTGTATCACGTATCTCCGAGTGCATTGTGCGTGCATTTACACACCCCCATTGACTTCTATAAGGGCTTTTGGTGCACAGGAAAATAGAGTATGCTGTGGGTTTTTTTTCTTACGTGACCGAAACACGCAGGAAAACTACGAGCGTGTGAATGAACCCATTGAAATCAATGGGTTCTATTCTCTGCATATTGTGCGTGCAGATTTTGTGTGTGCTCATACGCCTATTTGATGCCGGCCTTAAATGTGGATTTTGACATGGATTTTGGTGACGATTTGCTATGGATTTCACCCCCTCATAAGAAAAGGTGAAATCCACAACATAAATTGCCATGCTGCAAAATTAAAAACAGAATAGGCCATCAGTATCTAATCAGTGGGAGTCCAACTCCTAGCACCCAGCCGGTCAACTAATTGAAATCGCTGCGATGCTTCTGCGTACTGAGAATACCATATATTTTATAGAGACTGTTCTGAGTACTGCAGTGATCGGATATTGATGGCTTATCCTGAGAATTTGCGATCCTTTTTTAAAAGCTGGATAATATTAAATACAATTAGCAAAGCAGTCCGTAGAGAAAGGTGAAGTTGTACATGTCTCCACTAGAGGGAACTATAATACCATTGAGATGATAAGTTAAGACTTTTTTTTTGGTAAGGAATATATGAATACTATTTTTTTTAAGAAGGGGTGGTGGACTTTGTTTTAGAAGGGATCTAGAGTGCATTATTAATAAGTACCCTGCAACACTTGAAAATGGGAAATAAATATAACCCCCTTCACGTCCTCCTCACCACCACCATATTGGGAAAAGTCTTGTAAGGTTGGCACATATATCAGTTCTGTCCGTTATCTTACATCTTATGTGATGCCAGACCCAGCTGCAGAACAAAGTAATTCTACTAAACAAGACAATGTAGCAGATTGCATTTCCTGAAAGACAATACATATAATTATAAAACTCTTAGGCCCAATGTCCATAGGCAAAATGGAATTGCGGAATCCGCAGTCTTAGCCGCCCATAGACAATCATGGGCGCCCGCAGCTGAATTTAAGCATGCAGATTTGTTTTGCAGAGATTGTGGTCCGAAAAACATATTGCAGCATCCTATATTTTGCTGCGGTTCCCACACTGACGGCTGCCATTGACACAGCAGACACCGCCCCTTGTCCATAGCTAGCACTGGGAAGGGGCTGGAGCTGGAGGTGGCGGAGCTTAGCCCTGACCCCTCCCATTGTAAACAGCCAGAGGGGAGGAGAGAAGACGTCAGCCAGCGAGGGGGAGGGAAGGGGAAGACAGCACGTCCTGTTTTTTAGGCGATATCGCATTTGAAATTCTATGGGGGAAAATAAATAAAACTTGCATTACACTTACATGCAGAATAGGATTTTTATGTGAAAGTTACACATGCAGAGATGCGATATGTTTATCTCGCAAATCGAATAGCAATCGTAACGAAAAGCCCGTGTTTAGAAGTGCAATATCGGTCCGGGCTTCTTGGACCGATATCGTGCTAACCATGTAAATCTGGTCTCAGGCCAGCTTCACACGAGTGTATACGTATTTGCGCACGCCTGAGCGTAATATTTTTGTGGAATTAACTATGCTTTTTTGCACACGCATCAACGTATTTCACTATACTTTTTGCACCCTCGAAGCATATTCATTTGCGCGTGGCAAACAAAGGCGCACCGATTGAAATTGCTAATTAGCCTTTATGAGTTCCAGATGTGTTCTTTTTCCTGCGCAATTATGCAGTGTTTCGCGCATCTCCTTGCTTAATGTGACCTTTACAGCCCAAATACGCAGAAAAATAAAACACGTTCTATTTTTTGTGCAACTGAAATGCATGCACAAAATACAGAAATGTGAACGAAACCATTGAAATCAAAGGGTTCTATTCTCTGCATATTGCGTGCGCAAATATGGCCATGTGAAGCCAGCCTAAGCTAGGGCTACACTGAGATATTCTTGTTGCTCTACTGATTCATTTTAACTCATGAGTAGAGATGAGCGAGCACGCTCGGATAAAGCAGTTACTCGAGCGAGCATCGCTCTTCTCGAGTAACTGCATTCTTGTCCGAGCAGGCTCGGGGGGAGAGTGAGAGAGATCCACCACTACCATGGTTTAGCATGGTCTTACTGAAATATGCTGCTCAGGATTAATAGTACCTTTCAAGATGTGTAAGATGCCCATGCCACAGGCACTAGTGCAACCCCATACTATCAGTGATGCAGGCTTTTGAACTGTGCGCTGTAGACAAGCTGGATGGTTCCTCTCCTCTTGAATCCACAGGAGATGGCGTCCGTGGTTTCCAAAAAGAATTTCAAATTTTAATTTATCTCACAGCAGAACAAATTTCCATTTTGTGTCAGTCCATTTTAAATTAGTTTTGGCCCAGAGAAGAAGCTGGCATTTCTGGATTGTGTTGATATATAGCTTTTCCTTTGCAGGATTATGCTTTAGGCTTCATTCACACGAGCGTATATCGGCCGCGCTTTCACACCCAGCTGATATATGCTGCCCATCTGATGCATTGGTTTACACTGCATCAGTTCAGATGGGCATATTCCCGCTGTATAAAAGCACCTGTCTGAAATGCGCTCCTTATGCACTTTCCTGGCTGGCGGCTCTTATGATAGCCTAAGTGAGCTGCTGGAGAAAGGAGGTGGGAGGGAGTTTAGCAGTGTGTCTGTTAAACTCCCACCCCTTCCCTCCTCTCTACCCCTTGCCATCTGTTTGCAATGGTAGGGGGCAGGGTGGGAGCCAGTTGTTAAGCTCCTGCCTGTCCTGCCCCCCTCCCATTGCTTGCTGCCAACAAGGGGCAGAGAGGGGTCTGGAGCTTAGCACACTAGCTCCTGCCCCGTCCCACCCCTCCCCTTGCCAGGAGCCGAGGCACATATACGTCGAGCCTTAGCAGAGATAAACTGTCTTCCCAGGCTCGACGTATATGTGCCGTGCCCAAGCTGCCTGAACAGGTACACAACTGGCAGGTTTAGGCGCCTGTTCAGGCGATTTTCAATTGCGCTGTGGCCGTGACACGGCTGACCGAAAAACACTATGTCTGTGTGAATAAAGCCTTAACTTGCATTTGTGGATTTCGTGATGGACTGTGTTCACAGAGAATGAACATAATGGACTGTGTTCACAGAGAATGATGTCCAGAAGTATTTCTGAGCCCATGCAGTGATTTGTATTACACAATCATGCCTGTTTTTAATGCAGTGACACCTGAGGGCTTGTAGATCGTGAGCATCCAAATTTGACAGTTGGCCTGTTCTCTTGTGCGCATGAATTTCTCCAGATTCTCTGAATCTTTTGATGATATTATGTATTGTAGATTGTGTGATATTTAAAGTCTTCGCAATTTTACGTTAAGGAATAGCTTTCTGAAATTATTTCACAATTTTTAGACGCAGTTTTTCACAGATTGGTGAACCTCTGACCATCTTTGCTTCTGAGAGATTCTGCCTCTCTAACAAGATCTTTTTATACACAGTCATGTGACTTAGTAGAGAATTGACCCTCCAGCTGTTTTTCATTCATACCACTTACTGTTCCAGCCTTTTGTTAAACCTGCCCCAACTTGTGAGATGTGTTGCTGCCATTAATTTCTAAACGAGTTAATTTTTTTAAATGTAATGAAAAAAAGTCTCACTTTTCCCTTCTGCTATGTGTTCTATGTTCTATTGTGAATAAAATATGGTTATATGAGATTTCCAAATCACTGCATTTATTTATTTACATATATTCACATTTTACACAGCATACCAACTTTTTTGGAATAGGGATTGCATTTTTCAATGCTACTATTTAATATACCATTTAATATACTGCAAAACTTTTAAACATTTCTAAGTGGTTCAAAATGGAAAAAAAAACGTAATCGCACCATCTGTGAGTGAGGTCTTGTTTTTAATGACATACTCACTGTGTCAATGATTACATAACTGTATTCTAGTAGTCAGTATGATTATACCACATTTTATATAGCTTTTTTTTTGCTGTACTATTTTTAAAAAATATACTTAAAGGGGTTGTCTCGCGAAAGCAAGTGGGTCTATACACTTCTGTATGGCCATATTAATGCACTTTGTAATATACATCGTGCATTAAATATGAGCCATACAGAAGTTATTCACTTACCTGCTCCGTTGCTAGCGTCCCCGTTGCCATGGTTCCGTCTAACTTCGGTGTCTTCTTGCTTTTTTAGACGCGCTTGCGCAGATGCATCTTCTCCCTTCGGCTGGTCTTGGAAGCATCGGCGTTTTGGCTCCGCCCCCTTGTACGCATCACCGCGTAGCTCCGCCCCCGTCACGTGCCGATTCCAGCCAATCAGGAGGCTGGAACCGGCACACGTCATGGGGCGGAGCTACGCGATGATGCGTACAAGGGGGCGGAGCCAAAACGCTGATGCTTCCAAGACCAGCCGAAGGGAGAAGATGCATCTGCGCAAGCACGTCTAAAAAAGCAAGACGACACCGAAGTTAGACGGAACCATGGCAACGGGGACGCTAGCAACGGAGCAGGTAAGTGAATAACTTCTGTATGGCTCATATTTAATGCACGATGTATATTACAAAGTGCATTAATATGGCCATACAGAAGTGTATAACCCCACTTGCTGCCGCGAGACAACCCCTTTAAAAAAGAAAATTTCTGCCACCATCGTCTCACCATCATAACTTTTTTATTTCTACATCACTATTGCTGTGTGAGGGATAGTTTTTTTGCAGGGCATCCAGTGGTTTCTATTGGTATTATTTTGAAGTACACATGAAACTTTGATGTCTTTTCATTACCTTTTTTTTTATTTGGAGTATGAGTGACCAAAAATTCTGGCATTGTGTGTTTTTTTGTGATGATGTTCACCTTTCAAGTTAAATAATGCATTTGATAGATCAGACTTTTATATAAGTGGCAATACCAAATATGTTTTTTTTTCTTCTTTTAAATATAGGAAAAGAGGGGTTTTAAACTTTTATTATCATTTCAATTTTACGAATGCATGGCAGCACTAGGGGCTTTCAGAAGCACCCAGGCGACACCCCGTAATCGAATCGCAGGAGTGGACACACACATTCAGGACCCCTGAGCACCAATTAGAATATTTAACTGCTGTTGCCAGAATTGATTGCTGGACATGACAGGTCCTTTAGAGTAGTGATTCTCAACCTGGGGTACGTAGCAGGCATCCAGGCTGTGCCCACTTACCACAGTATCATCTCGGTATTTTTCTGAAAATCACAAAAAAAATACGACAGGGGAACATCGGTTGTCTAGCTAAAACTCATTACCAATAATATAAGCAGAGAGCCACATACAGAAAATGGCTCCGGCTTCAAAATCCATCCAAGCCTGCATAAGGAGGCTTGTGAAAGTATGCATATATCTCTATGTATGTAGTCGAATGTGTCAGGATTCAAACCTACGACCTCCTGCACTGAGCGGCAGCCCTTCATACGGAGTTATTCAGCATTCTAGATAGCAGTCTTCCTAGTCTCCTGTTCCACGTCCTGGCTCTATGTTTCCCAGTCTAGTCCACCCTGTGTCTTGTCTCCACCTATTGTGAGGTTATAGTGTCAAGTCCTGTGCCAAGGTATAATACAAGCGCTATGGCGTTCAATCATTGTGATCGAGACACCAACATTTTATGTACCCTTACTTCCACACAACATACTACCTGACAAAAGACTGGGTCAAAAAAGCCATTGAATATAATAGACAGAGTGGGTCTTGTATAAAGACTGTTATATCTTACGCCATTCTAAGTGCAAGAGTTATGAGATGTTAAAGTGTTCTATACCATCTGGTTAACACCTTATAAATTTTTTCTTGCACTTTACAAGAGATGGAAGACTTGTAGGTTAAGTTAAAGGCGTTATGCAAGTCCTTTGGAGAGAAGGATTGTTGGAGCTCATCTTCCTAAGCAGAGATATATAGTATCGGAGCACTGGGTCCCCCTCTCTTTAGGAGTAATCCGCTGAGCAACTACACTAAATGGGAGGGAGGGGCTGATTGTGTGCATAGCCCTTTACATGGAGTAAGGTCTCCGTGCAAAAATTGTCTTGGTAACATAGTATTTATAAAGAAAGGTCATCAATAGGAAAAGTCCCCAACAACCCCTTTCATTCTGCGGTGTGTGGCCAGATTGCCAACTCAATAGCTGCACTAATTGTACTGCGGACAGTGGCATTAAATGAGCAGTGGTAGCATATGCCATTAATTAGACACTAAATGGCAGCATTTATTTAATAGCTGTCTGGATGGCGTTAATTGTGTACGGTGTTGGGATGCACAGTAGATATTGTATAGTAGTATGAACGGGGGGGGGGAGGGGACTGTGAACTATCAAACTGTCTGATTTTAAAGGGGTATTCCAGTTGTAACAAGCTATCCCCTATCCACGGGAAAGGTCTTAACTATCTGATGGGTGTGGTTCTGACAGCTGGGATCATACTGAATGGGAGTCCATTAGGTTGACGAATGGAGTGGATGTCACACAGGTTGCACTGCCGCTCCATTTATTTCAATGAGCACACTGGAGATTGCCGAGTTGAAGCACTTGGCAATCTCTAGCGCACTTACTGAAATGACTAGAGCGATGGTGCTCCTGTGCGACCTCCGCTTTATTCATTTGGAAACCAAACAGACCCCTGTTCTGGGGATCGGTGGGGATCCCAATGGTCAGACCCCCATTTATGTGCTAGTTACCCTCTATCCCATGGATAGGTGATAACTTGGTACAACCAGAATACTCCTTTAACTTTCTCTTGTGTTGCTATAGTATTGCATTATTTGTATTGCTTTATGCATGTACTGGGCAACATGACAGTATAATGTGCTGCCAACTGAAGCTGACATGGTCAATAGATTTGCTTGAAACTGCAGTATAAAAAATGGCAACTCCTTTAAAAGCAACATGCACACTCAGCTAAACATTGTTAATGGGGGAGTTGAGTGGGGGCTGTCTGTGAGAGAACGAACACTTGGCCTACAACTATCTAAATGTACAGTAAACGTATGCTTTAATGTGGATCTTCAGTTTTAAGATTACAACATTTTCTGTGGCATAAAATTTCCAGTTTCTTCACTACCACGTATGGCCGGATAAACCGCCAGCACATTCTGAACAAACCACATGTACGTGTAACTCGAAACTCCTGAGCCCTATGGAAAAACCGGGCAACCCATCCATCACATGCCTAGTACTGCAGTGTTTTGTGGCAGATGAGTCTTAAGGTCTCTAAAACACCAGGGCTCATATATGATCCACAATTTAAGAACTCCTTACAACTAATCCACTGGATCAGGGGGCTAGCTAAAGGGTGAGCACTTGGGTCGTGGTGTCTGAGGAGACGCCAAGTCCATCTGCCACATATGAAAAGGCCAGCATTATAAAAAGGTCATGGTAGATGGCTTGGTCCAGTTAAAGGTTTGCATTTGGATCTGGTAACTTCAAGCTAAACCTCTGCACTGAAGCTAAATGTTATCATAGCAACATGGGACACTATTAATCAGAACAGACTTTAGAGGGTACCTATAAGATCATAGGAGTCCCATAAACTAAAGTTATAGGATCATAGGAGAAGGATGCTGTGTCCAAGAGTGGGATTTTTTTTTTTTTTTTCTTTTTACACTCGCCCGACTGTGTGCCCCATCTATCGGCCAACAAAGTTGCTGTTTGGTGCATGCAGCAGACTCCTTGAACATACAAAATAATATAAAATAATAAAAATACATGTATATTAGAGATGAGCGAGCATACTCGCTAAGGACAATTGCTTGATCGAGCATTGTCCTTAGTGAGTATCTCCCCGCTCGGAAGAAAAGGTTCGGCTGCCAGCGCGGGTGACAGGTGAGTTGCGGGCATGAGCAGGGGGGAGCAGGGGGAGAGAGAGATCTCCCCTCTGTTCCTCCCCGCTCTCCCCCACCGCCGGCAGCCGAATCTTTGCTCCCGAGTGGGCAGGTACTCGCTAAGGGCAATGCTCGCTCATCTCTAATGTATATGCATGTTTCAGAAGTCCACAGACAGAGGAGGGATGGGGAGGCAGGCAAGTATAAAAGTGTATAAATATCACACCTTCGAATTCAGCAGCCCTCTCCTATGATCCCATAAAAACTTTAGTTTATGGTACTTATAGCAGCAGACGGGTACCTTCTAAAGTTAAAGGGATTTTCTGGGACTAAACTATTGATGACTTATCTTTAAGAAAGGGCATCAATACTTGATTGGTGGGAGTTTGCCAATTGGAATCCCCGCCAATCAGCTGTTAGGAGAGGCCACAGAGCTCAGGTGAGAGCTGCGGCCTCTTCTTAGGTATGCAACGTCACATCCATCAGTCACATGACCTGAAAGCAGCTCAGTGAGTGTGAATGAGTTGCCATACCAGGCATAGCCGATATACAATGTAGTAGCACCGATGTCATTTCAATCAGCTGATCGCCGGGGATTCCAAGCAGTAAACCCCTACAAATCAATGGTTGATGACCTATCCTGAGGATAGGGCATTAATAGTGTGGTCCTGGAAAACACTTTTTTGAAAGAAGCCATTGTGTTTGAGTTCAGCCTCATTAACCCCTTTGTGTCGAAGCCTGTTTGTGCTTTAACTAATGTTACTGTTGTTTTTATTGCAGTGTCCTAAAGCCATAACTTTTTAATTTCTCTGTCGACATTAAAAAATGAGGGCTTTTTTTTGCGGAGTATTTTTTTCCGACATCATTTTTGGTTACATATAATGTATTGTAGAACTTTTATTAATTTATTTTTAGGGGATTGGGGGTTAAGGGGGAAGGAATTAGGCAATTTGTTTTTTGGTTTTCATTTTTATGGCACTCAGAAGGCAAAATAAGTAATGCAGTAACTGTATTCTCTGGGTGGGCATGATTCTGGCATTACCAAGCTTATACCGGTTTTTTATGTTTTGCTATTTTTATATACTAAAATCTTTTATTTATTTTAAAGATTTGCTTTTGTGTCACTGTACTCTAAGAGCCAAAACATTTTTATTTTTCCATCGGTGGAGCTCTATGAGGACTTGGTTTTTGCGATATGAACTCTAGTCTTCAATTATCCTGTTTTCAGGAACACACAACATTTTAATTACTCTTTTTACCATTTTTTCTTGAAACAAGATTAACAAAATCTGCAATTCTGGCAGGTTTTAATTTTTATTAGATTCTACTTTTAGTTCTGTTTTTTAATCACACTATTTGTTGATCCATACAACATTCTAAATCACTTTCTATTCTCTTTTTTTGTAAGTGAAATAGGCAAAATTAGCTATTTTCACCATGTTTTTTTTTAAAGGCATGTACGTGCAGTATAAATACTGTATTAACTTTTACACTGAGTCATTACGAACACAGCGATATCACATTTATGATTTTTTTCCTCTCTTTTTCACAGTAAAGGGTGAAAGGTGTGGTTTTGACCGTTTTATTTTTATTATTTTTTTTACCATTTCTTTTTTAAACTTTTATTTTTGCCCTACTAGGAGACTTGAATATCGCCATCTTTTATCATTCTTTATAATACACTGTCATACTTCAGTATAGCAGTGTATTATAAAGCCTATGAGGCTCAACCAGAGGCTGAGCCTCATAGTCTACCGTAATCAACCCTCTGGGTACCATAGCAACCCATCCGGACCTTGGGATCACATCACAGGAGCCCGATGTATGACAGAGAAAGTCATCTCCCTCTGCCAATCTTTCACATGTCACGGTCAAATTGGCCGTGGCATGTAAGGAGTTAAACAGCGGGGATTGTTGGTTTCTCTGGTCCCTGCTGTTTGAGCAAGTGCCAAGCTGTCATCCAACAGCCATGCACATGCCCTGGTGCCAAACTTCTGATGAAGCACCATAAAAAGGTAATTGCATCAGAATAACAGCCACCATAAAAAGGCATATGGGTGGTTGTTAAGGGGTTCAGATCATGGTTCACCTCTTGTTCAAATAGATCAACAGCGAATTTAAAGGAGTATTTTCAAAGTTTACCTAACATTTCCATTTAAAGCCATTATTCCAAATGTCCATCTAAATCGTTAAACTGGGTTCCAGTACCTTTTTTGCCGACCTGCACCACCATTGTTTTTTTAGCCAGCGTCAGATTTCCACATTGTTATATTTAAAATGGGCGCCGGATGTGCGAAAAACTACATCATCCACAATGCCCCACTGCCAGTTACTGATGAGGGCGCATTCACAAGTGTACAAACTGTGCCATCATTACAGAATGTGAAGGCACTGAGCATGCCTGACCAGTAAAACACGGGAGCGTAGAGTCGTTGCCACTGGATACCAATGGAGAAATAAGCATGGGAAGAGACCATGGATAAAGTCAGATTTATGCAGTTTTATAAAACACGTTGTACGGTTATATTACAAATTTTCATGTTATAGCCTTATGAAGCATATAACTCTTATTTTAAATTACTGGAATACCCCTTTAAGTTTTGAATATGCGTAGTTCAGTTGTTAGTATAGAAGTGAGCGCTACATATCTCATAAATTATGCACCTAAAAGGGTTGTCCATTTGTAAACTATTGATGGTCTTTTTGCAGGACAGGCCATCAATACTAGATAAGTGGAAGTATGTCACCAGGAACTTCTGCCAATTAGCTGTTCACCAGGCTGGTGTGCTTATGCAATGAGCTGACTACTGCAGGAAGCAAACAGCTCTGTTCCCACTGCAGTGGCTAAAATTGGTATAGCAGGCAAAGTTTCTATGGAAGTAAAATACAGCTTTGCCTGTAATACAAGGCTTGGTCACTGTAGTGGGAACAGAGCTGTTTGCTTCCTGAAGAAGTCTATTTCGTGAATAAGCACACCAGGCTATTGAAAAGCTAATCAGAGGGGGTCCCAAGCATTGTACCCCCACCAATCTACAGAGTTTACAGCCGGACAACCCTTTTAAGGCTTTTGTACAACACATATGGAAAGATCTCCAAACGCTCATAAATATACTCCAAGCAGATTAGTTACTGGATTTTAACATCCTGAATACTTTTCTATTTACCAACATATATTAAAATTAACGAAAGCAATAACAAGAAATGGAGGGGAAAAACGAGAAGGGAAGTGCGTTGTCCATAAAACCTTAGGGATTAAATAACACATTTCTATACGCGGTAAAATATGCCAGAGTGGCTGTCATTAATTTTTCCATATATAATAGAAATGGCAAAATACACAGAACTAAGTTTATTTTGGGCACTGATGTACTTTTCTCCCATTAAAAATAAATTAATCAGCAAATTCCTACACAGTTAAGCCCTCTTTCTGTAAATATAACACAGCTGTAATACATTACAAGGTGAGATTGCTCGAAATTTACTTTAGAATGCTTTACACATAAGTAGGTTCTCTGCAGCTACCCTTGCAACAAAAGCATGTTAAATAAACTGAGAAAATTCTGTTTACTTTGTAATGTTTTGAAAGAAGTGGGATATACCTTACACTTATAAAGTTTCTTTATATGACTCATTTTATAAGATGTTAAAGTGAGGAAGTTTGGCTTGGAAAACAGAATTAACAAAATTGCCTTCTCTCGACTCAAAACCAACCTGTTTCTGTGTATTCAGAAAAAAAAAATCCATGACGGTTGACAAATGTTCACACAGATATTTTTAAATGTGCTGTGCTCTCAAAGGAAAGATATACTGTGAAATTAAAAAATGTGCCCTGTGGAAGCACGGATGCATTTTCAAACTCACAATTTAATATTTAAGCAGGTTTGAATAAACACAATATTTAATGCTGAGTAAATTAAATAATAATGAAGCACTCTGAAAAGTATTATATGCGATACGTAAAATACATAGAAGTATGCCAAAAATCTGAGTTGTTTAATTGGCAAGGAAAATCAATTATTTCTCATATATGTTTAAGAACATTTCGTCCTAAAATGAAAATATAGAAATATTCTTGTCCTTGAGTCTGTTATGGTTACTGGTAATACACCGTCTACCTTTCCATTGCAGTTTGCTATTCTTCCAGTTGATGCCTGTAGGGTCATACACACACTTGGCCCACCTCATAATGGGCCAGCATGCACACCCAGCTTTCCTGTCCCCAGCCTATCTCAGTCATTCCCAGGTTAATTTAGGCACCTCTCCTCACTGCAAGGTGCCTGAGCAAAAGGTTCCTATTGTTCCGTGTAAAAGTGTACTTGATTTCTGCTTGCTACTCGCTTTTGACCATTGTCTGTATGCCCAGCTTTCCTGAACTCTTCCTGTCCCGACCTCTTTCTGTTTTCTGACTAGGTCTTGCCTGATTGTTGTCTGGTCTGGCCTCCAGCCTTATTCATTGTATTGCATGAACTCCACCTACTCTGGCCTAGGCTCGTTATTCTTACTATATTCTTGCCTGTTCCTCTAGAACTACCATATGCACACTGCCTTTTGGCCCTCCTGGATAACCTGTCAATGCACTAAGACTACTACTGAAGAAATAACCTGTGGGTTTTATGTAGCTAAGACCAGATTTCTCAAAAAGGAGTTAAAGGTGAAAACCAGGGGACCTATTAGAGCGGCCCTCAAAAGTAGGCCAAAGGCAAATCACTTGGTGTCACCTGGTGTGAGAGAGTTTCTAACTAGAATATATTTTAATAATTTATTTCAGTTTTCTGGTAGTAAAGGGCCATTTACATGGCCTGGTTATCTGACAGAAACATTCACTTGAACATTTGTTTGCCTGATTGTTGGGCCTTGTAAAAGACCAAGTCAGTGCTGTTGGCATCAGTGCTCTATCCAGGCAGTTGCTATGAAAATATACATATAAGCAATCCAATGGAAAAGATCAGAGAAATGAAGCTAGGAAAAAAAAAAGCTCGGCACCCGGCATCCCACATACAAAAATGCTCAAGTCTCCCATTGTAGTCAATGGGGTTCGATACTCGAGTAGAGCTCTCGAATTTTACGAAAAGCTTGACTCGAATAACGCGGACTCGAGCATTTGGGTGCTCGCTCATCTCTAGTCACAAGGTGTTTTCACCATGCAATAGGGTCTCTATTAACTCCTTAGTGAGAGCCCCATTGCCTTTTTACATCCTAGATAAGTGGGCCTTAATCCTAGAGGATGTAAAAACATACAGCCTCTTTGCATTAAAGCGCTGTTGGCTGAGGACGTGACAGCCCCATGCTGTTGGTGCCCGCAGATAGCTTTCATCCCGGGCTGCAGGGAGCCCCCCCCCCCCCAATGCGATCGGCGCTATCCAATAGATAGCGCCAATCGCAATAAAGTGAAGAAAAAGTTAAAGATTCAGCTGCCCTGATGGATTAGATCTATCAGGGCAGCTGAGATTACTCAACTGCCTTGTCCGTGGTGTCCCGCTGTGAACTGGTCCTCCGGGACCCGTCGTCGCTCTTCTGCACATTCAGAAGGCCAGGAACCCCGGCAAATTTAAAATCCCCTGGCTCCCAGCTCCTGAAGGTAGCCGGGAACCAGGCGATGTCACCAAGTTTGAAAAAATTACATTCCAAAGGCCCACGTTCCTGACCCTACCCCTGCTTCTGCACACGCACCCGACGCCAAAGTGGCAGACGCATGCGCAAAAGCCGTGGATTGCCAGGGTAATTTAAAATCTCCCTGCTCCTGGCTACAAAACTTAGCCGAGAGCCTGGAGATTTCATGGGAGGGGGAGGGGGCGGTGTGGTGAGCGGCTCCTGGTCATGTAATCGCCGTTATCCAATGGATAATGGCGATCACGTAAAAGTTTAAAAAAACGTTGATGCGATTAGTGAGAGGAGATGAAACTTTTTATCGGAGGCCTCCGTATTTGAACCTTGACGTGATCCTTCTCGATGAACCTTCCCGGATTCTGCACATGCAACCGCCAGCAAAATGCCAGACACATGCGCAGGAGCCGGGGGACCTGGAATTTATTCAGTTGTACCCTGAAATCCAATGGGTGTTCCTTCTATTATAGGCCCAGCCATGTGTCCTGTAAGTAGATTAGGGCTACAATGTGCTATACAAAAAAAGCAGTTTTTTACAATGACAGAATTGCCAAAAAAAACAAAAATCACAATTTTTTCCTTTCGTTTTGCTTGAATTCATTCACATACTGTGGGGTCAAAATGGACAGTACATCCCTAGATAAATTCGTTAAGTGGTCTAGTTTTCAAAATGGGGTCATTTGTTTGGATTCTTTATGGTTTTGGCCACTCAAGAGCTCTACAAGTGTGCTATGGGGCCTAAAAGGCCTTCAAGCAAAATTTCTGTTCTGAAAGACACTGACTACTCCTTTTGGGCCCCGTTGTGCATCCAGACATAAGATTAGGGCCACAATGGGTATGTTTCTGAACACAGGACAAAAAGGGCTACCCATTTTAGGGTGTCAATTCTCATTTTCATGAAAAAAAAAATATGTTTTTAAACTGAAGTACAATATGTGGCGAAAAAACATCAGAGTCACTTTGATATGCAAAACCTTTACGGAGTTATGCTATGTTAAGTGACATGTCAGATTTCCAAAATTTGGCTCCGTCACTAAGGCGCAAACAGACTTCATCACTAAGGGGTTAAGTATCAAGCATCTTGATAAGATTCTAGTCCAGTGTTGAAAAGCGTTACATTTTGGAATAAAACTTTTTGAAACATAGTATGTTAGGCTGAATGAAGACAATGTCCATCTAGTTCAGCCTGTTTCTACTTCCCCCCCCTCCTTGTTGATACAGAGGAAGGTGAAAAACCTCCATGTATATCACTATTTGACATCGCATGTGTTTTTCATCCTCCTGGGGGAATTTTGAAATATTGTCAGCAAGATTTGTTTTATTGAATGGTACAGTTTTAGAGATCTAAATTTTCTCAAGATTTCAGATTTTTTAAAAACTTTAAGGGGTTGCCAGGAGTTAAGAATGGTGACCCCTTGGCCTCTGTTTGGCTATAGTGGTCACCTGACTTCCTAGTCTGTGCCGACAGCAGGATCTTCCCCGGAGCTGTTCTGCTGCTTCCCAGGAGGAGGAGAGAGGTAAGTACTGCTTCTTTTATTTTATCCCATGTCCAGCCTTTAAAAAAAATGTTATACTCAGATAACTCCTTTAAGTTTTTGTGATAAATTACCCCGAGGCTGTATTTACATGGGCAAGTCTGATATTGGTCTGATATCACACTCTTAAAGCCACAATTGGTTTGTAAGTGTGATGCGTTTTTGTGGGAAAAATAGCACTACTTGCGGTCCATATGATTTTCATGCGCGTGCAAATTGCATGTTGTTTCAATAGATGAAAATTGCATCGCACTGGTATGAAACTGTAAGGTCTACTACTCATGTCTGCCGCCCTCTTGCAGTTCCAGGTAACTGCAAGCATCTTTCTGTTGTTCCTGTGCATTTGGATCCTTTGTCTGTCTTTATCCAGCTCTAAGAGGGTTAACAAGCCTTCTGGCTGTCAGCTCAGCTGCAGAGTTAAAGGAGATGTCCCGAGGCAGCAAGTGGGGTTATACACTTCTGTATGGCCATAATAATGCACTTTGTAATATACATTGTGCATTAATTATGAGCCATACAGAAGTTATAAAAAGTTTTTTACTTACCTGCTCCGTTGCTGGCGTCCTGGTCTCCATGGTGCCGACTAATTTTTGGCCTCCGATGGCCAAATTAGCCGCGCTTGCGCAGTCCGGGTCTTCTGCTGTTCTCTATGGGGCTCCGTGTAGCTCCGTGTAGCTCCGCCCCGTCACGTGCCGATTCCAGCCAATCAGGAGGCTGGAATCGGCAGTGGACCGCACAGAAGAGCTGCGGTCCACGAAGATAGAGGATCCCGGCGGCCATCTTCAGCGGTAAGTATTGAAGTCACCGGACCGCCGGGATTCAGGTAAGCGCTGTGCGGGTGGTTTTTTTAACCCCTGCATCGGGGTTGTCTCGCGCCGAACGGGGGGGGGGTTTAAAAAAAAAAAAACCCGTTTCGGCGCGGGACATCTCCTTTAATGAGCAATTGCTTTCCTATTTTAGCTGAGCTGGTCCACTTCCTGGTTGCCTCAGTATTGGTGTTTCCTCTGGTCACTCCACTGCCAGGTCCTCTGTTTTTGGACTTCTATTATATTTCTCTGTTTGTCTGCTTGTACCATTTGTATCTTTGCCTTATCTGTATGTAGTTCCATTTCCTTTCTGTTTGTCCTTCTTGCTCATCTCAGTAGTAGTTAGGTCTGTGCAGTGTTTTCGTTTCAGTGTTTCAAATTCCATTACTGTTTCTGTCAGGGCTAGTCAAGCCCCAGGTTCTAGCGCAGGGCCGCCCCTATTGGGCCGATTACTCCGTTTAATAGGCAGGGACCTTTCCACCTCCCTATTTACCTTAGGGCCAACTACCCTTCTGTAGGTACCACCTGTCGGCTGGGGTCAGCTGCTAGTCTACCGCTCTGGCGTAATACCAGGCTGGTTGGTTAGCCCAGTGGGTCCACTTTCCGTAAGAATCCCTAACAGAAACTTGCATGTTCATGAAAGTTTCATGCGAGTGCAATGCGATTTTTAACTCGCCTATAGCAAGTGATGGGTACATTTTCAGCAATCTCGTTCAAAAATGAAACATTTCAGTTTTTCTATCTTGCAGCATCATTGTGAGAAGTGCACGGGCAAAAGAATCTATTGTAAACAATGGGTTAATACACTGCACGAGTTCTGTGCGTTGCGCAAATGCACAGAACTCTTATGATTTTCTTACCTGTGTAAATAAACCCTGATTGTGACATTCACAGGAATACTAAAATTAAAGAAAAAAATATACTTACAAAACCTATTACAATATTTAAATGATATTCCTTTTGGTTCCAGATTACAATCCAAGGGGTTAAAATACTAAAACAAAAAAAATCTAGATTTTAGATGTTCATAGAGAAATCTTTTTCATCTTCCCTCAGGGCTCGCTTTATTGGGCTTAGACTATGAGGCTGATAGCACTTCAAAACAAGTGAAACAGACCCATATTGTGTGATTGTTCTCAGTGAGAGAAACCAAGTAATCTTGGAGATATGATACCTTTTAATGGCTAACAAAAAGACATTATGTTACAGTGAGCTTTCAGGGATATTTTACCACCTTCGTCAGGCTAATGAATGAAACTAGTTTGGATGGCACATAATTATACTTCACCTCTCTAGTCTCCTCACGATCGCACAACCCTAAACAGCTCTTTGATACTTTTCACTCCCTTCTCAGCCCTAAACCGCAGCCCCCTGTGAGAGATCTCAGTGCTGAAGAGCGAGCTGCTTACTTCAAAAAGAAAATTGATGACATCCGTCAGGAAATAACTTCCAAATCCCAGACTAGCCCTGACCCTAGTCTTGTCAGCACTGCATCTAGCTCCTGCTCACTGTCTGTACTCAGACCAGCGACAGAGGAAGAAGTCTCCAAATTGCTCTTCTCTGCTCACCCCACCACCTGCGCTAGCGACCCCCTCCCCTCACACCTCCTCCAATCCCTCTCCCCAGTGGTCATCTCCCATCTCACCACTATATTCAACCTCTCTCTGACCTCTGGCATCTTTCCCTCTTTCAAACATGCCATCATATCCCCACTGCTAAAGAAGCCGACTGTGGACGCGACTGATGCTGCCAACTACCGACCCATCTCTAACCTCCTCTTCATCTCCAAACTACTAGAACGCCTGGTTTACTCCCGCCTTGTAAGCTATCTATCAGAGCACTCTCTCCTAGACCCCCTACAGTCTGGCTTCCGACCTCAACACTCGACAAAAACTGCCCTTACAAGGGTATCCAATGACCTACTGACAGCCAAATCGAGCGGCGATTACTCCATACTGATCCTCCTCGACCTTTCCGCAGCATTTGACACTGTTGACCACAAACTCCTCCTCAGTATGCTTCGCTCCATCGGCCTGAAGGACACTGCTCTCTCCTGGTTCTCCTCCTACCGCTCTTTCAGCATCTACTTTGCTGGCTCTACCTCCCCTCCTCTTCCCCTTGCTGTTGGGGTCCCCCAGGGCTCAGTCCTCGGCCCTCTCCTTTTCTCTATCTACACAGCCCAAATTGGACAAACCATTAAGAGATTTGGCCTCCAATACCACCTGTATGCTGACGACACTCAGCTATACACCTCTTCCAGTGACATATCTGCACCTTTCCTCCAAAACATCACCAACTGTCTGTTCGCTGTCTCTAACACTATGTTCTCTCTCTACCTAAAACTACACCTCTCTAAAATGGACTTACTGGTATTTCTATCCTCCACTAACCGACCTCATCCTGACATCTCCATCTCAGCGTGTGGCACCACCATAACTCCTAAGCAACATGCCCGCTGCCTTGGGGTCATATTCGACTCTGATCTCACTTTTACCCCCTACATCCAAGCTCTCGCCCGAACATGTCAGCTGCACCTCAAGAACATCACAAGAATCCGCTCTTTTCTCACTGTGGACATGCTAAAAACGCTTACTGTTGCCCTCATCCACTCTCGGCTCGATTATTGCAACTCGTTGCTGATCGCCCCCCCCTGCACCAGTATCTACCCTCTACAATCCATCCTGAATACGGCAGCCAGGCTTATCTTCCTGTCCAACTGCTACTCGGACACCTCTGCCTTGTGCTGGTCACTGCACTTGCTGCCCGTTGAATACAGAATTCAATTTAAACTCGCCACCTCCATCCACAAAGCCCTCCATAGCGCAGCGCCCCCCTATATTGCCTCCCTCATCTCAATCCATCACCCAGCCCAGGCTCTGCACTCTGCTAACGAAACCAGACTGCGTGCCCCTTTAATTCGAACTTCTCATTCTCACCTCCAAGACTTCTCTAGAGCAGCACTGATCCTCTGGAACGCACTACCAAAGGCTACCAAAGACTCCAATCCAGGACTCGCAGAACTTCAGGTGTGCTCTAAAAACGCACCTCTTCAGGGAGGCATACCGCATTCCCTAAACCAAACCCCTCTGTACTCCGCCAGATAACATGTTCCCTGACCTATTGACTGCAATCCCTGCTAGCCATCATAAACCGCTTCTGCAGTCATACTGATTCTGCCGTCACACGGCTAAATGTCTGACCATTGTCTATGTGTATAGAATCCCTCACTGTCCACCTCGCACACCTCCAGCCCCTTTACCTTCTGTATCCCCCCATTACTTGTAGTATGTAAGCTCGTTGGAGGGGACCCTCACCCCTATTGTTTGCATCAACTGATTACTATGTAACCGTGGTTCTGTAATGTTTGTATTTTTTGTCTTTCTGTATTCCCCCTGTCTATGTAAGCGCTGTGGAATAGGTTGGCACTATACAAACAAAGTTTATTAGAATTATTATTATAACAGCACACAGATGCACAGGAGAGGGGGAACACATTCCTCTTGATCTAAATAAATGTTCACACACAGAAATTTGAGACTGTTTTGCACTCAAAACTTAAAACAGACAAACTGAGCTGAGCCATAAATCCTAAATCAGTCCACTGAGCTCAGGACAGTTATGATGCGTCTTATCTCTCCTTCAATCTGCACATGGAAGGAGATGCAGCACCACCTATTGGATGACAACATTATTACAAGTCAAGTTATGAATTTTTATGAAGTTTTAAAAGAAAGTAAAAAAATGATTGGGAAGAGGACATCCCTTTTGACCTCCTTCAGACCTTTCATATTTTCCACTTATGCAGGAATCCCGGGCTGAGGTTCATTCCATTTTTGAGGGTATCAAACATGACCATAAAGTTGTACTCCCAAATTATTCTGTGATGCTGTGACTTGAAATTGCCCTTCAGTATAATAACTCATCTGCTCTATGCTGTGTCTCGGACCCCAAATATGTTTTGCCACAGGTAGTTCAGTCTTTCCCTCTCTAATTGTGTGGCGATGAGATCTCATCCTGTCTCTCAGTTTTTGTCCGGTTTCCCCAATATAAAGCCCTGCAACAGGATCACACATTTTTGTGTGTCGGAGGGAAATGCACTCCTGATTATACAGTTCCCCAAATTAGAAGGTTGCCTGTAACACAGAAGGTGAGGGTCCAGGAATATGGTTTTCAGACGGTCATCCTTGTGTAGGGTATGATGGATCCATATTAGTATAGACTTTTTCTGACTTTGTGTATGTTTCCATGGCAGATATTTGCTCAGGCTTTGCAAGGATTCTGCATTGAATCCACATGTGTAAAGACTTCCAATCATTTATATGCAAATCCATGCTGTAGTCTATACAACACAGATCTTTAAACACATGTTGATTTGAAATCCACATGTGGAGAAAAAAGTTGTGACATGTCACTTCTTGCCGCGAAATCCACATCGATAATTTTGACAGATTCTGTAGTGTGAACATACCCCATCGGCATTCGCATGTCGCGGATTTTGGTGCAGATTTGAATGCGGGTCCACTTTTTCAATTGAAATCTGCTACATGTAAATGCATCTTATGGTTATTTTCACTCTGTGCTTTGAATGCACATTTACCATATGCATAGGGCAAGCTTTTAGCGCACCTCAAACACAACAGTGTGCCCCGCATAATCGCCCGACAGCTGATTCAGCAACGATCGCTGCTATGCTTTGCACAAGAGTGATAGTCATTGAAGTGAATGGAGGCGGAGCGGGACGAACATTGAGCAACTCCTGTTTATAGCGAGAATCCGCTCAGCAGTCGTTCGTTTTCAGTGATTTAATAAGGAACGACTAGCGAGAAGTAAGCAACTTTTCGCTCAGTGCCCCGTCTGCGGCCATGTGTACATGGGCCGATAGTCACTCAAAAACACTCATTTGAGCGATTGTTCAGGAGTACCTTAGGGTTGCAATAACTATGAGTAGCCATACAGCTCAACCTACTAATTTATGAACATGTCTAACTACTGTGGCTTAAAGGGAATGTATCAGCTATATTTTATTAGCAATTAAAACCAGATAGTGAAATATTTTCCATTATTCTAATCTGTTTATTTTCTGATTGTAGTTTTTTTAAATTCTCTTTTCTGTACAAGACTATGGGGGTGGCTGGCCATCTTGCCTTCATAAAATGGTAGAGTTGGAAGGGACCTCCAGGGTCATTGGGTCAAACCCCCTGATCAGTGCAGGATTCACTAAATCATCCCAGACAGATATTTGTCCAGCCTTTGTTTGAACACTTCCATTGAAGGAGAACTCGCCACCTCCCGTGGTAACCTGTTTCACTCATTGATCACCCGCACTGTCAGAAAGTGTTTTCTAATATCTAATTTGTGTCTCCTCCCTTTCAGTTTCACCCTATTGCTTCTAGACTTTCCTTGTGCAAATGAGAATAGGGCGGCTTACTGCTTCCACATCTGGAAAGTTTCCAAGATCAGTCATTTTGGGATATGCTGACATCAATGTAATGTGCTTCACGGATCTATGCACTTACAGTAATAAGTGAATAAGCTGATTGCATCTCCTGAGCAAAGATAAATATGGATTCATCTCCATTTTACATGTTAAGTCTCTTCAAATGGACAGATGGCTATAGCTACAGGTAGTGCGATTGCATCGTTAGCTCTTATGACTAGAAGGTCCAAAGGATCCGATACCTAGTAAGAGAAAAGCACATCTCATGTGAATGGGAAATGATCATCACATTTGACCCCTATAAACTAACACAATGATAAGGTGACAAACTCATAGATGTTCGGTCCATACGCTCTTATTTATGAATATTGGCGTATGTTGCGCCAATTATTTTTAGATCTAGGCAGTTCTAAATTGTGCCAAATTTACAAAAGTGGAACACGGACTTGAAAATTTGGCACAATTTACACTGCAACACAAATAGCAAAGATGAGCCAAAAATGCGCCAATTTTCACATAGAAATGATGCATGCGCCAAATATGTGCCAATATGTATTCCGAAAAATGGTTTTCATCACAAATTAAATTCTGCTTTACGTACCATTATAAAAATAGTTAAAGTCAGTAATTAGACTCCTGACTAACACATAAAATGGGGGCAAAACATGAAAAAACACCCTACCCATGTAGTTTATTTTGCATCATAAACTGCGCCAAGTTTTGCTAACACTGCTTCGCTCCAAAATTTTATTCTGCATCATATACCAATGTAAAATAATTAATCAACAGCCAAAATAAGAAGAAAAATAGGGAAAAATCAAGAAAAACACAAAACAAAACTAGCCATGTATTTGGTTTTGCACCAAAAATGTGCCAAAACGAGTATGCGCCAAATCCCTCCATTTATACTAACTTACATTATGTTTTATTAGCGCCACTTTTTACCAACACTTTCTTGTAATAATGCTTAATAAATGTGTCGGAAAGATAGACAGAAGCTTGCCACACCCATTTTTGGGAGAAAAAAAAAATGGCAAGCTTGTCGGATCTCTCTTCTTTTTGGCGCAAACTATTTGGAAATTTGGCTAAAATTCCATGCACCTTAATTCTTGTTCAGTTTTAGACATGAATCTGTCGTAAACACATTCATAAATAAGGGCCCACGTGTCCAACAAATGATTAATGTTACCAGTTGAAGTGAAGCTTTTATCCTTGCGACATGTAGGGTTCACTTACACAGGCATATCACGCACGTATTTTGCTGCGTATTGTTAAACCTCCCCTAATATGTGCCAAAATAGGACACACTGCATTGTTGTCATCAATCACCTTATAGGACTGTGTAACACACAGCCCCCATAGACCAGGGTAAGTGAGCCCTAAGGGAGACTTGGACCATACATGGTGACGTAGCGAAGACCTTTCTGAGCGGCAAAACTTTTTTAGAGGCTCATATATGACAATATTGGCTCATGGGAAGATGGAACAATCCTTCCACAGTGCCACCTATTAGAAGGTAACATTCCTGCAAGTGAATGTCTGTCCTTTTAACAGACCTGGTAACAGGATTGTGAATATAAGCCAGAAAAACATGTACAGGTTTTTACCCCTCATCAGTGTACAGTAGGTTGAGGGCTGCTGGTTGAGAGGTCTAGGGAGAGCACCTAGTAAGCGTGAGGAGACTTAGAAAGCCATGCATGCTCCTCTGGGTAATTACTGCAAATGGAAAGCTGGAACAATGCCTCTACAGTTCATATTCCCAGTGATTGCTACTAGGCCTGTTAAAAGGTCTGACATTGACTTGGATGAATGCTGCCTTCTTATAGGTGCTGCTGTAGAGGCATTGTTCCATCTTCCCATTTGCATAAATTTCCCAGAGGAGCATACATGGCCTTATAAGTCTCCTCACACCTAGTAGGTGCTCTCCCTAGGGAGAAATTTTACCCATCCCAACGGTAGAGAGCTAACTTTACAGTGTGCTACAAGATCATATAACAAAACCAGACCGAGTGCCACTTTAATTTGAACCTCTCATTCCCGCCTCCAAGACTTCTCCAGAGCAGCACCAGTCCTCTGGAACGTGCTACTCAAAACTATCCGCGCAATCCCCAATTCACAAAACTTGAGGCGTGCTCTAAAAACGCACCTTTTTAGGGAGGCATACCATATCCCCTAAACCAAACCCCTCTGTACTCTGCCTGATAACATGCTCCCTGTCCTAGTGACTGCAAACCTGCTAGCCGCCATCAACCGCCCTCTGCAGTCACACCAATTCAGCCATCACACCGCTTAATGTCTGACCATTGTCTATGTGTATATCACCCCTCACTCTCCATCTCCCCATACCATGCACATCTCCACCCTTTACCTTCTGTATCACCCCATTATTTATAGCATCTTGGAGCAGGACCCTCAAACCTGCTGTTTCCATCAACTGATTATTATGTAACCGTGGTTTTTGTATTTTTGTTTTTCTGTATCCCCGTTTTTTTTAAGCGCTGCGGAATATGTTTGGGGCTATATAAAGATTATTATTATAATAATATTTAATTCAACATGACAACAGACAGACGTGGTATTACAAGTCTTTAATGAACACGTACAAATACTTAAATATCAACTCCCCAAAGTGTAATGTACATTTTTTCAAAATATTTGCTATACATATATATACTTTATATTTACCACACTTTTACCCTTAGTAGATATACTTTCTACAGCATAATTATATATAAGTTATTTAACAACCAAATATACCACTTTTATGACATCTACTAGACAAAACATACAGATATACAGAGAATGAAAGTACATTTGCACAGAAAATCAAAAAAATAATTGTATGTATACCAAAGTAATAACTGCTGTGACAATTTGAGTTAGCTCATGGCCACAGATCAGATCCTTTGTTTTGCTCATTCTAGTCCAAGTAAGTGATTCTAGAAAAAAACCTTTCATGTGAAAGTACACAAATGACTTTCCCTGTTATTTCCCAGTTTTAAATGTGCACATTAAAAGGAAATCTGTCATCTTTAAAGCGACCTTCCGATCAGGAGCTCAAAACTGATATATAAGTCAGTACCCACAGGTTCTGGCTGCAGAGAAGAAAGCATGGGCCAATCACAGGACAGTGGGTGTGTCCCAGACCACTTCAGATTACGCACTGTAGTTAAACTATAGTCACAGACCACAGCTTTGTCCTAATATTGCTGCCCTAAAAAAACAGCCAAGGGGGAAGATCTGAAGAAAAATAAAAAGCAGGTAATCATCCCCTGTAGGTACTGACTTACTTATTAATTTTGAGCTCCTGACTGGAGGGTCGCATTAAAGGGGTTGTCCCGCGATAGCAAGTGGGGTTAAGCACTTCTGCATGGCCATATTAATGCACTTTGTAATATACATCGTGCATTAAATATTGGCCATACAGAAGTTATACACTTACCCCCTCCGGTGCTGGTGTCCCTGTCTCCATGGCGCCGACCAAAGCCGCCTTCTGCCTGGATTAGACGCGCTTGCGCTGAAGGGGCCGCTCCGGAGAGCTCGCGCCACACAGGGCTTTTGCGCATGTGGCGCAAGCACGCCGGAGCGGCCCCTTTAGCGCAAGCGCGTCTAATCCAGGCAGAAGGCGGCTTTGGTCGGCGCCATGGAGACAGGGACGCCAGCACCGGAGGGGGTAAGTGTATAACTTCTGTATGGCCAATATTTAATGCACGATGTATATTACAAAGTGCATTAATATGGCCATACAGAAGTGCTTAACCCCACTTGCTATCGCGGGACAACCCCTTTAAGTATCGTGAGGACAGTCACCTTGTGAAAATGACAATATTCATGGTTAATGAGCTACGACAACTGTAATCAGAACTCACTGTAGTAGTGCAGCCACATTGACTTTGTGAGTGATTATTTTTAAGTACTTCTAAGAAGTATTCCTGAACTTTGTATATGGAAAAATCTAATTACAGTTTCAACTAAATTTCTTTCCTGGTTATTTTCCCAATTGAAGTCAACAGGGGGAAAACAGGGATGCTGCTCTGCTGACCATGAAACCACACAGCTCTCATTCATTAACACAATTCTGTACTTGGCAACATTGGTGAAAAATTGCAGTAGTCAAACTACTACAAAAAATCCTAAATGTGAAGGGGGCCTCGTGGATGGGCTAAATACGTCTTATGCGCATGTAATGACTTGCTCCCTTTTAAGGGGACCTTTGGAAATGTGAAAGTTAGGAGACAAGTAAAAAAAAAGGACTAGATGTGCTATAACTATAGATGAGCAAACCTACTCATTTCGAGTAATTACTCGATCGAGCACCGCGATTTTCGAGTACTTCCGTACTCGGGTGAAAAGATTCGGGGGGCGGGGGGAGGCGTGGCAGAGCGAGGGGTAGCAGCGGGGAACAGGGGGGAGCCCTCTCTCTCCCCCCCACTCCCCGCTGCAACCCCCCACTCACCCACGGCGCCCCCCCGAATCTTTTCGCCCGAGTACGGAAGTACTCGAAAATCGCGGCGCTCGGGCGAAAAAGGGGCGTGGCCGAGTAGGTTCGCTCATCTCTAGCTATAACCTTCTAACACAGAATCAATGTGAAGATAACACCAGAAAATGTTTAAGTGCAAAAGAGAAATACATACATAAGGATCTATACCGGTCAGTCATTTTAAGGGTGTGGCGTCAGGAAGAAGCCACAGTGTGTCAGCAATAGAGGAATTAGATAAAGCGTGGCCAGTAGTAACCAAAGTTTAGTACGCAGGTATATACAGCAATGTTGATAAAAGACAGAAGCGTAGTCAATACTTAAGCCAATGGTCAAACATCAGATAACAGTAGCAGTTGTACAGGAGGATGGCAGCAGAGCGTTATAAACTAGATTAAGGCTAGGCTTATATACAGGAAGTCCATAGGTAAAGCTAATTAGGCAATCAAGGCAAAACAAGACAAGGATTTCCAAAAGGCAAGGAACTAGATCAATGGGTTTAGCAAGGAGCTGTACAGTAAAAGCAGTAGCTCAGTGAGAAGAGTTACTGCCTGGGACACAGAGGTCTGAGTTCCAATCCTGCCATATCATTAAAAAACACTAACAAGTGACGTGAGTAACGCTGATTATCTTGTTACAATGGCGCCTGTCAAGAAGTAGAATATATTAGGCAGCAAGTGAATCGTCAGTTCTTGAAGTTGAGGCATTAGCAGCAGAAATGTTGAGTGAGTTTAAGTATCTGAGCAACTTTGACAATGGAAAAAGTTGTGATGGCTAGACAACTGGATCAGTGCCTCTCCAACACTGCTGGTCTTGTGAGGTGTTCCTGGTGTGTAATACTATCTGACAAAAATGAAAGGAAGGTGAAATGGTGACAGGGTCATTAGCACATAAGGCTAACTGACGTGTGGAGGGGGAAGGCTGGTTTGTCAAGTCTGATCCCACAGACCACTGTATTGCTGGCTATGATGAAAGATGGCAGAAGACACAGGGCATCACAGCTTCCTGTGCAGTGGCAGACTGGTCAGAGACCTGTCCATCGCAGAAAGAGTCTACAATATGTAGACAAAAGGATTTTACACTGACCAGCCATTGTAACGGTGTGGAGTCAAGATCAGGGTCCAGCTTCTGTCCTGATCTATTATAGCAGCTGGGCCCTGATTTTGACTCCAGAGATCAAGAACAAGCCAATAGCCACAAGTAGTTAGCCAACGTTCGGTACCTGGTATCCTGTGTTGCTAGAAGACAAAAAAGTGTAGTCAATACTTAGCTAGTGGTCGGTGCACAGATAATAGCAGCAGTTATGCAGGAGGATGGCAGTTGAGAAGTATGAGTTAGACTAAGGCAAAAGCACAAAAATCTTGCAAGAAGGAAGTCCACAGGTGACGCTAATTAGGCAATCAAGGCAAAACAAAGCAGGGATTTCCAAAAGGCAAATAACTAGTTTATCAGGGATATCCAGCAGTAGATCCCAGTACTGCCACCAATTTGTCTCAAACCAGGCCATCTCAGCATGTAATGTGGGTGCAACCATAAGGGATTGATCTACTTCTATTCCCTTATAATTCCTGCACGTATTGCAAGATGGAGCATAGATCACACCCCTACACACTCCAAAATGCACGTGGCCACCGTTTTATCATATGGCACGTCAGTTGCCTAAGTTTCAGTGACATACCATTAGCACAGCGAGTCAAGTTACTACCTGGGACACAGGAGTCTTTGGGTTTGGTTCCTGGCAGTCAAAACATTAAAAAAAAATCACTGACAGGTGAAGTGAATGAACATTGATCATATTGTTACAATGGTGCCTGTCAAGGGCAGATATTTTAGGCAGCAAGTGAACAGTTAGTTGTTGATGTGTTGAAGCAGGGAGAAGGGGAAAGGTTAAGAATCTGAGCTACTTTGACAAGTACAAATTTGTGATGGCTAGATAACTAGGTCAACGTATTCCCAATACTGCTGGTTTTGTGGGGTGTTCCCAGTATGTAATGGTTAGTACCTACAAAAATGCTCCAAACGTGGTCAACTGTTGACAGGATCATTGGTGCCTAAGACTCAGTGATGCACATGGTGAGTGAATGCTGGCCCGTTTAGTCTGATCCCACAGAAGAGCTTTTGTAGCAAAAATTAGCTGAAAAAGCTACTGCTGGCCACAAGAGAAAAATATCAGAATAACCAGTGAATCACAGCTTGCTTTATAGTTGTAGATTGGTCAGAATGCCCATGCTGACCTCTGTCCATCGCAGAAAGAGCCTACAACGGGCATGTGAGCATCATGACTGAAGGTGTCCTCGTCTGATGAATCACATCTTCATTCACTTCATGTGGACAGCCAGGAAAGTGTGGTGGAGGCAATGGTCAATTTTCAAAAGTAAATCTGGCCCATTACATTTGCCAATGCTTTACTTGATTGACTAGTTGAAATATACAGCTTGTCTGCTTGGTGTAATAAACCCTTAAAAGCCTGATAAAAGTGACCCTCTGGTTTCCAAACAAAATCTTGTCCTGGGACCGAAGGAGACAGTTCTACTATCTGCTGTTGGTCTTCTGTGCCGATGCCCCTCCGATTCGCTGGGTCCGAGTCCCGTTTTCAGCCATCCAAGATGACTGATGCAACCTTCAGACCACCTAATCTCTAAAGTTTATTGGTAATGTTACAATACCAATGCACTGTACTTGGTCTCTGATTGGCCAGCACTGCTCATATGATCAGGGATGGCCAATTACAGAGCAGTGCAGTGCATTAGGTAGCTAGAAAATGTTAATTACCATCTTGGATGGCTGTAAACAAGATCCTAAAGTAGTTCATTAGAAATACATTGGCAGAAATCATCATCAGCTGGTAATATACTGCAACCTGTGGCTCCGGGAAATAAATTTATTACAAAACCAGAGGGTCACTTTAATTCACAGTATAATAAATGTACTAACTACCCTCTGCCCCTCACTTCCCTTGGAACTACGGGTCTAAAGGCAAAATCCCTGAGTTGAGCTAGCCATAAACATTAGATTATCATTTTCTCACAGTTTGCTGACAGACTGAAACCAAGCATCCATAAAACACCCCTATTCTCTCAGATTATACTGTAAGGGCTCTTAGTCATTATACACATTAATTTGAAAGAACCCTAAACACACAGTTTTGTGTCCATCTGCACTGTAAGAAAAGTAAGAATTGTACAGAAAAGTAATCTTCAAATAAAAAAATTTATGTTTCAATGAAACAGAGTTTTAAAGGGCCACCCTGCAAAAACATTTCAGCCCCCTCACCTGATTGTCTGTCACACTCTGGAGGTCTTCTCTGTGTATTGCAACTACTTCCATGCAGTGCAGCCCTCTGTCTGATACTGATCCAGTACCATCTTGATGATGAGATGATGCATTAGCACAGCATTAGCTAGAGACTATACCATTTCTGCCTGCCGGGGGGACAGTTTAATTATTATTTCCTTCTATATTCACCTGAATAAGCTACAGACCATACACTCAGAAGGATGAGCTGTGATCTCCTCTATTATAACTGTATTACAGGAGGTGTGTGATCACCATCAGTAACTGTGATAGGAGTGCCTGTGTCCTTTGGAGACATTTTCTATGATGGGATTCATTTGACAGCAGAACAAAGACTAAGAAATTGACCAGAAATTGAACACATAAACCCAAGTAGATCTGAGCTGGTCAGTACTGAGATCACATGTCTATCTGAGGGGAAAAAGGCCAGGAATTTTTAGACAGAAAGGAAAATGTGATTGTTCTCAGCAAGAAAAACCAAGTAATCTTGTAGATATGATACCTTTTAATGGCTAACAAAAAGACATGGTGTTATAGCAAAATTTCAAACCTGCTTAGAGTTCTTCTTTAGGCTTAAGTCTGTTAATTCTTAAGCCTGAAGTACCACCATAAGTAGGTTGGAAAGTTTGCTGTAACATCATGTATTTTGTTAGCCAAATGAAAATGAGACTGAAATGAAAAAAAATCTTCCACTACTCCGAACCCAGAGAAGGCTGGATGCAGTCATATGCTATTTATTCTGCACATGACTGTTCAGCCAAGCAGATGCTTGATTCTACCATGAATGGCACATGACTGCTGAAGCCTGTGATTGGCTGGGCAGTCACATGCACAATGAACACCACATGACCGCACATGGCTTCTTTTGGGTTCAGAGTGGCATGGACCAGGGCTCCAGTATTGCATGAGGAGCAACTGAAGAAGAAGAGTGTGTTTATTTCATTTCATTCCACTGTGGTAGAATTTTTTTTGAGTCCTGGAAAACCCCTTTAAGCATCTTCTGATGACAGAGTCCCTTAAACGTCTGAGGTCATGGCTTACAGAAATTTGGATCATTTTTTCTTTTTAACCAGTGCATATCTTTAATATATATTTGTTCACAGTTTTCATGTAAATATTCGTAAGCAAATCAGAATTCCTGCACATCCATCATGGATTGGGCTAACAGCTAGAGACTAGAGATGAGCGAGCACGCTCGGTAAGGTCAGTTATTCGAGCGAGCTTTGCTCATCTCGAGTAACTGCCCTCTTCTCCAAGCGTGCTCGGGGGGGGGGGGGGTGTAACAGCGGAGGGGAACAGGGGGGAAGGGGGGAGAGAGATCTCTCTTCCCCCTCGCCTCCCCCGAGCACGCTCAGAGGAGAAGGCAGTTACTCGAGATGAGCGAGGCTCGCTCAACTGACCTTGCCGAGCGTGCTCGCTCATCTCTACTAGAGACCATTGCTCCGTAGCATATAAAAAGTCCTCTTCACCCTGACACTTTACACAGACGCTAGTAGAGCAGATACAAGTCACCTTTTCTAGATCCCAAGCATGACCTCAGGTTCTCCAAGTGTGAGATAATAAACTTACAGTATATAAAACTTTTAGAATCAAAAAACAATAACAAAGTAACGAAGATGACTAGGCAAAGGTCAGGCACCATCCAACTAGCTCTACCTTGTCTTTAAGCCCCAATTCATCTTTGTAACTGGTCAACTAGTTTGATAAAAAAAATATTCCCTGTAGCTTTTCCACCTTTGGGAAATAGCAACATTTAGGGTTTTTTTAATACACTGATCACCCCAATTGTCACTATGTCTTGTAAAAATGAATATTCTTGATTACTCATAATCAAAGACAGTCGCATAACTTAACAGGGCACAGATTGAACTTGTACTGGGTCCTGGTCCTTCAAGACACCCATTGTTTTTTCTGCCACAGCATACAATATAGCATATGACAATGGTGAGGGTGCTAGTTAACATTTCTCATAAAGAGACCCTCACTTTATGCCTCTGCAAAAAGACTTTCAAAAAGGTTTAAAAAAAATAAAAAATGGCTCGGGAAAAGAATAATCGAAGTCCACCTTTACTGAAAATTGATAATTTTGATTTGAAAGTTTCACAACTCATCAAGCCTAAAATATACAATGAAATGGAATTGTGAACACTGTAATACATGCATGGAGCATTTATAAGGGTCTATTTAGACGGGACGAATGTTGGGCAAACGATGCCTGATACTTGTCCCTATGTGTCCTTGCTCCAGTGCTCTTGCACGGGAGCTAGAAGCGCTGGCTCGCTCACAGAGCAGCCAGCAGGGGGAAGGGGGCGGCTGCAGAAGATTTCTCTCCTCACTCTCCCCCGCCCCCCTCCATTGACATAACATAGCGGCTGTTCAGTACTGAACAGCTGCTATTTACACTGAACGATCAAGCTCATCGTCCATCTTTTATGTTGCATCGTTTATTTATCGTTCAGTATTGAATGTCTGCTATGTTTTGTCAATGGAGAGGGGTGGGGGAGCGGGAGGAGAGAAATCCTTAGTAACAGGGGGAGGATCTATCTTCACAGGCAGTTCCTGTGCACCCAGAGGTTGGAAGGTGACAGAACTGCAGATACTGTGATAACGATCTCCACAATCTTTGCTTCTCCTGCTGTTAAAGCATGTGTGAGACTGTGCACACATTATAGTGGATTTATCATTTGGTCGGAATGTCTGAGTACCTAAATCATCCTGGGAAACCAGACACTTCCTTCCTGCTGATCAGACCAAAGACACTGCAGTGCATCACGGGAAGTAAAGGCAAGGAAGCGCTGGGCAGTGAACTACTGGCAGAATGCTAGGCTTGCTACACACACCCTTCCTAAAAGTAGATTGAAAACCGCAGAAAAATGGGGAAGACCACCTGAAAATCAGAGCCTGGAGTCAGGAAGGATTTTTTCCCCCTTAAATTGGAAAAATTGACTTCTACCTCATTTTTTTTTTGCCTTCCTCTGGTTCAACATGGTGGTGTGGGAGGGAGGGGGTAACAGGCTGAACTTGATGGACGTGTGTATTTTTTTGCTTTATATACTATGTTACTATTTGAAACAGTAGTAAATAAGAGGATAAGGAGAACCTGGTGCATTTTAGAAAACGCGTTGGAAACACAGGTGTGCTTAGAAAATGCATTTCAAGTTTTAAGCATGTCCTGTCTGCATCTTTCTTCCATATACCGGGTTTTCTTTGCACATCTCTGCAATGTATTATGATCATTTTGTTATCTCCCTTTACCGATGCATTCTACGACATGTATCAACTAAATGGCAAGTTCGGTTTCGAAAAAACACAAAAAAATACTTTGATTGTTTTTTTCCTGAGCCTTTCAAATGTCTCAAAAGAAAGACAAACATACTTTCAGACCTCATCCTTAATGAAGAAGCTATAAAAAAAAGTGATGAGACATCCAAACATTAAAATTTATTCCAACAGTAGAAACTAATATTCAACATAATACAATGGTCAGCAATTCAAGCTTCCCCCAAAACAGGTCAACTGACTATTGTAGGATGTTCTGCCATTATGTATCTAGGTCAGTTCTGGATGTAGAGTAATAACTGTATGGAAGTCACAACACTGTGGTGTGCAGAAATGTGTCAGAATTGTAATACCAATGGGCCATGATGGATATTGCATAGTATACAACGCACTGACTCTTCTGGCAAGAGAAGACTCAGTGGACCAGTTTATAATTTTTTAACCTATTCCCTGAAATTTATGTAAACCAATCCACTGAACGTATATAAAAAAAATTGTTCTGTCTGCATTATTAACAATTTCCCACAAAGCATACTCCTTGGATGGTCTTCAGGGCTAGACATACCACGCGCTATCTTCAAGACATACATACATCATCCAGCATTTTTTTTTTTAAAGTCCTTCATCATTGTACGTTGGGGGAGATGGCTTTAGGATGCTTTGAGGGTCAGTTTCCACAAGGGGGCGCCAAAATACTTCCCCAGTTAAGAGAAGATCTTCTCCGTTTAATGAATCAAGATACTGCATCTAAGAAAAATGGAGAAAAAGGGTGATATTATGCACAAAATAAAGAGTTAAAGAAAAAAAAATCGTGTTTTATTATGTTCAATAGAAATAAGTGTTTTTTGGTCTGTATGTTTATTGCAAGAATGACAAGGTTTTCAGCAAGAAATACATAAAAGATTCAACTGAGCATATGAAAATCCAACTCAAAATCCACATCAATGACCTTACAAACAGATAACTGCTAGTGAGGATATGGATAGTGATGTGGATGCTGATCATGTTGAATTTGCAAGAGACAGGAACAATAAATAAGGTCACGAGATCAATATAGTACAACTGCTTCAGCCATTGAGCTTGTGACTTGAAGAATTGATAACTTGGCACACAAGTTATAATTCATTTTCATGTTTTTAAGATACACTAAAAGATCTATTGAACACCGAATGGCCACATTCTGAGAAACCCATCGAGTAGCACATTGGACCTCTCTTGCCTTTAGAACCGCAGCAATTCTTCATAGCATCCTCCCATTGGTCCCATAGAGGACCAATGGTGTGCCAAGACAACATTCCCCACTCTGTTACCCCACTTACACCAGCCTGAACTGCCGACACCTGACAGGAAGGGGTCATCGATTCATCCTGCTTGTGCCAAATTCTGACCCTCCTATCAGCATGGTTCAACAGTAATCTGGATTCATCTGACCAGGTGATGTTTTTCCACTGCTCAGTGATCCAAATTTGTGCATTTTTGCAACTACTGGAGGCCTGTTTTTCTGTTCCCTGTAGCAGATGACTAGTATGAGTGTTTTTGGAGTCTATTAAAGTCCATCCGTGCTAAGAAACAACAAGTTGTGTATTTGAACACATAAGTTGGAGCACCAGCATTGCGTATAACTGCAATTTCCTTGGCTGTACAGAGGCTGTCAGAACAATTCTTGACATAGTCCTCTGACATGTTCTTTATGTCCAGAAGATCCTCTTTTGCTGGATGATTTTCCTTGATCACACCATTCTCTGTGTACTTTCCATACCGTTGCATGAGAAAACTCCATAAAGTTGGCAGTGTATGAACTCCTAGCCCCAGCTGGTCTAGCAGTGATGACCAGGCCGGGCCTCGTTTAAAGTTGCTCAAATTGATAAATTTTCCCATTCTAATGTGGACTGAGACTGATACACAGACAATGTGTCACTTGATTTTATGCTGTACTCCAGAGTCACAGGTCTAAACAACATACAAGGAAGTTCCAATTGTGAAGGGGCCGGGGTCTCTAATAAAGTGATCATTCAGTGTATATTACTTCTGGTAGGACAGGTCCTTTTTAAATGAAAACCTCACAAGAGGACCAGGCTGCACACCTTCACAGCAAAGTCATGTACAGTTTTTATTTTACTTCTAGGCTTCCCCCCTCCTGTTCACCCACAGGGCCTTTCCAAGATTTTCGGAGCCCGATAGTAATGAATTGTCATGTGGGCGACTCCAGCGTTCAGGATGAACAAAACGCTGTGTCAACAACTGGCAATGGGCGATAGAGGTTGCCTACATGATAACTGACTAATATTGGGTTTCGGTAGTAACAAGAGCCATTGCATGTGAACCAGAGGTGGGGGCTACGACCAAACTAAGGAGAGTTGAGGATTTTGCAAGAAGTTGATTGTAAGGCTGGGTTCACACAGGGCGGAATTGCCAGTGGAATGTCACCAGCGGACATCCCGCTGCAGATCAGCCGTGGAATGCCTGTTCCAACATTTGGGGCGGGTTTGATCGCGAATTCCTGTGCGGAACTCATCCCCTCATTGAGAGGGGGCGAATTCCGCGGTGGAAACAGTGATACAATTGACATGTAGCGGAACTGAATTCCACGCAGCAAGAAAGTTTCCGAACAGGTTTTGTGCAGGTTATTTCCACAGCATGTGAGGGTCCGCACGAAAATTCCACGGCAATTCCGCCCCGTGTGAACCCAGCCTAAAGGTATGCAGCTCGCTCCCCTTGTCAGGGAATGTGACAGGTCTGCTTTAATGTTTAAAAGGGACTCTGGTTGATAAACACTCATTGACCCAAAAAATAAATTTGCCAAGTAGGGGTTGCTGGAATCTGCTGAAACTTTCTATGTGTGAATGTAATGATGATATATAAGGGATTATAATATTACAGTGAAAGGAAAAGTTCACAGATGTTACAACAGGTCACTAGATTCTGCTTCAGACTTGTAGGCTGCTAAGGCTGACGTCCCAGCTAGTCCCATAAATGCGTGATTTGCTATAAATCTGCCACCCGGGCAGGCGAAGTGTGGCAACCTGGCAGGGCAATTCCTGGGTAATCTTTGTTGTTTTTAGATGAGCATTACCCTGCTGAAAAATGCCTGTTGGAAGCCCCCACCATGAGCGTCAACAAATATGGCCGCAGAATTTCCTGCACATATCGCTGAGCTGTTATTTTCACTACTAGGGGTGACAGACTGGCGTATGTGACGTCTCCCAAGATCATCACACCAGCTGTGGGGCAGGGTACCGGTCAAGAGCAAAGACAGAATTTAAGTGCTCACCATGAGCCCTCCATACTTGACCACCACCTGGATTAGTTGCTAAAGACGATAGGGTTTAAGTGTGTAGCAGTCCAATTTGCCGTTCACAACACCACTACAAATGAAGGCGATGTTGTTGGGGTGTTAATGGCAGGAGACGTAATGGGCCCATGACAACAAAAATGTTGCATCTGTTCGTTCTTGTAAGCGGATCAAATTATCTTCTCTGCTGTTGTTTTGTCTGGCGCCTGTTCGCTGTACGGGTGCTGTCACATAACCACTGCGCTTAACATCTTGGTCAGAATAGCATAGATGGTGGTCAATTTGTCGAAACGACTATCCCGCTTCTCTTATTCCAATGATGCGTGCCCTGTCAAAGTCTGTTAACTTGGCAAAATATCTTCAAGTGCATCGTAGAGGCGTCTGGTGGTCAAGGATGTCTCAAGAAGATGTCTTAAAAGAGCCTGTTTAAGACAACGGGGGAAGTAAATTTAACGACAACTAGTAGCAAGACCCATTGTCTGATCCCACCACAACTGCACTCATTTACATATCTGCCTGACACATAACTGCAGTCCAAGTTTTGCAGAAATTCGACATTTATATCTGGGTGCATTGGTTTCTTTTTTGTCAATGAATGTATTAAGGAACTGCATTATCTACTGGTTTTGATGTATTCTCCAGCCACCACCTGCTGATTCAGTGTCTCTATGCCGAGATAAAAAAAAAATACTCCCACAATGCAGTTCACCATAGTCAGCATAATATGTTCATAGCTAAGCTATTACACTTCTTGTTTTTCAGCACATTGCTCACAATTTCCAATTTGATTGCACAAACTGTTAAATGTTAGAAAAGTAGAACAAATCATGATGGCAAATGGTTTGTGTGTTGAGTAGGATACTAACATGTTGCTGGAGCCCCAAGTACCACCTTTAAGAATGGTTATTGATCTACACCTTTAACCCTTTGCAATTCAATTTTGGATTCAGGGTTTCCTAGGGGGCTTTCTCTTTCTGCCATTATACAATGGCGCTATCTGCTGGCTAGAGCCAGTACTGTTGTATGGGACATGCTGGAGAGGCCCCCTGACAACAGAGCGGCCAGTAATATACAGTAAGAATACCCTGCCGGACGTCTTCTGACATCGGAGCTGTACAGCCATCAATCAGAATGCCTTCAGATGTCAGACAGTGGATTCGAAAGGGTTAAAAAGGTAGAAAATCCATCCAGTGTTTAAAAACACAGAAGGAAATGGTGGAGATTTACCGAATGATCTGGGAGAGTTTTGATATAAGTATTGAGACAAGTAAAGGCGTTTCACATAACTGGTCTTTTTGAAGAGAAGCTTGCAGCGAATGTCACATCTCCGTGACTCGGAGCAACTTGTTTTCCATCCAACACCCATCCACTTGGCAAATATCGCATCTGACCATTTACCTACTCCTGGCTCTTTCAGATCATATTTATCTTTCATAAGATCTAAGTATTTCCAAGGGGAGCACGGCAGAGGAGGTGTGACATGCAAACTCATATTTTCAGTAACTTTTTCTAATTTGTAGTTGGGCTCAAATTGTTAGTATTAACGGCTTCAAAATGCTTTACGCCCAACTTGAGCTGCCAGGTCAATATATTTCCATGTGTGCAGTACTATCCTAATTTATTCAGCCATTTCAGCATGTAGTTATGCAAATATCATTATGAAATATAAAAAGTGTGAAGTACCTCATCAGAGCTCCACACAGGCTGTAAAGTAAAGCAACCTTAATGTAAAACATCATGGCATCTACAAAGAGTAAACTAATGGGCACCATCTATATACACTGAATGGCCACTTTATTACAGACACCGGCCCTTTCACGATTGAAGCTTACCTGCATGGATATTAAGACTTGTCATCCCGGAGTGCAGCATGAAATAAAACGGGCAAGTTTCCTGTGGATCAGTTTCACTGCGAATCCACATAACGATGGAAACATCGAGAGATGTGAGCAACAAGGTCTGGTCATTGGTGCTAGACTAGCCAGGGCCGGTAGTTAATACCTTCTGGGGTTTTCTTGTGCAACAGCGTAGAGAGTAATGGAGAGATTAAGGAGAAAAATCCAGAGAAAGGTGATCCCGTGGACATAAAGAACTTTAACGAAAGGGGTCAGTAGAGGATGTCAAGAATCGCACTCAGTGCAAAGTCAAACAAATTGCAGTTCGATGCAACGTTGGTGCTTCAATCAAATATGTAAAAATGCCCAACATGTCATTTCTTAGCACAGATAGACTATAATAAACAATAATAGCATTCAAACTGGTAGTCGTTTAAGAGAAACAGAAAGGTGAGACTCCAGTGGGCAAAAGGAGCCTAAAAATTAGATCACCAAGCAGTGCAAAAACATCGCCTGGTCAAATGAATCCAGATTTCTGTTGCATCATGCTGATGAGAGGATCTGAATTTGCCACAAGCTGCATGAATCGATGAACCCTTCCTGTTAGGTGTTCAGACTATGTCAGTGCCTCCATCTAATTTGTGACAACTACAAGAAGCTTCCTGTCCACATGAGGCAGTATTCCTGCAAAAGGATTTCAACACGTAGTGGAATCTATGCCACAACGAATTGCTTTGATTCTGAAGGCCAAAGGCGGTCCAACGCATTACTAGATGGTCTCTAATAAAGAGCCTGTTAATAAATTGCCTAATAAACTGCTTATTTACACATTGCTCATAAGTTTAAGCAATCAGTCATATTGGAAAGAGGCTTATAACCTACGAAGGGTTGGGGACATCTTCTCTACACTGTAGTAATCTCCGTTTTTTTTTGTGTGCGAGTAAGGAGGGGGGTGTAAATGCAACTTGCAATTATCGCAAAAAGTTTCAATTTGTGGATTTTCTTTAATTTTGCTGTAAAAACAGGCTCTATAAGCTCTTTAAAGAGATGAAAGTCCAAATCCAGAAGAAAGTCGTTTTTTTAAGCATACTAGTCCTTAACTTTTGGTATCTATAGCTAGAAGAGGACATTAGTTGCAATGCAATAGCTTCCAAAGTTTTACCGACTGCCTTTCTGACCCAGATTTTTACTATTGGCCATCTTCAAGAAATGTTACTTACAAATACATACACCCCCTGATAAGAATAGCGGTATGTGTATATCCAGGCAAAAACCGGACTAGTGGCAACTCTATCGGAATCAACTTTCACCCGACCAACTCAATAACTCATGTCCGCAAGGTGCGCGTGAACTACACTATGTCTCTGGAAGACGTCTGGTAGAATAACACTGCTTAGCATACATGGAGTGTCCCGAAGGTCTGGGAACTGTTTTCACCATGCTTGGCCTGTGTTCAGCCAGCAAAAGCACCAGTTCGCGGAGTGGCAGGAACACAGACCAGCTGAATAAACAATGACATGTTAGAGAGAAGGTTAGAAAAAAAAATTTCAATCTACTCTCAAGATCCTGCCTGTCCCGTACTTGTTAACACGGCTGTTCCAGCCCAATCTCACATAATCCATAATGAATACCTTGTGTTAAGAAGAAAAAAAAAAAAAGTTCGGAAAATAAAACTTAGCATTTTATTTCTTAATGGATTTACTAAAACGAGTTTAAAGTTCTCTTTTTCAAAAGACCCAAAATGAGTGATTTTGTTTCTCGACGGTGGGCGGAAGATCTGATGGTCCACTTGTCATGACTTTGACTAAAGGAGGGTTAAACTAGAGTTACACCTTCAGACTACTTATATATTTGGTAAATATCTCGCCGAATCTATGAAAGGAGGATGGAGTCATTTGGGAAAGGATTACGTAACTCACAGGTGTTTCTGCAGACCCGTACAGTTCAGTCCATGCAGAAAAAGACATCATTAAAACCAAACCTTAGAAGGACCTACAAAATCCACATGAGACTAAACACTAAAACATTCTTTGGAATTGAAGGATTATTAAGCATGTCACAGTGGTGTTTATTTCATTTAACAAGTTTCAGTCTAGCTACAAAGAACCATACCACAGAAGACACTGATGTTGAAAAACTCGAGATTTGCTCCGCAAAGTTTGGGAGAGGGTAGTACACAAGCTTCTCTTGCGTCCTCGGCACATCCATATGCTAGTAATAACACACTAGACATTATTAAGAAATGCCCCTGGTGGGTTGTTTACTGCATGCCAACTATATGTGTAATGTGTCTGCACAATAAAACATGGAGAAAGACTTAAGATCTATCTAATCCACCATTGCGAGTGTGACCAGCTGCTTTGTGTTAAAACGTGATCAACGGACTTTACAAATGTCTCTCGTTGTTAGCTACCAGAATAAGCAGCTGATATGTGCGTGCCTAATGAAACATTATCTCATGTTGAAAGTGAGCTTAGAACAGAACATGGCTCAAGACCATGCTTTGGCATTGGAATTGTACTTTGTGGATCTATATAGGATAATATAGATTACGAAAAGAAAAAAATATATATACAGTACATTGATCCCCGAGTTACAATACTTTGGTCTTCCTTGGGCCACTGTAACTCGAAGTCACATGCAACATACAATGCCACAAACATGTGATTGTTTGGAAGGTGTGGCCCATCAGCTTGTGCATTTCATTGGTAAATCACCTGTATTACTGAAGTCCATGGCTGCCTTGAACCGCCACTCTACAGTACAATATGGTACTACATGTTCTGTAACGCCCTTTACCAGTGTCGAAATGAGCAGCAACTTGGGCATCAGATAAGGCTGAGTCAACCTTGAGCCTGCTAACTGAACCAAGCGGGGATTGAACTCCCAACCTTCAGGTAGAGAGAGAGCTTAGGACAGCATTTCTGTTGCCTTAACACTCTGCGCCACACAAAGCACTATCCACTGGATAGGTAATGTTTATGATTGTGATGGTCTCACTGAGAATGGGGTTCCTGTGTTCCCCGTTGTCCTCACTATGAGCTTATTGCACTCTCTGGAGTGAGAAGAGGCTGAATGGATTGCTGGTTGTACAAGCATGCTCACACTCCATCTACTTCCAATGGGACTGTGGAGATAGCCGAGTACAAGTGCTTGGGTATTTCCATCAGCCCCATTGAAATGAATAGAGGGCCGACCGTGAATGTATGTTTGGCCAGCGTTCAATTCATTCCGATATCACTGCGAGGAGAGAAGCAACCCCACAGTGATAGGCTGACCGGGACAATGGGCCCTCCATTCTTGAGGTCACCAGGGATTTCAGAGGTGAGACCCCCGCAACGCAACAGGTTATCCCAAATCGTGTGAGAGGGGATAAGTTGTGATCTTGGTACAATCCATTTAACTTACTAGTACACTGTATGTAATGTAGATTACCCTGAAGAAGATTATGTCCTCAACATGGACAGTGATTTACAGCTTCCTGCAATTGTTTCTGAGGTTTATATGCAAGGATTTATCTTTATAAATTATCTACTTAATTTTATTTAATCCTCATGTGCCCCACATTAATACCTCGTTTGTTTTCCCACAAACTGAAAACTGCTCCCTTTGTGCCCCACAGTAATAATGCCCTTCTTTGTACCCACACAATAATTAATGTCTGCTCTACGTTGTCACAATAATTAATGCCCCGTGCCCCCACAATAAATAATGTCTCCTGTGTGCTCCCTCTGCCGTGACTTCATTTTGTGAGTTCAGCACGCTCCTCACACAATCCGGCGTACGGCAGTCAGTGTATCATCAATCATCCCCTCCTGTCTCCTGTTCTGCAGAGCCTCGGAGTGGAAGGAACCAAAGAGGAGAAGACCGTTCAGGACAATTTGATGATAAACAGGCTGCTGTTTGTTGAATTGTGCAAGAAGTGTGCTAAACTAATACAAGTGAGATCAGATTCCCTTCTGCTTCTCCCCGCCTTGTAAACTTGTTTGGACCATGGGCAGTCACAACCCCCACCAACCTGGTGGTAGAAATGGCTCTGCTTGAGGTCAGAGTCAATCATCATATTAAAGGGGTTTACCAGGGCTAAGATACTAATGACCTATCCATAGGATAAGTCATCAATATCAGATTGGTGGTGGTGTTCCACCGATCAGCTGAATGGGATTGAGATGCTATGCCAGGCACAACTACTATGAAATGTGCAGTTCTGTACCTGGTAAGATCAGTGAGGTATCCGACCTCTGGGGCTACCACCAATCAGAAGAATGAAGCTCCTGAGTGTCCCGGAATGCATGAAGCAGTGGTCATATGTGTGCACTATTGCTCCATTCATCTCTCTGGGACTGGCATAGATAATGAAAAGGGTTGTCCCCACTGTTTTGCTGCAGTAAGCAGATAGTTCCATAAGTTGTGTAGTAGCCAGAGATAGTCCTGTAGGCTGAGTTTCATTCACTTCAATACGACTCAGCCTGCAGTACCAACCCTGGCCACTACACAACGTACAGAGCTCTGTCTCTGCTTCCTGCAGCATAACAGCTAGAAGTGAGACAACGCCTTTAAGGAACAGTATTGGGCGAACTCTGGCAGTCCCCCCAATCTAATACCTATCCTATATCTGTGAAAGAGGATAAGTTAGCTTTATCAAGTAACTTTTATTAACTTTTTATACTTGGCTAAACAACAACAAAAAAGCGCAAAACACTCCATCCCTTCCCCTCAAATACTCAACAGCTAAACACCCGTAGATTTTTATGGCATCAAGAACAATTTCTTACAAAACGGTGTTGGAACTGGACACATTAATTTCCTGTATATCAAACAGAATACCAACAGAGGATAAATTAGTTAATTGGGACAGCCCCTTTACCAACACTTTCATTCCTACTCCAGCTAAAGTCATTTTTGGAAAGATATAAGAGAGTTTGAGAAGTTTACCTGCTTGCGCACATATTCGACCATTAGTTCCAGTTGCCGGGGATCATCACACTTCATATTAAAAAGATTGCGCCAGAGGGCAGCAGACAGAATACGATCATCAGATATAATTCCCTAAAACAGACAAAAGTATTTACACCTCTATTCATCAACATGACCTGCGGATCACTCAGGCCTCTCTCTCACAGGCGCTTTTTATTACGATTAACACGGTGTTTTGAACGCCGTGTTAATCGCAGTATAATGCGCCCACTGAAATTAATGGGGTCTTGCATGCATGCGTTGAGATTTTGAAGCAGAGACTGTTCTATTTTTTGCATTTAGCGCCTCTCGTCAATGAGGAGTTGTGCTAAACCCGTCGCCGCCCTGGAGCTGAATCCGCCGGTGTATCTCCACCGGTCAGCCCTATCTAATAGAGAGGCTGACTGCAGAGAATCGGGGCAATTCACAGCATGCTGCGAATTGCCCGCCACCAGCGGAGAATCGCAATGATTCTCCGCTCGTGGACACTGGGCCAGTGCGATTCGCCGGCAAATAAACTGCGATGGACAGGGGGCCTTAACCTAGAAAAATCTGCAGCAGCACAACATGTGTAAATCATACATCACCTTTATTTTTCTTCAGTAATGACAAAATTCATAAATAAAAAACTGCAGACTAATTTGTGCTAAAATGGCACCAAAATATGGAGGGAAAATTTCACAGATGTTAAAATTCCATAACATAACAAGCTGATTGCATAAATATACATCCATATACTGAACAACGGGAAAAGAATGAAAGTCCAAGTGCTATCCAGAGGAAAGCTGTCACCTTGAATGTGTTGTGCAAGCGGAGGACAAGAGGCTATGGAGCAGCAGGAGCTGAGCACATTGATCACAGGTTTTTTTTTACATTTTGCTATGTTGTGGCCTTGTGCAAATTAAAAAATAAATAAAATAAAGTTTTTCCCCATTATTCTGCACTCGATGCCCCATAATCACAAAGTGAAAACAGAATGTTAGAAATCTTATTAAATTTAAAAAAAACAAAAAAAAAAACGGAAAAATTAACAATTTGCATTGACATAAGTATTCACGCCCTGTACTCAGTACTGAGTTGAAGCACCTTTGGCAGCGATTACAGCCTCCAGTCGTCTTGGTTATGATGCCACAAGGTTCATACACCTGGATTTGGGGATTCTCTGCCATTTTTCTCTCAGGTTGGATGGGGGCAGTCTGTGGACAGCCATTTTCAGGTCTCGCCAGAGATGTTCGAGTTAAAGGGGTTGTCCCGCGAAAGCAAGTGGGGGTATACACTTCTGTATGGCCATATTAATGCACTTTGTAATATACATTGTGCATTAATTATGAGCCATACAGAAGTTATTCACTTACCTGCTCCGTTGCTGGCGTCCTCGTCTCCATGGTGCCGTCTAATTTCAGCGTCTAATCTCCCGATTAGACGCGCTTGCGCAGTCCGGTCTTCTCCCTTCTGAATGGGGCCACTCGTGCCGGAGAGCTGCTCCTCGTAGCTCCGCCCCGTCACGTGTGCCGATTCCAGCCAATCAGGAGGCTGGAATCGGCAATGGAACGCACAGAGCCCACGGTGCACCATGGGAGAAGACCTGCGGTCCACCGTGGGTGAAGATCCCGGCGGCCATCTTAGCAAGGTAAGTAAGAAGTCGCCGCAGCGCGGGGATTTGGGTAAGTACTATCCGTTTGTTTTTTTTTACCCCTGCATCGGGTTTGTCTCGCGCCGAACGGGGGGCCTATTGAAAAAAAAAAAAACCCCGTTTCGGCGCAGGACAACCCCTTTAAGTCAGAGGTCTGTCTGGGCCTCTCAAGGACATTCACAACGTTGTCCCTAAGCCACTGCTGTGTTGTCTTGGCTGTGTGCTCAGGGTCATAATCTTGTGGGAAGGAGGACCTTCTGCCCAGTCTGAGGTCCCTTGTGCACTCTGGATCAGGTTTTCATTAAGTATATCTCAGCACTTTTCTCCATTCAGCTTTCCATCAATCCTGACCAGTATCCCTGTCCAAGGCGCTAAAAACCTCCCCGACAGCACGATGCTGCCACCACCATGCTTCACTGCAGGGATGGTTATGGGCAGGTGATGGGTAGTGTCTGATTTCCCCCAGACTTAAAGGAGATGTCCCGCGCCGAAACGGGTTTTTTTTTTTTTAAACCCCCCCCCCGTTCGGCGCGAGACAACCCCGATGCAGGGGTTAAAAAAACCACCCGCACAGCGCTTACCTGAATCCCGGCGCTCCGGTGACTTCTCTACTCACCGCTGAAGATGGCCTCTTCCTCCGTGGACCGCAGCTCTTCTGTGCGGTCCACTGCCGATTCCAGCCTCCTGATTGGCTGGAATCGGCACGTGACGGGGCGGAGCTACACGGAGCTACACGGAGCCCCATAGAGAACAGCAGAAGACCCGGACTGCGCAAGCGCGGCTAATTTGGCCATCGGAGGCCAAAAATTAGTCGGCACCATGGAGACCAGGACGCTAGCAACGGAGCAGGTAAGTAAAAAACTTTTTATAACTTCTGTATGGCTCATATTTAATGCACAATGTATATTACAAAGTGCATTATTATGGCCATACAGAAGTGTATAACCCCACTTGCTGCCTCGGGACATCTCCTTTAACACTTAGAATTGAGGCCAAAGAGTTCAATCTTGGTTTCATCAGAACAGAAAATCTGGTTTCTCAGTCTTAGAGTTGCTTAGGTACTTTTTGGCAAACCCCATGCTGGCTTTTATGTGTCTTTTACTTAGGAGGGGCTCCTTTATGGCCACTCTGCCATAAAGCCTAAATTAGTGGGGTTATGCAGTGATGGGAGAGACTTCCAGACGGTCAGCCATCTGCACACAGAATATTTGGAGCTCAACCAGAGTGACAATTGGGTTCTTGGTCACCTCTCTTTTCGAGTCTCTTCTCCCCTGATTACTTAGTTTGGTGGGTCAGCCAGCTCTAGGAAGAGTCCTGGTTGTTCCAAACTTCTTCCGTTTAAGCATTATGGAGGCCGCTGTGCTCTTGGGAACTTTCAGTGCAGCAGAAGTTTTTTGTAGCCTTCTTTATGCCTGTGCCTCCATACAACTGAATTTACCACAAGTGACTCCAATTAAGGTGTAAAAACATGTCAGAGGTGATCAACAGAAATGGGAGGCCCGCAGAGCTAAATTTCTAGTGTCATTCCAAAAGGTCTGAATACTTAGGTCAATGCAAAAATATTTGTTACAAATGTTATTCGATTTTTTTTAAATGAAAAACTTTCTATTTTCATTTATCATTATGCAGTATTGAGTGACTGACAGCCTTTCCTGTACAAGTGTGCATAGAGGAAAGACTGTCAATTACTGCGTAGGACTGCCCACTTGGCTCCCAAGTGTAGAAAGAGCAGGGATTTCAATGAGCAGAATACAAGTTATAGCTCTACAGGGCTGTCTTCACAGGGGTTGCAAAATCCCTAATCACATTATCAGAAAGCCCAGTGACCCAATCAAAGAAAGAAGTTCCCTTTGATTATGCTGTGATTAGTCTCGAATGTGACAATCAAAGGGTTAAAACAACTGGCTGTCATCAGACAATTGAGAATCTGCTTCAGGGTGGCACAAACCTGCTGTGCAGAATTTATTCTATGCCATACAAAACACTGGCACTGCAGAATAAGGCCCCTCATGACCAACATGAAAAGGTTAAAAGGGCAGTCCATTTAAGGGTTAAGGATCATTCTATTTTGGCGGGCCTTAAAGAGGAACTCTCATGTTAATATCAGTGGGGCAGGCCGCATAGATTTGCTGACTCCAAGGATTTATCTTTTTTCCCTGTCTTCACTCCTATTTCCCCTTAAAGGCTCGTCATAGTTTCAGTTCCCAGAACGGTGAATGTGTCAAGTGGGTGGTTCCCACTGCTCACTGTCAGTGACAACAGACTCAACTGACTGTATTCTTTATAGAAATGCAGTCCTAAGCTCTCGCTCACAACCTGAAGGTTGCGAGTTCAATCCCCGCTTGGTTCAGGTAGCCGGCTCAAGGTTAACTCAGCCTTCCATTCTTCCGGAGTTGGTAAAATGAGTACCCAGCTTGGTCAGGGGTAATAAATAAATTACCTGAAACCGCTGCGGAATAAGTAGGGGCCATACAAATAAGATTTATAATTCTTTTTTATACTCGCCCACTTCCATGATCCTGCACTGTCACTCGGCGAAGTCTGTTCATGGCATGAAAAACCAACTCTTTTCAGAGTCCCATGACTTAGTTTGTGGTGCTAAGGGGAAGGGACAGGTTCCCTTTAACCCTTTCCAATCTAATTTGTATCCTTGTTTTCCTAGAGGGCTTACTCTTTTTCTGCCGTCATACAACAGCGCTATATGCTGGCTAAAGCCAGAACTGCATGAGGTGACACGTGGGATAGGCTCCGACAGCAGAGAGGCTGGCAATATAGAGTAAGAGAACCCCGACGGCCGTCTTCCAGCATCGGAGTTGTACAGCCTTAAATCCTAATGTCTTTAGACGTCAGACAGTGGATTGGAAAGGGTTAACTTACTAAGAATAACTTTAATCTATGGGTCGGTACCTATATGGTAATTTCAAATATTTGCACAATATTAGAAGACCCTCAGGGGTAGACACAGGGGGGACAGACACAGTGTCAACGTCACAGGTGCAAGGTTACCCAAGGGCAGTGAAGTAGGAAGGAAGTGTCTCAGACTTCCTAAGAACACTCGACTAAGGGAGGCCTGAGAGTGCGGTGGCCATTTTATGAAGAGGCAAATGGGGGACCAGAATGCAAGACTAGTGGCAGGATTATTCATAAGAAGGGATTAGGTAGATTTGCCACATATAGTCAAATTTTCATTTTTCCTGAAAACTCACTTTAAAATCCCAAACCAGAATCCATCGTACATACAAAGCTAAGCTCATGCATTTCAGATTCTAACTGCATCCTTACTCATAGCACAACATGCTGCAACTAAGGACGCAAACTTTTTTTTAGTCCTACCCCCCCCCCTCCCCCATATAAGATGCACTTTAGCCACCGCAGAATCAAAGGGATTACAGGTTTGTGATCATCACCGATCTCCTGTTACTGATCACATAGGCACAGCTTCTGTACTTTGCTACAATGTACATTTATGGCATGGTAACTTCACACAAGGCATCCCCATGCCACACATGTACCGCATGTCATTGTGCACGAAGGGATTAATACAAAATGTAAGAGGATGTTATATCGTACCTCATCATATCCAAATATAGATGCATAAAATATTTCCGTAAAATCTCTCATTGCTTTCTTCATTTTTACAGCATCAATCTGAAAAAAAAAATAAAAAACAACTTAGTCAAATTTCTTTATACATGCAAGGCTCCCTGCACACGGGCGGAAATTCCGCAGCGAGATTTCCTACAGAAGTTCCGCCCGTGCCCGCCTGCATAGGATTGCAATCCAAAACGCAATCATATGCAGATGACCGTGATTCATCCGCGTGAAAATACACGCGGAAAACAATCGCGGCATGTTCTATTTCTGTGCGGGTCTTGCAGAGCCCCGCACAGAAATGTCACTCCCGGCGCCCCAGCTCCACTCATGCAGCGGCTAGGCGGCATATCACAGAGTCAGAGCCGTGGGAGCCGCACTGTTCCCTGCAGGGGCGCGGGTCAGGATCCGACTCGGCCGTCTGCAGGCGACCTAATGGTTACCCATCTTGAGTGTCCACACTTGATCAGCATTTTGTTGTTTTAACCCCCAACAGTTACATAAAAATGAAAAAAAAACCTCCTAGTGCAGGTTGTTACAGCTGTGGCAACAACAATTGTGTAGTTTTTTTGTTCTTATTTTTTTCAATATTTAAAGCGCTGTGTAATTCAAAAACATTTTTAATTTTTTACTTTAAAACATTTAGATACAGAGGTGTTCAATGACTGCCATCTTTGGGGTTAAATGATGTAGAGGAGTGATTGGATGAGCTTCTAATTCCCTCTCTTTTTTGAATAAAAAGAAACCCCCATATGTGACAATCAGAGAGCAAATATGTTCTCTGATTGATGATGGGAGGGAGTGACCACACTAGACCAGATGGATCCTCCTGGAGCGACTGCAGTACCTGGGATCGCCGGGCACAATACTCTGACGAACTTGGTATTTGGTACAAGCATAATGCACTACTGAAGTCGAGTTGCAGAGTTTGACTTTAGTGTGCACATCCACTTCCCAAGGGGGCAGAGGGCCGCACAACGCAGGATTTCACCACGACTTACATTTTTACTTTTATGAAGGATTACATTGAGCTGGGGTACATGAAATATTTACCAGCAACTTATTAAGGCATACGGTACTTAAAACCCCATTCCGCTCCCATCAAGGCTTTCAGTTTTTATCATAAATCATTTATCATAAATCTTACAATTGTGTTCTTTTGTAAATATTTCCTCCCATTAACCCACAAACTAGGTTCACACGGTGTTCTTTTATCTCACCTGGTAAACTGAAAAAAAAATGTAAGGATTTAGATGTCATGCATGACAAAATAAGGGTTCAAAAAAGGGGGCCATGTATCCACTTTTCTAATATAGGTCTCTTTTTGCTGACTTTTCTTTACATACTACATGGAAAGTAGGGAGGAATATTTTCACAAGGTCTTTTCGTTCAGCCATTTCAGTTCTTTTTTGGTCCTTTCCCAAACTCTCAAAAAGTTAAAAAAAAACCTGACTTTACCTTACAACGACTGGGCCTTCATCAAAGCACTAGGGGCAGATTTACATAGACCAGCGGTTTATAAGCCGGTCTAAGTGGAGGTTACACTGGTGTGAAGTGTGTCAAATTTATTAAGAGGCGCCAAATTCCTAATTTGGAGCATCTTCAGGTTATCCGTGTGCCAAATATGAAATCTACATCAGCTATGACTTATAAATAAAAAAGTTGTGATTTTTTTTTAAAACGGGGAGGAAAAAACCCCAAAACGTCTGCGCCATTAAAGAGTTAAAGATTTGTATTATTCGCAAGTATGCTCTATCTGGACATATGTGGCGGCAGTGGCGTCTTCAACGGGGGTCGCTAATGCACCCTGTGTGACTCCACAGGTCAAACACCCCTATAGCTAGGCTTAATCCCCTTACTACTGAAGTACTGAATACCACAAACAAGTACCCTGCATCAGTTTTTTGATATTCTACAACATAAATTGATGAAAGGGTCACCCACAGGATACTAAGGTGCCCCAATGCGGTACGTTCCTTTACGTGACGGCCATTGTTACAGTTCGATCCAACATCCTTATTTATGCACGATTTCTTAAAAGTTGGTAAAAGCTTACTGTTTATAGAATAGCCATAGTGAAATGGTCCAATGTTTGCCGTGTTTTACGTAAATACTTTTTTTTCCACGTCTCTGGCCTTTTCTGTAATATGCTTGACTAAAAAAGCATCAGCCATTCTTGGATTGCGGTCAACCTGCCGTCTTCTAGACTGACTGTGTCAATGACAGCAGCCAGAGCACAGAGCTGTTGGATGCGCTAGTCTGCACAAGTGAGGTCAGCATGGCCGAGCGTATACCAACCAATTCCTTTTATTAAATTACAGCGCTTTTAATGACATTTTCTTCATCAACAGAAAGTGGTGTCATTTTTTTATATAAGGTTATTTTGGCTGCAGCTCTTGGGTTCAGTACATTACATGGATAATCTACTTTTTCAGTCATTTATTGTTTTTCCCTACAGGATATAAATAGAGGAAAATAAATTTTTAAGCTGGAGCTGTGACTTTAGACGTTGGGCTTTTCTGTCAATGTGATGGTAAAAAGATACTCCGTCATTTCATTGTGAAAGCCAAGACACTTGAGCTCTGTTCCAAAAGCACTTTGCTTGCATTTTGGGCTGACAACAAAGTTTATTTTAACTTTAATGTTGTAGTGACTTGAAATTCTATAAGCACTACTAACTTTTTTCCCCCCTTACTCGCGCATGTCTTGCTTAATCTAACTAAACTGTCTGCCTCGACAAGTATACTGACAACCGGTATTCTTGGGAACTTTTTCTGTTTAGTCAACATAATGGCTATCAATGCAGTACTAACTTGTGCTACATTGTTGGAATACTCGGATTCTTAGAGAGCTGTTGGAATGTCCTTTAACAACCATCATCTACCTAAAGGAATAGAACCAAAGTCTACCCAGCTTATGGGCTCCTTCACGCGAACATGTAGTGACAACTAGGGATGAGCAAGTATACCCGCTAAGGCACATTACTTGAGCGAGTAGTGCCTTAGCCGAGTATCTCCTCGCTTGTCTCTAAAGATTCGGGGGCCGGCAGGGGCGACAGGCGAGTTGCGGCGGGGAGCGGGGGGGAGCGAGGGAGAGAGAGATCTCCCCTCTGTTCCTCCCCGCTCTCCCCCGCCTCCCGAATCTTTAGAGAAGAGCGGGGAGATACTCGGCTAAGGCACTACTCGCTCGAGTAATGTGCCTTAGCGAGTATACTCGCTCATCTCTAGTGACAACATATTATGCACATGGGTTTTGAGCGTGTAATACAGTGTACCGATTTGCCACAGGGCTCCCATGTTGCTGCACACACATACTGTTTAAAATAAAGATTGTAGCATGCTCCATCTTGGCTAGTATTATACACACATAGACGCCAACATATTGAATGGCGATTGCTGCAAGTCACGTAACTGTCTAATGGGGGCGGCACGCAGTGAATTACGCTCCTGTGTAGACGTCCTGTGACTAAGCATTTACCTATGCAAATCAGCTCTCTTCCCAAGAAAAGGGAAAACGGGCTCTCAAATGTCCACTGATTGGAAGAGGCAGCCAAACTATGAATCAGCAGTCGACCGCTTAAAAGGGTATTCAGGGACTTTAATGACTAAAAACCTGTCCTCAGGATAGGTCAGCGATAATTGATCAACAAGGAGCATGCTGCTCAGCTGATCGTTCAACCCACTGTCAATGGAGCAGCCCAGAGAGTCATCGCTGGTCAGCCACAGAAATGTAACGGTCAGCTTCACTCCCACTTAAAATCACTGGAAGTCCTGCCTCCTGTTACACTTCTGGCTCCTCATTGCAGTCAGGGCTGGACAAATCAGCTAATTGGGGGGGGTGATTCCAAGTAGCAGATCCCAGTCGATCAACACAGGAGCAAAAGTGGTTCAGTGCATGGATGTGGAGCCGGCCACAGATAGTTTCCAGCCGCCTGGCTCTATTCACACAGAACAGGTAGTCCTTCATAGATGAAGACTTGCCTATTTACACAGGCCAATCGTTGCTTCATTTTTATGCCTGCCTAAACTCAAAGTCACCGTGTAGCCCTAGCCCAAATGTGGATTAACAAGAAAGTGTGAAATTGCAAACATTTGCTGATAAATATCTTAGCGTGAAGTTTGACACTTGCATTATGGCATCCGAAATGGTATGGTCTAGTGTTTTGTGATAGGTCTGCAATTATGTCAATTGCCAGTACATACAGTCATAACTCAGCACTCCCAGATGAACCACACAGCAAGGGAAGCGAACCACGTGGCTCCTGGGCCACTGGTTGAAGACCACTGGTTTACACCATTATTTTGCAGCAAAAAAACTGGTGCATGCCATAAAAGGGAAATTCCCAAGATTGACTATTATCACCTATCCACAGGATAGGTAATACAAATCTGGACCATGGGAATCCGCAGAGATCCCCACCAATCTCAATAACTGAGGACCCATATCCTACTCTTCTCATTACAAGCTTTTTGCACCCCCCGATTGGAGGTCGAATGTAGCGGTGGTTGAGCACCATGCATAGTATCTTCGCCAATCATTTCAATAAGGCTGACGGAAACAGTCAAGTACAAAAGCTTTGCTACCTCTAGCACTACCAACGAAGATGAATAGAGCAGCACTGCACATGTTCTACTGTCGCTCAATTCAATCTTTTCCTCACTGTGGGGGTGCAGTGAGCCCATAGTGAGGCAAGGGACCCCGTTCTCAGGATCGGTAGCAGTCTCCGCTGTGAGATCCTTTGGTTGGATGATAAAAGTCAATCTTGGTAATACCCTTTAATAAATAAGAAGTATTTTATGATTCGTCAAAGCTATGTCTCCTTTCCTAGAAACTTTTGGCAAGTGTCTAGTAGAGCATAAAAAAAAAAAAAAAAGTTGGTGCATGGCATGTGTGCCAATTTCTGGCACATTTTCAAGCAGATTTCTGGCACATTCTGAATTGTAAATCAGCTCCATCGTTTTAATGCTCAGCCATCATTAATACTGGGCTTGCTATTCTGAATCTAAATATAAAAGCGATGAGAGAATGCACAGCGGTGAATCCGGTTAGGATATGTCAGAGCAGTGTCTTCTAGAAGCTATGCGCATGGGAATCAATTGTGCATTAATCTAATCCAGGTACAAAGACAAGGTCTGTATTAAAAAGGACAGAGGTCTTTTGTGTTTTTACTCAAAACACACCGTAAAAGTAGGAAAATATATATATATTATAAACTAAAGAAACAATTTCTGAAAGGTGGTAATAGTCTGAAAAACAAAAGTTCAAAACACAGGTCTCAGCTGTAGTGGCGCCTTCTCTTACCCCCATGAGAACTTTTTTTTGGCTATTCTGAGCCAATTTCGTCTTAGAATGCAGACATATTTTGGAAGCCCTTCTATCTAGAGACACTCAAAAGCAGGTCGGCAGAGCGGAGGTCTGAGATGCAGACCTCGACTGGGCTGTCATCCAAACAGGGCCTTCAAAAACAGCAGGGGCCTTCTCTGCTACTGATGACTAGCAGAGTGTCAATCACAAAAGAGACGACTTGTTCTATCCCGCTCGCTGAGAGAAAAAAATCCTCCCCTCCAACGTACACTTTCTTGACAAAAAAAATTACATAAAAGTTAAACATTATAGGCGTATTGGGAAGGAAAGCTAAATAATGAAGTCATTTTTTTGTAGGTCACCCAAATGCCTTTCAATACATCTGGCTCCAACAGGGGGAGGGGGGATAATTTCTTACCTTTTGCTATACTCATGCACTCTAATCTATTATGTGACTGTACACAGACCCCACTTCCACACCTTATAAATATCACAAATTTCAATATATATGTGTGCATGTTAGAATGGCATGCTATTTACATTTTTTTTTTCGTATCAACATCTTGTAAATCAGGTTTTCTTTTATTATTACACAAGAAATATTTATATGAATCCGGTCTTTATTAAACACTTTTTTTTTTCACTCCGCCGTGTTGTACTGCTGCATCAGCAAGGTGTGTAAGGGTTATTAAGGGTATAATACACTTTTTTTTCTGGCCTTCAGTGACCTTTTAAAAAAGAAAAAAAAAAGGATAACAATGTGATGGCCTGTATTAGCAAAAACAGCATAGTGCACTTTTTATACTATTTAAGTCAACTGACCTTTATGGAGCCTATTGACTTCTGTACAAGTACATGGGGGAAAAAAAGGCTAAATCGATACATTTCTTGTGAATTCCTTGGACCATTCATGGTTTTTGCCCTTATTCAACTGACAAAATTGGGGAAGGGGATGGGAAATGAGCGCCTCTTAGGGCTGCGGGCGATATATATGTGTGTGATTAAGGGTGAGCTCGGAGGTTTATGCTCACCTTATAAATATCACAAATTTCAATACCCAGGTGTGCAGGTTAGAATGGCAGGCTATTTACAGATTTTTCTTTGGTATCAACATCTTGTAAATCATGTTCTTTTTCATTATTATACAAAAAGATTTATATGAATCCTGTCTTTATTAAACACTTTTTTACTCCATCATGTTGTACTGCTGCATCAGCAAGGTGTATGAGTGTTATTAAGGGTATATACACACTTTTTCTGGCCCTTAGTGTAATTCTACAAAAATAATAAAATGGCTAGTAATGTGCCTTTCTGTATTTGCAAAGCCAGAATAGTACACTTTTCAGGTCAACTGACCTTAGAATCATTTAATGGTAGAGTTGGAAGGGACCTCCAGGGTCATCGAGTCCAACCCCCTGCTCAGTGTAGGATTCACCAAATCATCCCAGACAGATATTTGTCCAATCTCTAGTTGAACACTTCCATTGAAGGAGAACTCGCCACCTTCCGTGGTAACCTGTTCCACCCGTTGATCACCCTCAAAGTTTTTTCTAATATCTAATCTGTGTCTCCTTCCTTTCAGTTTCTTCCCATTGCTTCTAGTCTTTCCTTGTGCAGATGAAAATAGGGCTGATCCCTCTGCACTGTGACAGTCCTTCAGATATTTGTAAACAGCTATTACCTTAAGTCTCCTCTCAGACTTTTTTACTGCAAGCTAAACATTCCCTTGTCCTCATAGGACATGATTTGCAGACCGCTCACCATTCTGGTAGCTTCTCTGAACTTGCTCCTGTTTTGTCAATGTCTTTGTTTAAATTGTGACCTAGATAAAATATTCCAGATGAGGTCTCAATAAGGAAGAGTAGACGGGGATAATTACTTCACGTGATTCAGACTATGCTCCTTTTAATACATCCCAGAATTGTGTTTGCTTTTTTGTGCTGCTGCATCACACTGGTGGCTCATGTTCAGTCTGTGATCAATTATTTTTCACATGTGCTGCTGCTTAGCCTAATTTCTCTCATTCTGTATGTGCTTTATTTTTCTTGCCCAGATGTAGGACCTTGCATTTCTCCTTGTTAAATACCATTCTGTTAAGGCTGATTTAGACACAATGATTTTCGCTCAAAAATCACTCAAAGCAGTCTTTTGAGCGATAATCGTTGTGTCTAACTGCACAGACATCGTACAGTTTTCATTAACCAGCCGCTGATCGTTCTCTTTCAGTATGTTGAAAGAGAACGATCAGCCTTATCAGGAATTCACAGCGGGAAACAGCTGATACTATTGTTTCGGCTGTATCCCACTCCATAAACAGCCGGGGTATGAAGAACACAGCGGTCCAGTGATCTGCATATCCCGCTTGAAGCCTACCGCTATATACCAGCTAAGCGCTCCAAGCAGAGAACAGCTGGATGCAGAAGCCAAGTGACCCCACTTGTCTTTTGCATACCCCGCTTGGAGTGCTAGATGATCGCTCAACGCTTGAGCGATCACCTTGCCCTGTAAATGCACAAAACAATTATTGTTCAAAAAGTCACTCATAAGACATCTTTTGAGTGATAATCGTTTTGTCTAAACCAGGCTTTAGTCGCTGCCCACTGTTCAAGCTTTCCTAGATCTTGACGAATTCTCTCTCTTCCCTAGTGTTAGCTATCCCTCCTAGCTTTGTGTCATTGGTAAATTTGATCAGTTTCCCTTCAATTCCATCTTCCAGATCATTTATAAAAATAGTGAACCCTACTGGGCCCAGGACAGAGCCTTGTGGTACCCCACTTGACACATTGTTTAAATTGGATGTGCAGCCATTTATGACGACTAGGAGTTTGATCACTCAGCCATTTTTTAATCCACCTAACAGTTGCCTTGTCCATGTCATAATTGGTAATTTTAAGAATAAGGATTGTATGAGATACTTTGTCAAATGCTTTACTAAAGTCAAGATATACTATGTCTACTGCATTTCCCTGATCAACCCAGTCAGTGATACTGTCATAGAAGGAAATTAGATTTGTCTTGCATGACATGTTTGTTACAAACCCATGACGGCTTTGGTTACTTACTCCATTCTCATTCAAGCACTTTCCTATATGCAGATTAATAATTGTTCAAGCATCTTTCCCAGTGTAGAAGTCAGGCTCACAGGTCTGTAGCTTCCTGAGTCCACCTTCTTCCCTTTTTGAATCTGGGAACATTTGCCCTTTTCCAATCTTCTGAGACTTCTCCTGTTCTCTAGGAATTTTCAAAGATTATGGCGAGTGGTTTAGTAATTACCTCCGCTGCTTCCTTTAGTATCCTAGAATGTACCTCTGCTGCTTCCTTTAGTATCCTAGAATGTAATTCATCTGAACCTTGAGACTTTAATTCATTTAAGTTAGCTAAATGTTCCCCCATCGTACCTCTGCTTATAGATGACCTGCATTCCTTTAATAGCACACAGAAGATCAGTTAATATTACATCTACTTTCTGAAAGAAAACAGATACAAAATAGGAATTTAAAAAGTACAGCCTTCTTCACATTATTTTTAACCAAGTCACCATTTTCATCCTGTAAACATCCTATATATAGCACCTTTAACTTTTCTTTTGCTTTTGACATACCCACAAATCCCTTTTTATTGTTGCAAGCCTCAATTCATTATTAGCGTTTTGACACTTGTCCTACAGTTTCTGCAGACTGCATTATACTCTTATTTAGCCATTTCCCCCTTTTTTGATTCAACAAACATATTTTTCTTCCTCTTTAGCGTGTGTATTAGTTCTGTGTTAAACCATTCTGGTCTCTTTAAAATGCTTTCCATTCTTTCTTCTTTTAGGGATTATTAAGGATTGTGCTTTGAGAATCTCATTTCACAGTATTTCCAAACATTCTTGGACATTTCTATCCTTAAGAACACCCAGCCATTGAATCCTTCATGCCCTCTTTCTGAGTCCATTAAAACCTGCCTTTCTGAAATCCAACCTTGAGGTCTGAGTCTTCCTCTACCTGTTATCCAAAATTCAAGGAGAGCATGATCATAGCCTCCTAAGGTCCCAGCCATCCGTACTTCAGCCATTTCCTCCCTGTTGGTAAGAATTAGGTCCACAATAGCAGATCCCCTTGTTTTATCTTCTACCTTTGGAAGATAAAGTTGTCAGCAAGGAGCAGATAAGAATTTGTTGAACCTATTACCTTTGCCTGAGACAGATTCCCAACAAATGTCTGGATAGTTAAAATCTCCCATAATCACCTATGCCATGCTTTATGAGAATTTTGCCATGTGATGTAGAAAGAGTTTATCCATATGTTCTGCTTGTCCAGGCGGTCTAAAGTAAATGCCTACAATGGTGTCCTTTCTGTTGTTCTCTCCTTGTATACTTACCCAAACAGTTTCTACAGAACTCCCATGCTCTGAAGCTCGAATCTCTGTGGAGATGTATGCTTTAACATACAATGCAACACCTCCTCTCCTTTTATTAGGACTGTTTCTTATAAAAAGGCTGTATCTGTCAAACCTTGTAATCCAATCAAGTGCATCATCCCATCTGTGTTAGGAGCTCCAATCCCTTTTGTTTGTTTCTAATGCTCTACGCATTTGTGTAGAAAACATTTTAGTTGGTGATCGGTGTCTCTTGCTCCTCTACTTTCCTTTGTGGGGCCTACTGGATTAAATGTATACACACAGGGAAAAAAAGGACCATCTGTACATTTCCTATCAATTTCTAAGGCGCATATTCCTCGGGCATTCGTGATTTGAGTTTTTATTCAACCGAACGGAGTAGATAGGGAAAAAAAAAGAAAAGCATAGAGCACTTCTTAGGGGCCGTGAGGGATATACAAGTGTGCGATTAATGGCGAGCTCGGAGGTTTATGTTCGCATTATAAATATCACACATTTCAATATATACTAGGGCATATTAGATTTTCAGGCCATTTATATTTTTTTATTTGGTACCAACATCTTGTAAATCAGGCTCGCTTTCATTATTGCACAAAATATTTATATGAATCTGGTCTTTATTAAACACTTTTTTCACTCAGTCCTTTTGTACTGCTGCTTCAGCAAGGTGTGTAAGTGTCATTAAGGGTATGTACGATTTTTCTGGCCTTTATGGATCCTTTAAAATATGCCTTTTTGTACTTGCAAAAACAGCACAGGGCATTTTTTTATACTGTTTCAGGTCAACTGTTTTTCATGGGGCCTATTGAATTCTATATGTACATATGAAAAAATTAAGCACTCTGCACATTTCCTATCAATTTCTTGGGCAAATCTTCTGCTGCTCTTCTTGGCTTGAGCCCTTTAGTGCAAGTTTGGAGGTTTGTGCTCTCCTTGTAATATAGCACATATAGGGAATTTTGGTGTGTGGATTAAAGGAGATGCTGCCTGTCTAGATGCACTAGACTAGTTATAAGGTTTCTTTTTAGTAATACCAGCAAAACAATACATTTTGAGACAACACACCTCTTCATCAGACAGCTTGAAGGGTGTACTGCTTACATGAGAAATAGGAGTGTGAATTTGAATTGGGGGGGATGAATGAAAAAGTATATCATAGGAATACATAAAAGCACATATATTTTCATAATTCATGTTTTTTTTTCCCTATTTGTTAAACAAATGCAAATGCCTTACTTTGCCGATATTACTAAAGATAAATCATATTACTACTCTTAGCCTCAAGCACCATCTCTACCCATACAGGTCATGTCGGATCCCAATACTTTTCTATAGTTTGACTACATTTCCATTAAAGGAGATGTCCCGCGCCGAAACGGGTTTTTTTTTTTTAACCCCCCCCCCCCGTTCGGCGCGAGACAACCCCGATGCAGGGGTTAAAAAAACCACCCGCACAGCGCTTACCTGAATCCCGGCGGTCCGGTGACTTCAATACTTACCGCTGAAGATGGCCGCCGGGATCTTCTACCTTCGTGGACCGCAGCTCTTCTGTGCGGTCCACTGCCGATTCCAGCCTCCTGATTGGCTGGAATCGGCACGTGACGGGGCGGAGCTACACGGAGCCGCTCTTTGGCACGAGCGGCTCCATAGAAGAAAGCTGAAGACCCGGACTGCGCAAGCGCGGCTAATTTGGCCATCGGAGGCCAAAAATTAGTCGGCTCCATGGAGACGAGGACGCTAGCAACGGAGCAGGTAAGTATAAAACTTCTTATAACTTCTGTATGGCTCATAATTAATGCACAATGTACATTACAAAGTGCATTATTATGGCCATACAGAAGTGTATAGACCCACTTGCTGCCTCGGGACATCTCCTTTAAGCTAAAGTCTGATCTTGCTGCACAATAAAATTACAGAAAACAGTAAGAACATTTATGGATGTTAATAGCAAAGAACTCAAAAAGTTAATTTGTAGTTGAAAAGTAAAAACTCGAGTGGTTGAGGCTGGCTGATTGGCTGAGGCGGTCTTCATATCTATTCATGTTCTGGGTGAAACCCATAGAAGGTGAAACCGTGGACAAATGTCAGCACAGCCTGAACCCGTGACTAACGTTTTTGGTTCTTGATTATTGAGGTTTACAGACGTTTCTAGTACTTTACAAGAACCTTTACAAAGTCAGAATTGCTTCTGAACTGGTCTCACTGACTCAACGTCAACTGTATTTCCCTTGGCCTAAAATATTAAATAATATTGATCAAGATATCGAGATCACATGAACACACAGATGTGCTGGTATTCTAGATTTAATTTGTTTTAAACACCCACATGGTACTTATGTGTGGAAATATCACTAGAGACATCTGATAAATATCAGAGTTGAAACCCAAAATAAAGGAATCGCATTTGTGAACAAACCAGAGCTAATTTTATCTATAGACACATTAGGATTATATGCATAAGCGGACCTGGTGGAAGAGCATCTTCTTAAAAGTACATCTCTGACTTGGGCCATATCAGGTCACCTTAAAATAACCTGGAGTAGAAATGTGCCCCTAACGAAGATCTCTCGTCACTCTTGAGATGTCTATTTTAGTGAATACTTGCATTCCACAATTCTAGAAAATCTTTTCTTAGAACTCCATGTTGTGTCGGTCTTCTGTTATTCTTCCTAAAAAATTATAAATAAATCGACAATTGTGTTTCAACCATTGCTGATGTGTCTTAATACAGTCTAGCATTACCCAATTAGTACTAACAATGCCAGACTGTGTAGGACACAACTCTTTGACAGGGAGAATAGGAAGACCTAGTTGTCAATTTATTCATAAATATTCAGGAGGAAGAGTACAACACAGAATTTTAAGAAAAGGGAGGTGTGAGGCGTGGCTTAGTTGACAGTGAATGAATGGCTGCCTGACTGCAGAGCTACTGAACCACCAGGGATCCACATTGACTCCAAAGCATTAAAACCATAGCCAAAGAGACTTCACCCGCTGCCTAAATGTATAGGATGCCACAGAGAGGGAACGGTCAACAGCTGAGTAGGAGAAGCTCATTTATTTTTTACTTTTCTCAGTCCCTGAGGACCAAGATGACTCAGTCGGAAGCTCACGGAGAAGCTGCCCTGTTTCTGCACCTGTGGAGTATTTGCCTGATTGTGCCAATTCTAAAGCAAAGGAACAGCTCCGAGGCATCAGTTAGCGCGTCCTTCCCTCCAAGCCTCACAAGTTCACTTGCAAATTTGAAGGGAGTCCCGCAAAAGCCAGATGGAAAACCTCACAACTACACGGTTGTCATCATCATATTGTGGACACGACCTCTTCTTCCTCGGCCAGCCCAGCAAAGCAAAGACAGAAAATGGACTCTCGAGGGTAACCCAATGCAGAGGTGAGTGACCCAACCTTTCTAAACCTAGATCATCCGCCATGGCAGATATTTTTGACATTAATCCTGTCAATGATGCATCAGTTATCGATACCTCCATAAAAGCTATGTTGAAAGCTCTGCAAAGTTTTTTACAATCCAGTTTTTCTCAACTCATCAAAACCCTTAAGGCCTCATGTCCACGGGGAAAATCAGATCTGCTGCGGATTTGTAACGCAGATTTGGGCTGCGGATGCACTGCAATTGTCTTTTATTTTTCATGCGGGAGGTCAATTGAGCTATGTGCTCTATGAGCTCCCGCACGCGTGATCCGCACTAAAATGGAGCATGTCCATTTTCTTTCATGCTCCAGAAATTTTTTAATTACCATCCGCGGGTATTTATCTACCTGCGGGTGGTCAATGCATTCCTATGGGGCGCGGATCCGCGTGAGGGAAAAACGCTGTGGATTTTAATTCTTATTTTCCTCGTGGACATGAGGCCTAACTCTGCTATTGCTGAGGTAGAGAATAGATTTACCAACTGGCAGAATTTACATCTTCACATAACATCATAAATGCAAATTATAACTTAGAATCAAAACTTGAGCGACTTCAAAGTAAAATGGCGGACTTAGAGGACAGGTCACGCTGCAATAATAAATTCAGGCGGGATTCCAGAAATAGTCTCTGCCTCAGAGCTGATGCAATACTTACAAAATCTCTTATGTTGTATAGCAGGCATAACCAATAGCCTACATGGTATGGAAAACCTGCTCCCATGATGACAACCCTATACATCTTTTACTGCAAAATAATCTAAGTAAATATGCTTCTTTTAGTTACTGTCAATCATTGTGATTAAGGTAGTATCAATAAATGTTAACCCATTAAGGACCAAGCACAGTAAATTTACGGGGCTTGGTCCTGGACTTTAATCCCAGCCGATAGTAAAAATATGGCTAAGGATTAAAACCCCTGTTCTGCAAACAATCAGAAACAGGTTGGGTTGTCAGCTGTTAGTCACAGCTGAGAATCTGTAGGAGAAGGCAGGAGTGGTTTTTAACCCCTTCTCCTTTCCCTAGTACACAGCGCTCAATGACCGCTATGTACTAACAAGTGAAAATTGAAATATAACTTCCACTACGCAAGCTGGCGTGACCGCTGGGATCTCCTGGCACTGCAGAGCTAAAGGGTCCCAGCAGACCCTGATCAGCTTTGCCAGTGACTATTGTCACTACAGGGGAAGTTTTCCCTGTAACTGGGGCTCCTATGGATGCCCTAGATACAGTGGAAAAGTGCATGTCCCCCAGAAATCTTATATAACGTCATGGGGGACATAGATCGTAAAAAAAAAATTATATAAATAAGTAGCCTTTGGCTCAAAACTATATCCACATTGTATTCAATCCCCTCAGTGTAACCATTTACCAACGGGGCCTTAACAAATGATTTCAAAAGTCACAAGGCAAGGCTGCCCACCGTCTCCACTGATATTTACAGTATACAGTCACTAGAATCATTGTCACACAGGCTCTTAATGAAAATACCTTAACTAAAAGAAATACGGATGGGAGGTTGTTTCCATTTAATATCGTTATACGCTGATATTATTTTGACATTAACAGATCCCATATCTTCTCTTGAAAATGCATTGGAGGTAACAAAAGTTTGGACAGATATCTTACTACAAAATAATTGCATAAAAATCCCATATCTAGCCGATGAAACAAAGACTTATTACATTATCTACAAAATAAAACATCCTTTTGACTGGCAAAGCGAAGGTATAACATATTTGGGTATAGCCAGCCATAACTGCTTTACACAAAAACCCTCCAATCAGCACAATTTCGAACCAATGCAAACAAAATCCTAAAGATTTAAATTAGAGATATCTTGGATGGGAACAATAGCCACTTTTAAAAAGCTTTCACTGCCAAAGTTATTATATCCATTTCAAACTCTTCCTATTGAACTACCACAACATTTTTTTAATAGCATGAACAGGCCTCTATCTCAATTTGTCTGGGCGCAAGATAAAGCTTGCGTGACCAGCACAATACTCACTAAGGATATATGGGTGGCAGCTCTAGGCCTCCTAGAGATTCAAGACTTATCTAGCTACACTTGTCTCCCAATTAGCTCCATGGTGGAGGTCCAAGACCCAGAAACACTGGGGTCTATATGGAGCATCATTTAGCATCTCCTGTCTCGACCAAATCCTTATTCATAATTCTTTTGTGGCATTTGCCTCTACTCTCCCACCTCTCTTCGCTTACTCATATATCTTTAAAGGCATGGATAAAATTAGGTATTAGGTATTTCTACTCTCGCACATTTATTGATAGAGGAATCTCTTGTTCCATTTGAGTCACTAAGATCTCCATATCATTTGACCTCATGGGACCACTACAAATATTTACAAATACAACATTTTTTACATACACATAAAAGTTCCATTATTCAAAATATTCTCTAAGGGAATCAAAGGGTTAAAGCCTATAAATACATCGCTACACGGATGTGCTAGCTTCCAAAAAGCATATCCATTAAGAGAGTAGGAGAAGGAGTTAGGCCAAAAATTTTGTGACAGAGTGGAAGCAAGCTTTTTCCTTGACATAAAGCACTCAATCCAATCACAGCGCTCGCTTTGCTGGAGGCGGGGTATTCAAAGCCCCATTTACCAGAAAGAATCTGATATGTCAGCGCGGAGGACACTGGAGCTTGCTGCAGCGCCACCGGAGACTATTGCGAGGCACCGGGACACCGCGGATCAGGTGAATAGAAGCTCCCCCCCTCCTGAAAATAAAATGATGCCTCTTTTGGGGCAAAAATTTGTATAAGACAGTGTCTTATTTTCGGGGAAACACAGTAATGGATGAGGGCGGCAATATTTTCTTTTTTCTGATCTTACATAATCCTTTTAAAATATCTAAAAATCAGGAAACCACAGATCCAAAATCTTTAACAAAAATTTGAATCCCTAATCCTGTCTATAGACAGTAAAAATGTTTTTAATACTCAGAGAATATGCCAGCTGCCAACAGGTTTCTTTCCCCTAAGCTAAAGATAAAAGACATGAAAGCAACCAGTAAATATCATATGAAAGGTTCATGGACTAGTGTCTCAATTGGGAAGAATGTATCACTAAAACGGTCCAACACCACCTCTTCCATATTTAATTTGGTACCCACCGATTTACAAAATACACTGTGACAAAGCTCTAATTTATGATACACAATGTCCCACTGGTAGACTTGACTGAAAGAGAAAGATTCTGTTGACGTTAGGATAAAAGGCTTTACCTTTCACTGCGTGATTTATTAAATCATGTTCTGCCGTGGAACATGCTCATTTGTGCTCTTTGCACCGCCTGCTGACTACAGTATGGGTATCAGGTTCACAGTTTACTGAAAAATGATATTTTATCTAAAACTGGAAATTCCTGAGATTTTTGCATATTTAAGATAAGTCTCTATTGTTTAATCAAACATTAGCATGGGGAGATAAAAGCCAAGTGGGCGATTCTCATTCACTTGTCCTGTTGTTGCTTTGAGCGATTACTCGGTCCAACATCGGCTCATGTAAAAGTACGTGAAGAGAGGTGTATTGTACACATGCTTAACGGTACACATTCTGGATTTACCCCGCCCCTGTAGGGCTACTGAACTGAAATAACAGCAGCATAGATCCCTACGGTCTTGTAAGTTCGTTAAGTAGAACTCCCTGTTGTATTTGGAGAAAAGATAACGGATGTTATTTGGGCACATACTGGGCACAACATTTGCAGTAAGCTAGTTTTTGGACTCACATTAGGTCAACCTTCTGAATATACTTTCATTTTTTTAATTATTTTTTTGGTGGGTGGGGGGAGGAGTATTAATTAAATATAGAAGGTTCATAAATGTATTCAACAGAGCTGTAGATCTTCCTTTCTAATACATTTTTTGTATCCTATAAAAATTAATGTGAAGAAGTATTTCCTTATTTGGGAGGGATACACAGGATCCTTAAAGGAGTCGTCGAGGGCTACAACACTGACCACCTGCATGAATAATATCCTGGTCACGGTCTACCTGTGCTTATGTAAATTATGAAGGGTCCATTCATTTTCCTGATCGACATGGGTCCTGAAGGTAGGATCAAGGTTAATTGCAGCAGAGGAGAGGGTAAAGCCACAATCGCACCATATATGCCCATTCGTTGCCTGTAAAAAGCTTGGCAGTGCAATGGTAGACATTAGTGGTTGTCACCGTTCAGAATACAGAATGTGTTAAGCTAAAATATTTCAACTGCATAGACTATGGTAGTCTCTCACCAAAGACGACATCTTATGTCTTCAAGTATTTTCCAAGCACAAAGTGCCTAAAAAATTAGTAAAAAAGAAATTTGGAAATACAGAAGACCGTAGAGGCTGCAAAGTAGGAATGTCACTAGAACTATCTAAGTTCAGTTCACGCAAGTGGTTTCATGAAAGCTGAGCAACATGGAATTAACTCCCCTCCTCCACAGAAAAAAAAAGACACAGTGCTGTAATAATATATAGCATTTTCAATGAAACTTCAGAAGAGAGAAGATGAAAAACAGTTTTACCCTTCAGTGATTTAGCAACTGCAGGAGAACCGAGCTCTCTAATCATACTCATGCTGCTATGGGCAATGGATTGTGTCACGGCGGTATGAATTTCCTTCCTTTTGGTAATATATAATATCTGGCCAAGACTGTAAAACAGAAGCACTTTATATAGCTCACTTCCTGTGGGTTGTATAGATTTGTTACAAGCAAAGATATATGGAGAAGGCAAGACAGAGCCATGCTTTGTAGTTCTAAAGAGGCCTTGGCCACTTCTCAACTTCTTTCAAGTACGTTTGAGGATTTGGAGTGTTCTGAATACACGCAGAACATATAAAATGCATTATATATAAATCAATACACACATCTTACACGTGTGTCCATATTTATTACACAAACTGCTTTCATTGGCATAACATGGATGACCATTCCAGGATATTTCATAAAACAATAAAAACCCTATATTGTAAAACTCCACTAATCTAACAGCGGTCAAGCGTACCTGCATCCAAGAAAAATAGTCCCAGTGACACACAAGAAAAATTCCCAATACCTTTAGATCCAAACTAGTAAGAACAAAGTGTAAGAGCAGAAATATGGAAGAATTTATTTTCTTTGCTGATGATCGGCTGGAGATGACCATAGCAGTGCCATCGGGCAGTATGAGCTGGAGGTCATCTCTTTTTTTTCGCATTAGAATTTTTTATTTAAGTTTTTACAGATTTTACAATCAGGTTTAACATTGATTCAGAATGTGGATACATAAGTATATAAACCCATTATATAAAGTCATGTTCAAGTATAGCACAATATTTTTATATTCTTTGTGTAGGGAAGGGAGAGGAGTAACCTGGGATAAGGGAGGTGAAGAAAGGGTGCATGAGTGCCAGTATATATAGGTTAGAATGGTTACCTTTTGTGAGTTTAAGGTCTAAAGTCTTGCCATTAAGAGTAATTTCAACAACCCAAGGTCTGTAACAGCCCAATACTAGGTCTCATCACTGTTTACTGGTGCCTTGGGAACCTTGCTACCGTCAAAGCTCCTATACAGGGAATTTATGGAGCCAAGGACCTTAGCATAAGTGGAAGGCGAAGAACCTATTTTGATTGAAGAAAAACATGCGTTCCAGAAAGCAATAGTTGGAGATTAAATCAGTTAGAGACTCCAAAGATGGAAAGGCGGAGGATCTCCAGTTCCTAGCAATCAAAAGTATGGGTGATTAGAAAATATGGCACATTAGTCTTCTTTTGCTCATGGGAAACCATCAATGCCTATTGCAAGTAGAGCTAGTCCTGGATTCATTACAATAGATATATTAGTTACTTCAGACACCAGCTTGAAAATAGCGGACCACCACTGACTGATCTTCAGGCATTCCCAGAAAACATGTAGGAGAGTTCCCCTTTGGCCACAATTGCGCCAACATAACTTTGAGAAGCCTGGGAATAGATGAGCCAATTTGAAGGGGTAATAGTACCATCTCAAAATTAATTTGTGGAAGATTTCTTGGAGATTGGCACAAGAGGAAGCTTTCAGGGACCATTTAATAGCAGTGGAACATTGTTCAATAGGGATAACCTTACCCAAGTCCCTCTCCCAATTACGTAGATGTGCTTCCTTAGAAAATTTCGCCTTTTTATTAAGATAACTAGAGATTTTGTAGTCTTTAGTCCTGATTTAGGTGGACCAAAGAGAAAAGTATTTTATTGTTGGTGGATTCTTTGATACAGTTGCGGGTGGGTAATCAAATAACTTCTAATCCTAAGAAACGTGTAGAATTAAGACTTAGGGATGTTATATTGCTGCACCAGATCTGCATAAGGTTTCATTTTCACCTGATGGACCAGATCAGCAATGCGAAGAATCCCTTTTTAACCCAAAGCTGTATCTTGATACCTGGGATAAACAATTTGAGAGTCTCCAATGGGAACCAGACAAGGAAAAAGGGCACCAACATTTTTAAAGGATTGAGGTAAAAGAAGACATGCAGTGAATGAGGCACTTATTCAGAGGGAATATTGGTATGGGTAATTTGGCATTCACAAGGAATTCCAGCAGGTGAGAACAAAAGGAGACCTTACCTACCAAGTGTTGTCATATAGCGGACCAGCTTACCACTTGAGGCGAATTCCACCAGTTTCTAAGGCGATGCAGGAGGAATGCATTGTGATATGCGGGAAGGTTAGGAATTCCCATTCCTCCTCAGGACTTCTGTTTTTGCATACTACATTCTGCTATCCTAGGACTAGAGATGAGCGAGCATACTTGCTAAGGGCAATTACTCGATCGAGCATTGCCCTTAGCGAGTACCTGCCCGCTCGGAAGAAAAGATTTCGGCTGCCGGCGGCGGGGGAGAGCGGAGAGGAACGAAGGGGAGATGTCTCTCTCCCTCTCTCCCCCCTGCAATTCACCCACGCCGGCAGCCGAACCTTTTCTTCCGAGCGAGGAGATACTCGCTAAGGACAATGTTTGATCGAGTAATTGTCCTTAGCAAGTATCCTCGCTCATCTCTACCAAGACGTTTGTCTCTCCAAAGCAAGCTCAATTGGCTTTGAAGTCTTTGAAGTAGAGATTTGGGTACTAGGACAGGAAGTGTACGGAATATAAGATTTTTGGTAAGAAACATTTTATGTAGGACTATTCACCCCATCCAGGGGGGTTCCGTCACAGGGAACAATGTCAAATCTTCTTTAATGGTATTCAACAATAGGAAAAAGTTTTCCTCTACAAATCCAGCCAATGGGGGAAAAAAGGTTAACAACAAGGTATGGGATACTCCTCTCTACCCATTGGAGGGAGAATTCAGCTTGTACTGCTCTTTCTAAGTCTTTCCTGATAAAGCAGACTAATATTTGTGATTTATTAAGGTTGATTTTATAGTAGGAGATTTTCCCAAATCTTCCAGAATTTGAAAGAATTTTATGGTGATTTTTGAATTCAGCAGATAGAAATACATAAGAACACGCTAATTTTGAGCCCGAAACAAAATCGTTGGGCAGTCAAAGTGAATAACAGATAGGATTAAAGGACATCCCTGTCTGGTTCCATTGGTTACTAGATAAAATCCTATTAACCAGAACTCTAGCTGAGGGAGAGGAATATAAGGCCTGGATAGCTTTCATGATGTTCCTATCAAAGCCAAATGTAGGGAGGACCGAGAAAGCAAAACCCAGATAAATTCTATTGAATGCCTTCTCTACTTTCAGGGTCAGGAGCAGAGAAGGCGCCTCATCCCTTTCCAAAATAGTCATCAAGTCTATTGCACATCTTTTACTTAAATACCGTGTGGCAGCACTAGCACTTCTCTCTAGGCATGCTACTGGTCACCATTGTGGCAGGTTCTCTGCTTATCTGAATCTATCATTTTGGCTCTATGTTTCATCTGCTAGAGCGCTCTATAAAGAACCCTGAGGAAACGGCATCATGTATATTGCTGGAGGAAATGTGTTGGGTTTTTTTCCCTTCTTTTCTCATGATTCTGGAACAGAATAGGGTTAGTTTATAGTCAGACCTAGTCTGGCTGGTCTAGGGTGAATTTTGTAGGTTTGGCTTCTCTACCTTTATGCAGTCTCTCTTCAAGTACTTAGGCCTCTGCTGTACCTTTCTAATCTTTGCCAGTTGGCATCCAGTCATCTTGGGGATACCCTCTCATTGACTCTGATTTGCTGAGGGATTATTGAAGGGTGTCTTCCGAGTATACTGCACTGCTCTATAGGCAAATCTTTAACAGTACTGTTAAAGTTCGGTCACCCTGATAGCCTTAGATCTGCTGAGTAAAAATGGTTGGGATCACAATTGTACTCCTGTCTAAACTTATGGGGTTGCTCTACACCTAGCCATTATGAATCTAGTGGGGGTGTTGCGCACCTAATATAGGCACACATGTATAGCCAAACATATATGCATCAATCAGAATCTGGCTCAATTTTAGCAGAGACCTTCTAAGTCAGTTATTCCTACACCTTATTATTCAGTACTGACCATTATAAAGGTGTCCTTGTGTGACGCTTTGAAACACACCGAATTGTCTTCACCTCTTGCCCTAAGTGAAGGAGCACATTCCTTCCCCACCTTGCTATACTGTAAATAGAAAAAGTGTGTTCACGGTGGTTAGATTCTGGTAATTCTCTCCGAGGTCCATTATTGGACAAGTGGAGACCTGGCTTTGTTGTGTGTTTGTCCGTTGGCCAAGTTTAGATTTTAATAGAACCAATAAAAGTTATATTTTAGACTCAATACAATCAAAAATTAACATACTGATGTCAATTTGCTCTTATACTGTTATCCAACATTTCTCTTGCTAATTGTAGCTCCACTGATGTTACTCTCCAGGCCACTTGTGGGTTTTATGGTACGAGTTCTAAAGGTCCTTTAGGTTAACAACTAGCCAGCGTTTCTCTTGATAACTGTATACAGAAGTGCAAGGAATCAAAGGCAGGGTGGGAATAGATGTCACTGCCAGTATAGTACTGGTACACTAACATCTAAAGGTCCTGGCACACCTTTAACAACGGTCAGACAAGCAATCATTTGACAGCGATTTCCACCAGCTCCACCATACACATAAAAGTTAGTTCGGCTAAATGCTGGTGTGTTTATGGATGCAAACCACAGCCAGACAGCTCTGGCGCAGGCTTACCTCCCGGGGAACAAAAGGATCAAATGCAGAATTCCGTGACATCATCTGTCAGGGAAATGTTAAGCCACCCCCATACACATTGGAGAGGCATCTATCCCTGACATTATTGGCAGGTTTTGGAAGCGAAAGTCTAGTGTGTGGGTCCTTTAGGGTCAAATCGCCTGCTATGGAGAGCATTGCAAACAGCAACACAATGGAAAGACTGTAAAAAAATAAAAGAATTGCAATGTTAAACTATTCTTCAACTGGCACCTGATGGGTGGGCAATGAGGCTCAGGGTTGATTGGCAATGAAGTACTAATGAAAACCATGCAAGAGTCCAGAGGATACATGCAGGCACCTCCCATTGCTAAACATCACAGATAATGAGAGTTAAGATTATAACAGGACTCACTGCATACTTATGGGTCTTGTGGTCACAGTCCATGTGATGGGTCTCAACGGTCATGGTCCAATTAGCAATGTGACAGATCTATAGTCTGTCACACGAAGATAATGCAGTAGATAGTGGGGAGAGGATTGGCCACCTTTGTCTGACAAATATCACATTATTGGCTAGGCACGAGTGACATTTGTCACAGGTGGCCAATCCCCTCATCACACAAGCCTCCTAGGAAAACCAGAATACAAATTGGATTGGAAAGGGTTAAAGAGAATGGGTCGTTAAAAAATGACCTACTGTATTGATCAAGCTTTTCTATTAAACATTTAAGAATTTTTAGTGATTGTAACATCAAAAATAATTTTAAAAAAAAGCAATCTACATTTTAAAGCCTCACAGTTGATACTTCCTGTTCTGCGGAAAAAACTTTTCAGCAGTAATATCATCATCATCATCACAGGCAGGATTACAGCTAGAGGTAATATATAGATAACACAGGATTCACAATAGATGATAATCACAGCCCACTACTCCCCTCCCTGCGCAATGACCTCCACACAGGTCACATAGCATTACTAGAACAGTCTCCCATAGAAGTCAATTCCCCTCTGGTCCATTGTATGAATCACTGCTCTAAATCATATCTCAGCAAAGGCAAGATGGCTGCCCCCATAGTCACATACAAACAACCGAATAAAAGAAATTAACAGTCAAACTAAAGACGGATTAGAAGCATTGATTCCAGAAATGTATCAAATTAGCATCTGGGTGTTACCATTCCCCTTCTGTGACACTGATGAATCTGCCATTGTCACACTGCATAGGGACACATCCAATTGACAAGGGAAATGGTAACACCCAGATGACAATTAATTCATACATTTCCAGGAAGAATAACAGAGGAATGACAATACAGCATTCTAAGAAAACGTTCCTTAGATCTCTAGATTATTGGTGGTTGTAAGCAGATACAAAGTTATTTTAGTTTCAGAAGTTTTTATTTGATTTTTATATAACTTTACATAATAACTAAAAAATACCCCTCGCAGGGGTGACTTTAGTAAAAACAATCTTAAGACTGTAACAAACAACCAAACAAAAAAACATATCATATAGGTTTCCACTCATTATTGTATCTGTAAGAAAAACAAACACTCACTTGTACATTGGAGGTTATTGGTGTGTCTCAGGAGATTAACTCCTATGAGGACAGTAGTCTTAAGGAAGCCCTCCGTAGAATCATCCCTCATAGCAGACAGCTTTTCACATATCATTTTGGAGGTTCTAGCTATGATGGGGTTCAGAATAAGGGATGGCTTCAACCACTGGGATGCTATATAGATCATTGCTGCCATATATATAAACTGGGAGAATTTGTGTTGATTATTGTACCCGGTCGGTTTGTCCGCCAGGAGGGAAACCGAGTGAGTGAGGGGGAATGTCTTACCTGAAACGCTCGAGTCCAGACTGGCTACCTGCCTCCACAGGGATCTCACCACTGGGTATGCCCACGAGGGATGCAAAACCGAACCCAGTGCCCCGCAACCTCTAAAGCGATTAGGAGAGGTAGTAGGCGAGAAGCTACAAAGTTATTTAAGTTATGTCTCTGTAGGGGATATGGAGCAGGAAAGTAAAGGGAACAAGTCATCAGAAAATGACCTATTGTTTAAATCTTGTAGTTTTCACAATGACCACTAAGAGTCCTTTTACAGAGGAGGCTTGTCGGGTTCTAAAGTGCCCAACAGTTGTCCCAGCGACAACCTAATACCACTGGATCCACCATTCACAACAGGTGAGGATCACAGCTCACCTCCTTCCCCTTCATCCTCAATGATCTCTGCACAGGTTAAAGAGCATACTCAAAATACTGTCCCATAGAAGTTAATGAGTCTCCTCCAGTCTTGTGTGTCTCAGGTCAATGAGGCTGTTGTAAAGGATCTCTTTATATGCTGCAACTCATGCAAGATGGCTTTCCCCCATAGTCATGTACAGATAATAGAATAAAAACATTGAAATGGGTTTTCCAGGAAAGTACTACCAATGATCTATCTTCATGAGAGGTCATCAGTAGTTAATGAGCTGTGGTCCACCGCTTGGGACCCCGGACGAGCAGCTGATCGAGCACCTGCTCTCAGCGCCGCAACACAAAGGAGGTATGGAATGGAAGCTGCTGCTCCGACACCGGTTTAGTGGCTAGCGCTTGTAACTGCAGGTGCAGATCTAATTGATCTTGATGAGAGCTGTGACTACAATTACCAGGCACAGCTCTCATTAAAGGTGCCGGCCACTACACAGGGGTTGGAGCAGCAGCTTCAGCTCCGTACCAGTGTGCTGTGGCGCTGACAGTGGATGCCTGATCAGCTGCTTGGCCATCAATAGTACTTCCATGGAAAATTAATTCATTAAGTCCTTTTCATGGCGTTCATGGTGCAGTACCTTTGTGTCAGTACAATAATGGTGATATTAAATGTATTTTCTTTTATGTTTTAGCAGTTCCAAAAAGTGACCTCAGTTTTAACACAAAAACTGTTCTCTGTCACGGCATTCTGAGACCCTTAGCCTTTTTAAATTAATTGGGCAGTGTGAAGGCCTGTTCTTTTTAGGGTAAACTGTAGTTTTTATGATCATCGTTTTGGGGCACAAACATCTTTTTGAGGATTTTTTTATTCAATTTTTGGGGGGCCAGAGAAACAAACAAATAGCAATTCTGTCATTCTACTTTTTTTTTTAATACTCACTGTGTGGAATTTTAATAGTTCAGATGATACCAAATTTTTTTTGTTCTCCTTGCTTAGATTTTTTATAGGAAAAATGGGTTTTTAACTTGTGATTTATTATTTTTAGTTCTTTTAATGATTTAAAAATATTTTATTAAACTCTCTCTCACATTTTTGTTTAATCCCCACAATGAACTTGAAATTGCGCTCACTTCAATATAGTATTATATAGTGATATTCATTGCTGCATATTAAGCTTTGTCACAGGCAAGGCTTAATAGGCATCCAGACATGATAGCACCGGTAGCCTTCCCTAGGCTCCAGGCTGCTGCGCTAGCCTGCCGGCACCCCACAATCGCATAACAGGAGGGCCGAGGTGGTCCGTTTCAACCCCAACACCTGAATAGTTAACTACCTCAAATCGGTGCTAGGTGACAGCCACCATCTTAAGCCCTCTCCATACACCCTGTGTGAGCGCATGACGTGTATTAACGCGATGTGGTCAGGAAGTGGTTGAGCTGTGTAATTTGGAGGATTTCTTGCTGCTGCAGGTAGTATAACACCTCCAGTCGATTGGGTCTCTGGACCATGTGAGTGGTGTACAAAACAGGAAATGTCAGACTATTATTAGGATTGGTGGCCAGAGTGAAAACTACAACATATGATTTTTCTAAAAACATATACATAGTTCTATGTAAAATAGTGTAACATAAAAACTTGATCTAATAAATTAGTCAATTTCAGATGACCCATTGCCTTTAATTATGATAAAATGTTGCACACTGAAATAATGCTATGGTGTTAAAGATGGACAAGGTGTAAATAAAAGTATTAAATGGGTTGGGCATAGATAGAAAGTTATCCTGTATCCATAGTAGATGAGATACATTTCTGATCAGTGGGAGCCTGACTGCTGGGTTCCCCACCGATCCCAAGAAGGAGGTCTTAAAATGTTCCGGCATAGAGTGGAGGTCACACATGCGCATTGACACTCCATCCATTTCAGTGGGAAGGCTAGAGATGGACAAGAAACAGCAGTCATGTGCAACCACCGCTTTGTTCATGCCAGTAGACCCTTTCTTGGAATTAGTGGGGAACCCAGCAGTCAGGCCCCCACCAATCAGAAAGTTATACCCTACGTTGTGGATATGGGATAATTTTCTCTCTTGGCACAACTCCTTTATTGCATATTAAAAGGATTCTTGTCACGGCTTACCAGCCGCGAATGAGGATTGGGACTGGGGTGACTTATTGACATCAGCCCCGGTTCAAACCATCCTCTGTGTCAATTCAGGACTGGACAATGACGGGGACACTTCTCGTCTGGTTTATGGAACGATTGGTTGGCTTAGAGGTGGACAACCCGGCCAGCCAATCCTCCAAACAAAGGACGCCGGTCATATTGTTGGTCTAAAGGCAATTTGGTTATGTTGGCAGCTCCTGGTCCTGATGTGTCGCTCACCTAAGATATGTTTGTTAGTGGTTTAATTATCTTGGGTGTCTGAACATCTATTTCCCTTTCATAGTTTATCGTTTTAGGAGCATCAAACATTTGCTACTATATCCTGTCACCATCTAGGGAAAGTCAAGGTTACCCCAGATTCCTGATGTGCAGTCACCTTCATCAGGGCTAGGTAGGATCTTCCCTTACCTGCGGATTTAGTGATCGTTTCCCACCATCCAAGTTTGTGTAAATATTTGTCCTTTTAGGACATAACCAAAACGTAAGGACGTAACAATTCTCTTCAGCCCAAAGGTTTATAGTGGAGAACTGAGAAACGTTTCTTCGTAATTATATAAAATGAGTTCTGGTGTCACAAAGGGGTTAATCGTAAAGAACGAGGCTCAAAGCATTCTGCGACAATTCCATGAATTATAGCAGTTAAAGAACTTTTTTTTTCTATTATAACAAGCCAGTAATTAAACCGGGTATATAAAGCCATCCATTTTCCAGCGTATAAAAGCAACAAGTGGATCGTTCGTGTTTGTAGGCTGTAAACACCTGCCTAAAGAATCATGGTGCCACTTACATCTGGTTATTACAATATTTAATAAGGCTTGATAAACTAACAGAGACACATTAGAAGGTTCATAGCATGATTACAATTCAACTGATGGTTCAATTATATTTTATAGTGCTCACAAACAATGAGGTCACGTCTGGCCAATGGGAGCGAGCTGTTCGACGCGAGTCACGGGACATGTTTTTTCTCAGTGGAATACATTGTAAATTAGGATTACTTGGCTTTAATAAGGCAGACCCGGTTACATGTAGCACACTCCATAAATTACCTCTCCGTTTTTAAATAAACAAACTCCGCGACTCACGATATATTTGCTACGCTCTTTTTATGGCATAGTAAAATTGTTACCCTGAGAATTGCTTAACACTTATTACAAAACTTACATCAGGCAAATGTAAAGAGGCAAGAAAAATAAACTCTGGCTCCATTAATTGAAGTACTTCACTCTATATACCTGAACCAAAAACCAACTTGCTTTTTTTTTTCCCAAAAGGGGATTAACTCTTGCATTATTGTACAAAAACACATATAGGCTGCATAAGAGGAAACAATGCGCTATATATAAATATATATATATATATTCATTATATATATATATATATATATATATATATATATATATATATTCATTCACATACATATTTATACAGAGATGGATGTGTCATTAATATATATTTTTAAAAATCTACTAGGGGAGATAGATACTTTGTTTACTTACTATAAAGCTTAAAGGGGTTGTCCCGCGCCGAAACGGGTTTTTTTTTTTTCAACAGCCTCCCCGTTCGGCGCGAGACAAACCCGATGCAGGGACTTAAAAAAAAAAACTGCACAGCGCTTACCTTAATCCCCGCGCTCCGGTGACTTCTTACTTACCTGGTGAAGATGGCCGCCGGGATCTTCTCCCTCGGTGGACCGCAGGGCTTCTGTGCGGTCCATTGCCGATTCCAGCCTCCTGATTGGCTGGAATCGGCACGTGACGGGGCGGAGCTACCAGGAGCCGCTCTCCGGCACGAGCGGCCCCATTCAGAAAAGAAGAAGACCGGGACTGCGCAAGCGCGTCTAATCCGGCGATTAGACGCTGAAAATTAGACGGCACCATGGAGACGAGGACGCCAGCAACGGAGCAGGTAAGTGAATAACTTCTTATAACTTCTGTATGGCTCATAATTAATGCACAATATACATTACAAAGTGCATTAATATGGCCATACAGAAGTGTATAGACCCACTTGCTTTCGCGGGACAACCCCTTTAAGTTCTCAAGGCATTAAAGAAAAGTCTCATTTAATGTTAAATTTTAATATGTAAAATATCTATTGTTTCATTTATACAAAGTTGAGACTATTAGTTTTCATTCTTATATTATTGCATTGTAAGTACACACTTTCTTCTTGCATTGCCTGTATAGACAGCACAGTAATGTGTGTGCGCCTTATGGTCGCTGGAATAAATGGGAGTTAACCCTTTGCAATCCAATTTTGGATTCATGGTTTCCTAGGGGGCTTCCTCTTTCTGCCATTATAGAATGGCGCCATCTGCTGGCTAGAGCCAGTATTGCGGTATGGGACATGCTGGAGAGGCCCCCCGACAATAGAGCAGCCAGTAATATACAATAAGAACACCCTGACGGATGTCTTCCAACATTGAAGCTGTATAGCCTTCAATCAGAAGGTCTTCAGACGTCAGACAGTGGATTGGAAAGGGTTAAAGGGGTGTCCAGGGAGACCATATCTGTGGCATCGGAACCTTCAATTTAGGCCTGGTTCTAACACCAACTGACATGGTATGGACTTTTCTTTGTGCTCGTCACATCATTGGAGGGAGCTCGATTGTTCCTCCCATCTGAATAACTAGGTCAGCCCCCTTCTCTGTCTCTGCATTGGCCATGACCGAGAAGGGGGCTGGAAGTGGATGTTACCATGCTACAGCTCTGGGCAAGGAGTCCACCTCCCTAGACTACCCCGTTAAAGACAACCTGTCATCAAGTATCAGCACCACAAACTAAGTTGATGGGTTTATAGGATAGGGCCGAGGTGACCAGGGATGTGTTTCATATTAACCTGGTCTTGGAGGTCGTTGGGTGGTCTGTGCATCGGACTCATCGCTACAGTCATTGTACGCTCTTATAGGCCAGTGTAGGTTCGCGCACACTGACTGTAGACACGAGTGTAATGCACAGACCAAGCACCGCTTTCCAAGGCTGACAGCGAGGAGCTGGGCAAGTATAAAAAGCAAACCCTCTGACTCCTCAGCACCTGTCCTGTAAGCTATAAATTTAGTTTATGATGCTTATAGATGTTGACAGGTTCCCTTTAAAGTTCAGAAGCATGTCAGTAGACTAATATAATCTCCAGGAAGTTATGGAGTACAGCCTTTTCCCTCCGAGACCAGTAAGCAAGGGAGAAAACATGTACAGAACTGTGCGCATAGTATATATCGCTGCTACACTTCCTTATCTAGGCCTCCAGCAGTATACAGAACGGCTCAACTTTCTCCTGGTCTACACAGCAAAGCTAAAAAGTGAGCTGCAAGAAACAGTAAGTGTGCGCTCGAGCGGCTAGTGTTAAAAATTCTAATATTTCAGGATTTTTATTTGTATAACTAGTCACATAAAACACTCCCTAAATAGGATAATTAAAAAAAAAAAAGTGTATTTAAATAAATGTTACTTTCCCTTTAACACTTCTGTAGAGCTCTGAGGGCAGTGATTGGCTGCAACGGTCATGTGTTGTCGACATGACGTCATTGTTGCAGCAAGGTAAACAAACTTCAAAGGTCAGAATCGAAGCAACAGTCAATGGTAAAATCATAATTTGGAGGTTTTAGGTAGCAGACAGGGCTGGGAGCAGATAGCTGACTAATACAAGAAACTACACTAAACTTGATCAACACCCAACTCAAAATGATATGAGAGAGTTGCGAAGGGTCATCAGAAGTCTGTCTGCGGAGTCCACAAATGTTGGGACTTGATACCCGAAATCTTAGGACTGGAATATTGTATATGTGACACAACATACATAAATCTGTCAATGCAAGAATCCCAGCTATCTCAGGCATGCGAACCATTACGTAAGGAATCTCAAGATGGGTAGGTGTCCTCAATCCACTGGTAAGAAATACAACCAGCTAACTGCAGGACACCAAACAAACTGTCAACCAAAGGTCTCCTCCCAAATGGTGCCATCATAAATGTGGAATTCACATATTCAAACATTCCAGACAAGGATGATGGACTAGCCATCCACCTGTCAGGTACACCTTGGGGCTAGTGGGATTGCTTCTGAATCTGTGCAACAACTCACAAAATTCATCCCTGCGTACAACGGTTTCTCTTCTGGCAAAGCAATGTATCCAACTCAATGGAACCACCATGGGCAGTAAAATGGCAAATATATCAACCTTTTCATGGCAAAACTAGAAAGTAACTTCCTAATATCCTGCTCCATCAACTAATTGGCTTATTTCCACAACATTGATGACATCATCTGGACTGACTCTGAACAAGAAGTAATGAAATTCAATGTAAGATACAACGAATTGCACCCCACCATAAACCTATCATGGAGCTACTCCTATAGAGAAATTAAAGGCGTATTCCAGAGACTGGGCAAAATTTTCAAAAATTTCCCTAACTTTTCCACTTATTGCCATTATTCTAAATGTCCATTTAAATAATCAAACTGAAATTCAGTATCTTTTTTTGCCATCCCGCACGACCGCTACTTTCCAAACAGCTTCAGATTTCCATAATGTTATTTAAAAAAAAGCCTCCAGGCAGTGCAAAAATTGCATCTCCCACAATGCCCCATTGCCAGTTCTTCCTGCCCACATCTTGCAAAGCGACACAAAAGGGGAGAGAGTTATCACTCTGTATGATGCAGATGGGAAGAGGCCAGTGTGGCCGGCCTCGGTGACTCAGAACTCAGTTCAAAAATGAACTTCAAAAGTGTGTTTCAAAATAGAACATACACGGGGCATGGTGCATAACTGTCCAGGGTTCATGCTGCCTGTGGTGTGGGCAGCATGAACATGGTGAGAGAATCCCTTTAAAACATGAGGTTTCATTGCCACATAGTTAAAGAACGAACCATTATCCTGTGGATGAAGATTTTTGCAGCTAAGGGCACAACATAGAACATTTGAGGGTTGTTATCTTAAAAAGGCAACTTCAAATCTCAAAAGAGAACCCATTTTCAATGGGTTAATTTACATGGCCGATTTTCCGCTCGTACTGATAATGCGAGATTGAAAAATCGTCCCGTTTATAAGCAATTTCGCCTACGAGAATCACCAATTCTTTCTTATGGGAGCCTGAAAGGAGTCACATTCATTCGCATTGCCATGTGATTTGAATGCTAGGGGGTTGCTTTTTTTTCCATTTTAGTATGTGCGTGAAAAATCACATAGTACAGTGATACGAATAGCATGTTTTTAATGCAGAAACGCATGGCTTAAGCCTGAAAAATCGCAGGTTTACAAGTGTGATATAGGTCAGATATTCTGGGACTTCTATTTTGCTCAGCTATGTAAATACAGCCTCTGTATGTCTGATGAAGACTCCCAGGTAGCCTAGAAAGGTTATTGGAACATTATTTTTGTTAGCCCATAAAAAGTATCATATCTACAAGATTATTTGTTTCTCTGAGAGCAATAATGTTTCATCCCGCTAGCACAGAAAGATGGAACTATAGACACGGGGAAGCCCAAGCTTGACAAACAGGCCAATGGTCTTCGTAAAAGGGTTTTGCAAAGCATTATTAAAAATTGTTGGAGGTTGGATGTATCTGCCTGAACGATTGAACTAGCTAACTCAGACGTCACTCGATCATTCAAACAATAATAGTTTGCTGTAAATGGACCCCACGTGTCTGCTGCTATAGCCTCAACGCCATGCTCTGTTAACACTGGCGGCAGCGGTGAGGTCTTTGTATGTACACATGACTGCTGCAGCCAAAAGGCCTCTCCGAGCGGAACCTCCTCAGTAAGACCCAGTTTACAGGGCTGCGAGTTTGCTCCCAGCTCCGTATATGGGCAGGAGCCGGTAGTGACAGTACAGGTTATACAATGCACTGCCGGAACAAAGAACAGGCCTATCTTCGGGGAGGTCAGTATATTTTAAAAAGGGCTGTAGGCAACAGGAGGGGGCTTTTGGAATAAAAAAAGAAATACAGAAACCCCTATAATTGGCTACTGGATCCATTAGGCAAGTGAGGTTTGTTTTATTGCCTTATGCAATTTGCCACCATTGCACATTTTTGGACTGAAACCGGACGATCCCTTTAAATGTCACAACCCTAACTACAATTATAGTGTTGGCAGTAAAACATTTTTTTTTTAAACTGTCATCGCCTATGAGCCCCATAAACTAAAACAGTGGGCTCCTAGGGGATGCCTCTTTGCCTTCTTCACCATTCCCCAAAGTCCACCTACAAAGCTGCTGCTCCATGCATCCTGAGAGCTGTTTATACGAGGGGCTGCTGATAAGGCTTTGGCTTTACCCAGAAAGAAATGAGATAGGAGGATGAAACGTTACATTTATTCCACATACTCTCCACTGATGCCAACACACTTCTTAAAACGGGATTCAAAGTTTTATAAGCCTTGCAAAAAGAAGGATTTCTGTTATGCCTCTAACCAGTCATCCGTAGCAGCCATGGCAACAGAAAAGGTGTGAAATGTGGTGCCCTTGAGGTGTTTCTTCAGGTTTGGAAACAGATGATAGTCGGAGGGAGCTAGATCTGGTGAATAAGGTGGGTGCTCAACCATCTGCAAGCCTAGCTCCACCAGTTTTGCCGTGGTTGCTTGTGCAGTGTGAGCGGAGGCGTTGTCTTGCAGGATCAAGATTCCTTTGGACAGCTTGCCACACCTTTTGGCCTTCAGAGCTGTCTTCAATTGGTCCAAAAGTTCAATGTAATACCTTGCATTGATTGTGGAACCATTTTGAAGGTCGTCCACTAGCAGCACGCCCTCATTATCCCAGAACACAGACGCCATGACCTTAGTGGCTGATTTTTGCACCTTGAACTTCTTTGGGCGAGGAGAAGCACTGTGCCTCCACTCTGACTGCTCCTTGGTTTCAGGGTCATACAAATAAATCCAGGTCTCATCCATAGTGACCAGTCGATCCAGGAAGTTCTAATCAGTCCAGAAACGCTAACAAATGGACCGGGAAGTTTTTACTTGCATGCTTTTCTGATCTGTTGTCAAACATTTGGGGACCCACTTTGCAGGTAGCTTCTTCATGTTCAAATGTTCATGGATAATGACACAAACACGTTCACGAGAAATCCCCATGATGTCGGCCATTCCTTTAGCTGAAATTGGCCGATTCTCCAGTATGAGGTTGTGTACAGCATCGATGATCTCCAGAACAACAACCTCTCTCGGTCGTCCAGGACGTTCCTCATCATTGGTGCTGAAGTTTTAAATTTGGCAACCCAGTTCTTAACTGTAGAATATAAAGGGCATTGATCCCCCAATATCTGCGACATATCACCATGAATATCCTTTGCGGACTTTCCTTGCAGAAACAAGAATTTTATCCCTCCTCTGCTCTGATTTGCTGTGAATATCACCTTAGACTCCACCATTTTGTTTTCCCATGTGCCTAGATCACTGTTGCCATAAGCTACAAACACAAAACTTTGAAAACATATATTAGACACATAAAGCTTTCATGTGATGTAACATTCGTTACCATAGAAACAAAAAAAGAACACAAAGCCAAAGACTTATCAGCAGCCCCTCGTATGTGTGCACATGACTCATTATGAATGCACATCCAAGCGGTCTGCTGGATTCATGAAGCGGTGGCTTTGCAGGTGGACAGCGAGGAACTAGTAAAAAGGAGAGAAAGGAAAGTATCATTTTAGGTAGGCATAAAAACCATCGTTGACTCGTTCGGTTTAAACAGGAATCATTCAGTCCCTCTCATTCGCTTCTACAGGGACTAAACAATTCTCATTTGAATGAACCAACAATGCATTTGCCCATCTAAATAGGCTGCGTGAGAGCAAATGAGTTATTAGCGGTGATGTCACTCGCTCATTCCAACAAGAATCGGTTAGTCTAAAAAGACCCTAAGAGAGGCATTCCTACACTCAGCATCATATTATAAGCAATTTAGGGCGGTTTCACATCTGCGTTGGGGATTCCGCTTTTCTGCTCTATTTGGGGAGCAGGAAAGGGGAATCCCCGTGGTCAAAAGGCTCTGACTCTGGACAGACCCCATTGACTAAACTGGAATCCCTCCACTATCTATCCAGCTACCCGGCTTTTTTTTCCGGTATTTTCAGAAAATTCCGACACAGATGTGAAACCGAACTTACTTTAGTTTATGGGGCTCAGAGGAGATGACAGAGTCCCTGAAGCAAAACCTTGCAGCTGTTACTTGAAGCCCCAATACATTGCAGCCATGGATGTAGAATTTTCTACTGATAATTGTTTACATTTTTTTTAAAATTACATTACTTTTTACCATTTTATCGGTTTTCTCAAAGCCAAAAACTGAAGGTAGAGCTTTAAAACCTATGTTGGCAAGACCTATAATCACAGTTTAACCAAATCGTTCTTTTAGATGACGAGAGTATTAGAGCTACATGAATACTGAAACAGAGCAGCGCGATAAAAAAAAACGTGCTGAAAAAAATATAACCGCATAAATAGTGATTTCTGTGACATTCTTGGTCTGCAGAGAATTGGGTGACCTCTTACATGTGGGCATCCAGTAAAGAGGTTGTCGCACCAGGACAGGCGGCTCAGGCACAACATATTACATGACAATACTGAATCAAGATGAGAAAAACAATAGAACCCCGAGCTTAGCACCTCATCATCATATACCGGGTAACCTGCAAGGAAATACTGTCTAAAGATATGCATGCACATATGTATATACATACACTGAACAAGTCCTAGCATTCTCCAGTGCTTTTTATGGAAGACTTAAAGCAAGTACTGGAACTTTGCCGAGATCCTTCAGAAATGAAGCTCTGCCATTACGTTTCCATAAGTTTGGACCTCGGTGGAAAGCTCCAGATGTACAGTGACTCATTGTTTCCCACGTTGCACCTGTACAAACGTTGCGGCATTGACATATCCATTTTCTTTCATAGGGCTGTGCCGCAGACTAGTAGAATGCCACTCCCCAGCACAGCTGTAAGACTGCTTTCATTGTTTCATCACCCAATTAATAGCAATCCGTTTCCAACTACTATATGTTCCTGGACTATACGTGAAACTTTCACAAACTTCGGTGTGAGCACTGTAGTGAGGAGGACATGGTTCCTTAATTACTTTGTCCTCTTGCCCACATACATTCTATATAGAAGGAGTATGTCTCTACATCAGGTTGTTGTACGGTCATGGTGAGGGTAGCGTTCTTATGCAACAGTCCCGATTACTTCATATAAATGGCTGAAAGCAATAGTATATAATGCAGCCATCTTTCCTTTCTTCTTTTCAGATCTGTGCCTTGTTCACCACATCTTCAAAGCGGCATAGGCTGATGATGTGATAATGAACGAATCCTACAAGGAGGGGGGGTGGAAGCTCCAGTCATATGTCCATATACAGGGTGTAGTCAAAATGACCCATCCAGCGCTATATCTCAGTAATGGTGTCCTATATTAATATAATCGCATACTGGAATAGGAAGGCATGGATACACTATATGCTAATATGACACACAAACCCCTGGGCGCCCTGGAACACCGATTTAAATTTTGGTTTGTGGCCCCTGCAAGAGAGTGTAAAATCCAATTGAAAGTTGAAGAGTAGCATGTGAGAAGCCGAAATCCACTTACCGCGTCCCTTCAAGTCCCCGCTGCTATGACTGAAGCACGGGAAGGGTACTTGAAGTGGCCTCCTCCTGCAGATGACGGTGGATGGCTTCCTGGATGATCTGTCCCCACTTTCCTTACTTCAGTCATAGCAACGGTCCTACACGACTTCGAAAGATGCAGAAACCGGATTTCTGCTTCTCCCATACTACTCTTCAACTTTGCAATTGGGTTTTACTCTCTATGTCCTACAGGGGCCACAACACAGAATTTTAATTTATGATCAGGGGCTGTGCCCCATACCATTGTGTAGCGCACCCATATCTTCCTATTCAAGTATGCTGTTATTTCAATATAGGACACCAGTTTTGAGATATTGCGCTGGATCGGTCTTCTTGATTAGACCCTGTATGGATAGTACATTCACTCTACACCAGTGAGGCCAACGAGGGTTCCTCAAAACCCAGTCTGGCGTTCCTAGAAGACGGCAGCAAGATCTGTCACTTTTACAGTAGGAATGACAAACTGATTTCTGTCTGCCCAAAGAAGTTTGTAACGAGGAGAGGAAAAAGCTGGAAAGCAATGCCTGATTAAATATAATGATGTCTATTCCTAAAACAAGCTTCTTTAGGCCCAATGTCCACGGGCGGATCTGATTTGCGGAATCTGTGCAGGTCACCCACACGAAAGATCTGCAAATCAAGGCGCCAATACGGATACGTGGGCGTCCGCAAGTGAAATAAAGCATGTGGATTTGATTTGCGGACCTTTTGGTCCGGGGTTGGGAGGGGGGAGGAATGTAAAAATAATAGCAAGCTCCATTTCACTGCGGGCCGCGGATTCTGTAGGAAAGCAGGAGTTTAAAGAGAAAAAACTCCATTGCGCATGTGCGCCAGATGGCGCTTCTGCACACATCCTTAGTGAAGAAAAGAGAAGACCCTGACGGGAAAGTAGAAGTCCCGCAGTGTCCTCAGGCAGGGGTGGATTCCGCTGCGGTCTCCCGCATACGGAATCCTATCCGCCCGTGGACATGAGTCCTTAAGGTGTGAACAAGAGTATAGGTGTCCTTGGAGTGAAGAACTTTATTAAAGGGTTTTGTTGGGCAACGTTTTAAAGAGTAGCTAAGGGCAAGGAAGAGTTGCCAATAGGATGCTCGTTATTTACCCGAACACCGGAAAGAATCACTGGCTTCAGAATTGATGCTGCCAGGAAAGGTACGTGACTTCTAAGGCCCGTGATTAGCTACAGCAATCACATGAAGGATGAACCGCACATGGCAGGAGAGTACAGGATTGGAGTGGCAGAGGATGAAATGGCTGCACTGGAGCAGCAGCACATTAAACAGGGGAGTACTTTTGCTTTGCCATGTGTTCAGCGCTTCTTTCCCCAGGTACGGCAATCCAGGTATTCAAGTGTAACACATATGGAACAATACCTTTGCAGTACCACCTATTAGATGGCAGCATTTCTGTAACTCAATGTCGACCCTCTATATAGGTCTTTGTAACAATGATTGGAAATTCAAAACCAAGCCAGAATCCACACACAAGCAGCTGTTTTAGGGCTTATGCCTCTCATCAGTGTTCATGCTGCCATCCAATAGATGGCGCTGTAGAGGTATTGTGACATCTTCCTCAGTTGCATATATTTCCCAGAGGAGCCTGCATGGCCTTATAAGTCTGCTTACTCACCTTCTAGATGCTCTCCTTAAGGAGAGACAATAGCCCTCCTGACTGACGTCATAGGCCTCTCACTAGCCAAGCCAGAATCCTACTGCCCACTGAGGGGCGAAACCCCCAAAACCGCAGTCTGCGTATGAATTCTGACTTTGTAACAATGATTGGGAATTGAAAACCAAGACCTGTATAAAGAGTCGAACATTGATTTACCGGAATGTTGCCAGCCAATAGGTGGCGCTGTAGAGGTATTGTTCCATCTTCCTTATTTGCATATTTCTCAGAGGAGCATGCATTACCTTATAAGTCTCCTCATTCACCTTCTAGGTGCTCTCCTTAAGAAATGGTGATACCCCTCCAGAACAGTGTGACATAGGGAGCTGTACTTGTTTATCAGAGCAGAGAAAGCACAGTCACCAGTGTACAACTGCAGTGGCTGTGTGTGACAGGTGTACTGACAACCAACGCAAAATTACAGAGAGCAGCTTATGATGTGCTATAAAGTCCTACGTCTAGGCAAGAAAAATAGATCATAGATGGAACATGATTCAACAGTGTGATGCAGCATCAAAAAAAAGGAAAACACAATTCTGGGATGTATTAAGAGAAGCACAGAGTCTAGATCACGTGAGGTAATTATCCCCTCTACTTTTCCTTAGTCAGACCTCATCTGGAATACTGTGTCCAGTTCTGGGCACCCCACTTTAAAAAAGACATAGACAAACTGGAGCAAGTTCAGGGAAGAGTTATCAAGATGTTGAGTGGTCTGCAAATCATGTCTTATGAGGAACAGTTAAAGGATCTGGGAATGTGTAGCTTGCAAAAAAGAAGGCTGAGACGAGACTTAATAGCGGTCTACAAATATCTGAAGGGTTGTCACAGTGTAGAGGGATCAGCCCTATTCTCATTTGTACAAGGAAAGACCAGAAGCAATGGGATGAAACTGAAAGGGAGTAGACACAGATTAGATATTAGAAAAAACTTTTGACAGTGAGGGTGATCAATGAGTGGAACAGGTTACCACGGGAGGTGGTGAATTCTCCTTCAATGCAAGTCTTCAAACAAAGGCTGGACAAATATATGTCTGGGATGATTTAGTGAATCCTGCACTGAGCAGAGGGTTGGACCCGATGACCCTGGAGGGCCCTTCCAACTCTACCATTCTATGTGGAGCAAGCGCTGCCCACCCATACTACAGTATGTCCCTGATCTCAGTCCATACACCAAGCGCTAGGAAGTGGTGCATCGACTGTTCTTAGCAACTGCTGAATCCTAGAAGAACTTCGGGGGGCACTTTCTTTTTAAGGAAGACAGATTTTATTTAGCAAACCTATTACTAGATTACTTAAAAAGCTTTTGCTGTCGATATATGGATTTAAAGGGGAATTAAAAAAAAAAAAAAAAAAGCTTACTCTTAAAAGCGCAATACCAACTGCTCTTCATATATGTCCATACACACACATAGCGTTCTTCCCGAACGCTGTGCACTAAACAAAGCAGCTCAGTCTTCCCTCTGTGAAAGGAACACTTGCTCCCAGAACAGGTTGAGTACGTGGGGTGGAGCGGGCCAACAGTTAAAGGATTTTCTTGCCAATGTTTTAAGAGTTCAGGAGGTTCCAAATGACAGATAAAACAAACAATGATAGGCCTATGAAAACCTCTGGCTGCCGTGCTCTCTGCTGTTAACAAGGCTCTCTTTATTACTGAAACTTTTCAGAAGTGAATAAAAATTATTACTTTGCCCTGTTTCTGCCCTCATCTGTGAGGAGGGGTGGACGGGATAGAGAAAAAAAAAATGGAAAAAAAATACACCGTGGAGTAACATAGTAGCAGTGTCAAGCATTTTTGAAAATTGCAACAGACAAGCTCTTAATCATGGAAACTTCCCAAGTTGTCACAGTTTATTGTGGATGAATGTCCTAAGAAAATATATTTAAAAGTGAAGATAAAAGCTAATTTCAAAGAAAAAAAAAATGGAATGAAAGGGCCAAGAAGAGTAAAAGATACAAATATGACTCGTTTTCTGCTGCAAATGTAGCCAAAAATGACAACATAGTGTAGGATTACCCATAATTCTGCCAATTTTCCTTAATCTTTTACAAAAAAACACGGTTCTACGCGTAGCTTACTTGCTGCCAGATTTAGGAAAAACTCAATTCATTTATTTGCACTGAACTGCATTTTGGTACTAAGTAAAGAAGAAGGGAGTCAGTGTATTTTGGCCGGTGATTTGGTAAAAGCACTTACACTCCGCTATTCATTTGTGATAATTATATTCTTTCTGTAATGATGCTGGCTGATTGCAGTTCCTCTACCTCCTCCTCCTCCTATCTGCCTCAAAGACATGCACCAAGTTCTTGAATCGCTCTTACAGCAAAGATTTGACTTTATTTGGCTAATGAAGACATGTTACTGGGAGCTTTAAATATGATTGCTCTACTAGGGCGGTTTCACACACCGCTATTTTTGGAAAAAAGCCGCAGTTTTTGTAGCAGTTTTTGATGTGGTTTTTTGAGCCATAGCCAGAAGTGTTTCTGAAGGAAGGAGAAATATAAGTCCTTCCTTTATATTTCCCATTCCTTCTGAATCCACTTCTGGCTTTGCCTCAAAAAAACTGCACTAAAACTGCGACATTTTTTTCCAAAAAAAGCTGTGTGTACAACGATCCTTAAAAGGGTTGAATAGTTGTAAGCTACTAGTGGCCTCAAGATAGGTCATCACTAGTAGATTAGCGGGGGTCTGTTGCATAGGACCTCCACCATATAGCAGCTTATGGGACCGGTGTGCTTATGCACAGTTCTGATTTCTGCAGGAAGCAGACAGCTCCGCTGCTACTGCAGTGGCCAGGTTTGATATTACAGGCAAAGTTTTTACTCACTTTAATGACAGAATGGCCTGCAATACCAAGCCTGGCTACTGCGGGGCGCCCGGAGCTACCCACTTCCTGCAGAAACAAGCTCAATACATGAGTACACTGGCCCATGAACAGCCAATTGGCAGGAGTTCCTGATGACAGACCCATGCCAATCTACTATTGATGACCTATTCAGAGTAAAGGCGATCAATAGTTTACAATAAGACAATATGGACTTTATTATGGCCTTGGAGAAAATAAACTGCAAGTCTAAGTTTTTGGGTTGTTCTCTTCTGTCTGGAATAACCACTTTGGGGAAAGCTAGAGGACAATCAATTTTGCCGTCATTATAGCGGTCACCAACGGTTTCATACTTCAAAACATCTACGTGCTCCCCTATGACTGCATCACTAGGATTCAAGGATAGCTGGCAATCAAACTACTTAACAAGTATGAATATAATGGGAAGATCGGATCCAGTCTTTAGTTCCCCGGAAGAATCTAGTGTGAAATGCGCTTTGGGTGTTTGGCGAGTTCCCTTTCCTTACTTTTTTATAGCCACATGCACTATGCACTTTATATATGTCTTTAGAAATGGTTTATATAGTTTGATTAGGTGATTATGCTTATTGATTGCACTTTATTGTGAGCTATTCATTGATTATTGCACTGATACTGTGCTCCCCTGAAATTAAGACCTAGTAGAGGTTTTGCTGAAGTGCTAAATGTAAGGCCTCCCCCAAAAGAAAGACCTAGCTCTGTCCCTGCTGTGTGTGAGTCTGCTGTGATGAGCTACCCCTGGTGGCAGGAAGCTACAATACCGTCCCTACTGTACAAGTGGTCCAGGAACTGCTGCGGGTGATCGTTACAGTCTCCAGACAGTGTGTGGGAACCAGGTACTTTGCAGCCCTTATTTTTGTGGCCCTGTGAGAGAGTCAGGCAACCAGTGTGTCACTTTGATTCTTTAGGGGGTGATCGGTACAGTCTCCAGACAGTGTGTTATAACCAGAAATTCTTGATAGGATTCACAGTTTGTCTGCTTATGCTGGTTTGTGATGACTACTGTACAGTATATAATAAATACCGTATATACTCGAGTATTAGCCAACCTGAGTATAAGCCGAGACAATAAGTTTCACCACAAAAAAACTGGGAAAACTTGTGGACTCGAGTATAAGCCTAGCTATACTCAAGTATATACTAGGTAAAAAAAAAAAACCTCCAGCCGACGTCTGTGACAGGCTACTTGAATTCTCCCCGCTGTCATTCCCCACCATCCTCTCTGCTTAGCTCTGTCAGTGCTGTGTAAGTAAGCGCTGTGATTGGATTGAGCACCAGCCAATCACAGCTGGTGCTCGATCCAATCACAGCACTGACGGCGGGGGATTTGAAAGCCGAGCAGGGAGAGCACAACGGGGAGAATTCTAAAGCAGCTTGATTGGCTGTGATTCATCGAGCAACAGCTGTGATTGGCTGACGCTCGATCTAATCACAGTTCTTACTTACACGGCGCTGATAGTGGGGCATGACAGAGCCAAAGAGGACAGCGGGTGATGTTAGCAGAGAGAATTCAAGCAGCCTGCCGTACCGCCGCCAGAGACACACCAGCCTGCCGCACCGCCGCCGCCTGGGAGGGGAGTAGGAGGTTTTGTTTTTTTTAAGCCTTCCCTGACCCAAGTATAAGCCGAGGGGGGCTTTTTCAGCACAAAAAAATGTGCTGAAAAACTAGGCTTATACTCGAGTATATAGGGTATTCATTTTTTTTGTTTAACAATAAATGTGAATTCTTCATGGAAAAATAAGACATCCCCTAAAAAAAATAAGCGTATCTTTGAGAGTAAAAATTATTATAAGACACTGCCTTATTTTCAGGGAAACAGGGTACATATATATCTAACCATCTAAGCACTTTATATGTATTTCTATGGCTTCAGGTAATTAGTAATTGGACTGGCAAAGGGTCGAACCAGTGTGAACACATGTATTGGTAAATTTTTTTTTATAACTAATTTCTTCATTACTTCCTGCATGTAAAGGTTAACATAACCCAGCTCACTGATACAAAGAGGTACAGAGAAGTAAGCAGGATCACAGAGGAAGCAAGAATAAAAGTCCAATGTTCAGAATGCAATAAAATCCAAAGCTTTATTAACAATTAGTCAAAGATTTAGGAGAAAAAGACCGGCCCTCAGAATTATGGCATAGAATTATATAGCACAATTCACTAACAGTAAAAGTGACTTGAAGCCCTGGGCTGCCCTCACATGGGCGTATTGTCTTCGTGTGTTGCTTGCGCATTTTTCCCACGCACAACACGCAATGCCAATAGCCCATTGATTTCTATTGGGTCAATTACACAAGCGGTTTTTTTTTTTTGCGCAAATAAAATCACAGCATACACTATCTTGCTGCGTATTATACGTGCATACATGCCAGGCTAGTGCATGGAGATCAGCGTCAAACAGAATGTCATTGCGTTCTTGCTGCATGCCTGTGTGCGAGAGATTCATACGCTGACTCGCACGGTCGTTACAGCCTGGCCTTATAGTGTACGATTCTGTCTTTTGTTTAGTCCCTCGTGTAGCCTTGTATATGAGAATATCGAAAAAGTTACATAGTGTACAAGTTTACATCTGTAATTACCTCCTCTATGGGAGAATACATTTTTTTTGTCGACCCAAAATGCTAGAAAGTACAGTAGTGAAAACCAAGGGTGTCTCTGTTTGACACATTCAAGCCTATGGTTCCATCTGAATGCCACTTTCGGTATTTGACATGGAAGCCCGCGTTGGAACCTGGGGATGTGTCAAAAAACAATATGTGGAAAGCACCTATTAATAGCAATATATTTGGAGTTCTACTATAAACAAATTGATGATCAATGATCAATGAGTGGAACAGGTTACCACGGGAGGTGGCGAGTTCTCCCTCAATGGAAGTGTTCAAACAAAGGCTGGACAAATATCTGTCTGGGATGATTAAGTGATCCTGCACTGAGGAGGGGGTTGGACCCAATGACCCTGGAGGTCCCTTCCAACTCTACCATTCTATGAAATTGTATGCATGCATCTTCAAGCAATATGGAAAAATATAAAGACAAAACTCACCCCCATGACTTTCCCACGCTGCTCAACATCTTCCCACATAGAGTAGACAATAAATCTGCACATGTACTTCCCAGCTCGTCCTTCCTGCTTCATTCGAACCATGCACATCCTATAAAAACACATTACTGTCAACTGGATGCCTTTCAATATCCAGTCTTTAACATAATCCATCATGGAACACATTTTACAGACGGGGATCAGTGCAAAAGCATTCATGTAACATTGATGTACTGTAACGTTCCATCCTTCGGTGTTCGTAGTCATTTGGTTAATATATTTAAAGTCATTCTTATAACATTTCTGGGCGTAAAAAGCCAAAAACCTTACATTTATATTCAGCATGCAAATAGAACAGTTAAAGTAACTCTCCGTTTCGGGACACAATTTAGTCCCAGGAACAGAGAATGAGGGGTGGGGGTAGATCACCTGCAGTTGCTCTTCTCTGCTGTTCCTGCCGATTCAGGGTCCTGTTTTTGAACGTCTAAGATGACTGATGGAATCTTCAGACTGCCTAATCTCCACAGTCAATTGGTAGTGTTAGACTTCCAATGCACTATACTTGTTCTCTGATTGGCCAATCCAATAGAAGTGCACAGTGTGCATTAGGTAGTTAGAAAATTGCTGCAGGCACCTTGGACAGGTGAAAACAGAGACCAAAACCGGTGGATTGGTAGGGCAGCAGAGTAGGTTTTATACCCCCCCCCCCCCCCCCCCTCTCTTCCAGGTACAGCATTTTGTCTCGAAATCGGAGAGTCATTTTATAAAGTCTTAACCTAAACGTTTCAAGAAAAGTTCCTGTGAGTCAAAACAATTTGCAATTTTTGTGCCTACAGTCAAAAGATACTACCGTATGACCGGATTTTGTCCTAGTTTCAAGCAATTTTTGTTATTATCTAACACTGAACAGCCTTGTAATTTTAAGACTGGCTACACTATCAAGTGGATGATATAGTAACACTAGTAAGTGGATAATTCATCTAATCAAGTGTGAATTTTCATGCTGTTGTGCAGGACGCCTATATAACTTAGTGAAGAGTCATGCTTTAATATTAACCATAGAAGATTTGAAAAAGTATCCATCCCACTAGTACTTTCACCAGGGTAACAGCTGTGCAGGGAAAGAAGATGGCTAAAAGGTTGGAGGGAAGGGGGGGTGGGGAGGGCAACAAGGGCGCGAATGATGGGGGGGGGGTCGAGTGGGGAGTGGGGTTAGTACGGTTAGAACTGACAAAACAGCTAACAGGACCATAAGTAGCATATGAATATTAGGACTATCAACCGTATAAATGGTATGGCAACGAATGCAAGAAGTCTGATCAGAAAAGTGGGTGAGCTCAAAGCGAGAATGTCTGAAGAAAATTACAATACAGTAGGAATAATGGAAACATGGCTTGATGATAAGTGCGATTGGGCGGTGCGTTACAGGGTTACAATGTACAGGGTTACAATCTCTTCAGAAGAAACCGCGGAAACAGAAAGGGGGAGGGGTATGTGTGCATGTTAAACCAACTTAATGCTGAGGCTCCGAGAAGATATAGGTGTAGGAGATGAATACGTGAAATCTCTGTGGGTAGAAATACAGGGATGGAAAAATAAAATCTCGATAGGGGTTTGCTATAGACCACGAAAAATAACAGAAGAAACTGAAAACTTATTAAGACAAATAAATTAGTCAAATTGCAGTAATTAAGTAATTATTATGGGAGACTTTAATTGTTCTTAAGAACTTATCGCCCTTGTGAGATTTGCAGGTTTCATCTTTCCATATTATATCCGAATAAGTAAATATAACTACCTTACTCAACATGTACGGAAGCCAACTAGAGGGAGGGCTACTCTGGACTTATTATTAACTAACAAACCTGACAGAATCACAGGGGTGCAGGTTGAGGAACACTTGGGAAATAGTGACCACAATATAATTAATTTCCAGCTGTCATTCAATAGGAAGCCTTATCAGGAAGAGACAAAAAGACTAAACTTTAGGAAAGCGAAATTTGATCAGCTCTGAATTGCTCTTGACAACATTAATTCAGACAACGTCCTCAAAAATAACAGTACAGGCGACAAATGTGAGAAGTTTAAAAACATCCTAATTACCATATGTGAGCAGTTCATACCGTGTAAAAATAAAAGAACTACAAGTAGAAAGAAACCAACATGGCTCGACAAGACTGTTAGGGCACCTTCATACGGGCAATAAAATCGTGCAAGATTTGTGCGTTGCAAGATGCACTAATATGAAACCCATTCTTCTGAATGTATTTCACTGGAAAAGGACCAAAAATGCATTTTTGGTTCTTTTCCAGTGAAATATGTTGCTGTGTTCCCCCTCACCTCTGTGATTTTAATTTACTCAACAGTGAGATAGTGTAGGTTCTGACGGACGCGGTGTGGCCTTGCCGTTGGCCTGTCAGCTTATGAGTCTTGGCCAAAATGCTGAACTAACATCTGCATTTTATTAGTGTGTATCAATATTTCCTTTATGCAGTTTACTATAGACTTCTGGGGGAGCCCAAGATGTCAGCTAGTGTCGCCCACTGTTGAGATACAGGGCCATGTCAGTGTGAGTTGTAATCTTGTATTGTGGTACACACCAATCCATTGGCTGGCTTCTGTGGTATCGTTCACATTGCAGATTTAGTTGCATGCAGTCGCTCCTCCCCAATCTGGGCTGCATTGAGTGGGTGACTGCATATAAGTCTGCAGTGGACAATTAAGCTCCTCCGGTTTATAGTCTGGCTTGCTGCATATTGTTAGGGTCGACGGCCATTGTGCCTGCTCTGCACCTTATCAGGTATTGCATTTTTGGTTCTTTTCCAGTGAAATATGTTTTTGTGTTCCCCCTCACCTCTGTGATTTCCATTCTTTTGAAGGAGTTCATGCACACCTGCAATGTTTTCCTGCATAGCACCGCGTTGCGATGTAGAAAACAAATCGCAGCATGTTCTTTCTTTTGGCAATATCACCCATTGTTTTCAATGGGGTCGGTGGCAGCAGCACCGGCCCCATTGAAACCAATGGGAGAACTTCACTGTTCCCTGCCGCGGCTGTGACAGCTGTAGCAGGGGATTCCTTCAGCAGTCTTCTCCCACTGAAAACAATGGGAAAACATTGTGATCTCCTGCAATGGCTGTGACAGTCGCAGTGGAAATGAAGGAACCCCCACAGGGATGCGAGGCGTTTTTTTTTTGTGATCCAGGAGGTTTCAGAAGGACTGCAAGGGCGATATCAGGCCATGAATCACGGCCCAATATGGCCCTCGCCAGTGTGCAGGAGCCCTAAGGGGAGCAATAAGTGAAAAAAAAGCATTTAAATTACTGAAGCAAGAAGGTAGTGAAGAAGTGCTAAAAGCATACAGGGAAAAAAACTAATTTTGTAAGGAAAAGATCAAAACTGCCAAGGAGGAGGCAAAAAGACCGATTGCCAAAGAGCAAAAAAAAAACAAAACAAGCTATTATTCAATTATATAAACAGAAAAATGCGATTGCTGTGATTGGTTCATCAAGCACTGCATTAATTGGTTCTTCGACTGTTGCTCACCCAATCACAGTCATCGTGTTGTGGAGACAGGATTTATGAATTTGCTAAGCCGTAGCATTGGCCAATTCATAAATCCCACCTCCCCAAGCCTGCTAATTTCCTGGATAACTCCTTCAATCTATCTGTTAGGGCAAGGACAGATGTAGCGGCAGCTAGAAACCATAGCCACATGTGAAAGTGAACGGGCACACAATTTTCTGATTACCACCAGCCACATCATGCCACCCCACGCTGACGTGGCTTGTGTCCACACATGCAGTTGCTACAACGCACGCCGTCGCTCTTTCCCTTTGCTTTTGTCAAAAGGAGCATCGGACCATTAAGCTTTTAAAATAATTTCCCAGAAAAGCTAGGGAAAAATAAGGACAGCTAATATTAGCATTGACAACATACTGTACCACATGCTAAAAATATTTCCAATGGTGAAATGGATTCTAACAGCAGTAGAGAATTCACTCTTCTAGGCTATGCTAGAGTTGTATAGTTGTAAACTACCAATTGCCTATGCTTTGGAAAGACCATCAATAGTAGATCGAAAGAGGTCTGCCATCCAGGACCCCCATTGATCAGCTGTTCTCTGGTTCGGTGCGCTCATCCACAAAGCTAATTTCTGCAGGACGCAGACAGCTCCATTCCCACTGCAGTACCCAGGCTTTGTATCACAGGCAAAGTTCCTGCTGAAGTAAATGGCCTGTAATACCAAGCATGGCCACTATAGTGGGAACAGAGCTGTCTGCTTCCTTTAAGAATCAACTCCGTGTACACGCACACTGTCCTGGCAAACAGGAGATCAGTGGGGATCCTGGAGGGCAGACTCCTGACAAACTACTATTAATTGCCTATCCTGTGGATAGATCATGAATAGTTTAGAACTGGACAACCCCTTTAACTTCACTAAGATGACTTACGTGAAACGTCCTCGCCTTCAACTTCTTGAGTTTCATAAAGTGGAACTATTTAGTCAATGAAATCAAGTCCTCTACAACTTAGTCAATTAAATATTCTTCATTATAGCTTAACGATGAGTGAGAAAGATTAAATCCCAAACAGACTGCTGAAAAGTAAACTATTGACCAATCATCGGTTTATAGGCGATAGTTTCACAATATTCCACCGACTAGTTTGGAAAAGTAAGGGGCGATTAGACAAAATCCACGCTCAGGTGTCATTTCCCAAACCACATTCACTTTGCAGGTTCCCACCATTGCAGGGAATGTAAAGGTCTGCTATTTCATTGTATCAACTGAAAACATGAGGTCATGGAATTCACTGATTTTATGCGTAAAGTAGCATTTTTTAGCTGCACCTGCAATCTGGATTTTTAAATACGTATATTTTCTCAGTCCATAAAATTTCCCGACTGTAATCAGTGCAGCTTGTAAGGCAGGACCTGAAGCACATTAAATGTCTGACTCATCACTGTCAAACCACAAAGGTAACATTGCATTCCTGTTTACTAAATGTTAATAAAGCCACTTGCAGTGCTTAGCAATTTTTTCCATAAGCAAAATGAGACTTCTATGTAACCCAGTTACGTCGGCAGTCTAAACGAGAACACAAAAGCAAGACGGTACAAATATTACACCACATCAAATGAACGTCGCTGGACAGGGAAGGCAAGAATGTATTTAGAAAGAATTAGGAGTGGGTTGTGATGATCCGGAGTCGGTCTTAGATTTAGTGGAGCTGATATGTGGGACAAGCTTCAGTGTAATGACCATTCAAAAGGAAATCACTTATAGTAGCTGTCAGAGTAGTTGTACATCATAAAGGTCAATGGAAATTGTACACAAGTATAACAGTCACACACAATTTAAAGGACCAATTCCCTTTTACAAAGGCGAGCGCAGGCTCATTGGCACCTGCTCATCCAGTCCAGTAACAGGCAGAAAGAGTAACACTGCAACAAGGAGATCAAGTACATTTGTATGAGTGACATTATTACCACAAGGCTCTGTTCGGATTTCCATCAGCTAGTTCCATCGAGGGGTTCCGTCATAGAATGATGGAAACCCTGGGCGGAACCAGATGGAACCCGTTATAGCCAAGGATTTCCGTCACATAGAGCCATCGAGAGGTTCAGTCATAGGGTGATCGAACCCCTGGGCGGAACCAGATGGAACCCGTTAGAGCCAATGATTTCCATCAGCTTGTTTCATCGAGGGGTTCCATCATAGATTGATGAAACCCGTTATAGCCAAGGATTTTCATCAGTTAGTTCCATCGAGGGGTTCAGTCATAGGGTGATCGAACCCCTGGGCGGAACCAGATGGAACCCGTTATATCCAATGATTTCCGTCAGCTTGTTCGATCAAGGGGTTCGAGGGGCAGAACCAGATGGAACCCGTTATATCCAATGATTTCCATCAGCTTGTTCGATCAAGGGATTCCATCATGGATTGATGGAACCCGTTATAGCCAATGATTTCCATCAGCTAGTTCCATCGAGGGGTTCGAGGGGCAGAACCAGATGGAACCCCTGGGTGGAACCAGATGGAACCCGCTATAGCCAATAACTTCTGTCAGGCACCACCTGGTTACTGCACAACATTCCCCCTTTAGGGTCCATTGTGTTAAAATAACAAAGAGCAGTACTTACCTGTTCTCTGCTCTCGTGATCCAGCACTGCAGCAAATCAGAGGCTGCAGCTTCACTGTTCTGAACTCCTGGCATCATGGCACTCAGGGTGTGAGTGATGATGGTTGGAGAATTGGCGGTGACATTGCAATCTTTGGCTGCAGCGGTCAGATGACTTCTAACGTCATCTGCCACAGTAGTAGGGCTGAGCACTGGATCGTGGCAGCAGAGGATGGGCAAGTACAGCTCCTTCTCTCATTTTAGTACAATAGGCCCCATGTTGCCAGTAACTATTAAGTCATTTTAACATGACTTGCCACAACATTCTCGGATCTTCAACTTTTGAGAAAATGGGGTCTATTAACCCTGTTTATCAATTCTTACTACCAGCTTTCTCGATTAATGGAGAAGTGTTGAAACTTGTATGCGGCTCTGGCTTTAAGACTATGGTCTCAGACCCTGTTCCCCTATATGTGAAGGTCCCAAATGTGGTAACTGCTCCGATTAGACATTTAGGACATGTTCTGTGGCTATATGAAGAATGCCTAAAAGGTGTTTTGCAGGACTTAAAAGGTTCTACTGTTTTTCCAGAAACAGCACCATGTATGTCCATTCGTTCTGGTAATTTCATCCTCACTGAAGTGAATGGACCCAGGGCCATATTCACAGTTCATGCTGCCCTTTTAGATTTCCCACTCGCTATCGGTGAGTCAGGTTAAAGCTGAGCTGCTATCCATAAACTTTAGAGGACTGTTGGCCGGGAACACACACACACACACACACACACACACACACACACACACAACTATCCCTCCCAACTCCCAAATGCAAATGCACACTTGCATAGATAGGGACATCAGAACAAAACTTACTACGTAGATATAGTAACAGAACCAAGCTTACTACATAGATACGATACCAGAAATTGACTTCCTACCTAGATAAGGTAGCAGAATCAAATCTTACCACTTGGATGTGGCACCAGAACGAAGCTTACTACATAGATACGGCACCACAGCAGTGTTAACTACATAAAGCTCTATAAGGCAACAGAACCGAACTTACTGCATAGAAGTTGTACCTGAACTATGTTTGCTACATAGATACAGCAACAGAACCAAACTTGCTACATAAACATGATAACAGATCTAAACTTACTGCAGAGATACAGTAACAGAACCACATTTACTGCTTAGATACATTACCAGGACCATGCTTACTGTATAGTTAAGATATCAGAACAGAGATCATTTCATATGAATATGGTACCAGAACCAAGATTACTATTTGGTACAATAACAAAACGGAGCTTATTGAATATAAATGTTTCTTCTTCATGATAAATCACCTACATTTATATAGTGCATATATGGGAGGAGAAGTAGTAGTAATTTTAGTTCGGCTGAGATGAAGCACCCGAGGTTCAGGTTCGTGCCAAACCGAATTTTTAACAAATTTCAACCCAAAACAGGGTTCAACTATTTCGGTTTGCTCAGTATTACTCAGCTGTATGAAGCAGTAAGGGGTCACGTCAATACATCTACAGGTCAGAGGCTACAGAGAGGGGACATGGGTCACTATTTTTATGAGTGTGCTTATGTTGACTGCCAGATCTGATTATTTACTACTCTGATAAGAACACTCATGTCTGTCTGGAAGGAAAGGCGTTGATGTGGCAGCTGCCTGGGACCATTATATATCACTGAATCTAAGTATTCTGGCAGGCATACAAGTGTAGCACCAGCTTTAGCACTCACAGTCTCCTCAGTCTAAACACAACCACCACAATCCCAGCTATGTACCCTGCCTGCTCCTTCTTCAGATACACTCCTGCCCTTGCTAGGCAGATAGTGGGGCCACAGCCCGCCTGCTGTCATGGAAAGGCTAGCTCTGGACAGCAGAGTTGTGACAAATGAAGCCCAGTTTTTAGCACTGTCGTGCAGCATGGTGCCATCCTGTCTACATCATCTGGAGGGATTAAGGTAGATACAAATTAAATCCTCCAGCCACTCCTAGGTCCCCCTCCACAATTGGACCCCCTGGGCCAGTGGTGGCGAACCTATGGCACGGGTTCCAGAGGCGGCACACAGAGCCCTTCCTGTTGGCACGCTCCGCCGTCGGCCACTCACCACGTTAGTGAATACCAGCAGGGGCTGCAGCTCCCCTTCAGGTATTCACTCAGCTGCGCTGCTAGCGACGACGATCCCAGCGCACACTGTGATGTCAGTGTGCAGCCGGGATCCTTCTCCTCTGACATCCCCTCTTAGCTTCCGTGAGAGAAGAGGAGGCGTCCAGCAACACACTGATGTCACAGTGTGTACCTGGGATCAGTGCCAGCAGCAGTGCCAAGTAAAGGATCAGCGGTGCTTCCACGAAAAGGAGGGGGTAAGTATATGGGACTCCAGTGGTCACTATTACTGCTGGGGCCGCTGTGGCATGTCCCCGTTGCCGCTGGGGCTGCTGTTGGGGGTCACTGTTGCCACTGTGGGGGGGGGTCACTGTTACTGCTGGATCGACTGTGGAGGGGGGGCCCTGTCACCACTGGGGCCGCTGTGTGTGTGTGTGTGGGGGGGGGATGTCACTGTTACCACTGGGGCCGCCGTGGGGGGTGTCCCTATTACCGCTGGGGTATGTTTACACGTGGCGGAAATGCTGCAGAATGTCCTTAGCGGAAATTTCTGTGGCAAATTCTGCAGCATTTCTACATCCAAAAAGCAGTCAAATCGGCATACTGTCCATTTTGAAACAGCCCTGTCCTTTTTAGAACAATGAGGGTAAAATCATACGTCGTGATAAGCCCCACCCCCTGACGTGTTGGCACTTGCTATAAATTAGTGGGTTTTGGGTTGCAGTTTGGGCACTCGGTCTCTAAAAGGTTTGCCATCACTGCCCTAGGCCCTGGATCCCTAGTGTCTAGTGGCAAATAAGGCCTTGAATTGAGCTAAACTGCATTACCAGACATAGGCATGGCACGGTTTCTGCAAATTAAAATAGAACCTTTTTCTTCTAATGCCTTTAACCCCTTAAGGACCAGGCTATTTTGTAACTAAAAGGACCAGACACTTCTTAGGGATTTTACGCATGTTTTTTTAGTGTGCCATATAGGACTATTATTTTAATATCTTTTTCACCGACTTTTTTCCCCCAGTTTTTTAGTTTTACTGGGGGGGGATAAAAAGCTAAAAAAATTAAACGTGAAGAAATTTTTTTAATTTAGTATATTTAGGCTAAATAAAGTATGGGAATGGGTTCCTCTTTATTTCTGACATTTTGATATATAATATATATGGTTTTGGAATACAGAGCGCATACAGCGCTAGTTTTGGTTGGAGTCAGCTTTGGGTCATTTTCTTTTCTATGTATATATTATTTTATTCTGTCATTTTTTTTACCATCTATGACCCCCATGACGTCATATAACACCTCTGGGGGACATTCACATGGTATTTTTTTTCTTTTATGACAAGCTTTTCCACTGTAGCTGAAAAATACATAGAACTCCCTGTAGTGACAATAATTGCTGGCAGAGCAGATCAGGGTCTGCAAGGACCTTGTAGCTCTGCTGTGCCAGGGGATCCCGGTGGTCACATGATCACCAGGTTGTGAAGTGGAAGAAACACTTCCGTTCCGCTTCTTAGTACATAGCACTCAATAAGTGTTATGTACCCGGGAAAGGAGAAGGCAGGAGAAGTTAAAAAATGCTTCTCCCTTCTCCTCCGGGTTCTTGGCTGTGACTTACAGCTGACACCCGACCTGCTCCTGTTTGATTGCAGAAGCAGAGGCTTTAATCCCACGCCGTATTTTTGCTATTGACCGGGATTAAAGCCCAGGACTAGGCGCCGTAAATTTACAGTGCTTGATCTTAAAGGGGTTAAGGAGGGAATACCAAGTAAACAGAATAAAGAGAGGAGGGAGGAGGAGATGCAATTGCAGTGAGAATTTAGTTAAAGGCCAATTCAGATGGGTATATTTACAGCTCGTGAGCTGTCTGAGTATTCTACGTACAGCACATGGACCTATCATAGCTTATAAGGGTATACATTTTTTTCAGATAGACTGATGTATTGCGACATGTCCTATTCGACAGTTTTCACTGACAAGAATAGGACATGCAGATTAGAGAGCACACCGACAGGGTGTTTGTGTACTGCCCGATGCACATTGCACCCAAATTTCTCAGACACAAAACGCATATGGCAGTCTTTATTAGTCCTTGGATAAAAGTTGTTGAAGATGGACAATTTCAACCAAAACAATCGTTTATAGGGTAAAATTTAACAACGAATGGTCGTTTTAGCCAAAAGTTGACAAACTGTCATCGCCTGCAAAGCAGTCTGTCATGTTTTAAAATTTTGTCTGATAGTTGAGTGAAAGAATGTCCCCAGAAGATTGCTTATCTGTTACCCAGTGGCACTGAACATTTATGGCTAGATGAGCAAATATAATAGCCAATACATATTAAATTGTGTCAAAAGGCAATGGTTTGTTCATCCATCAACCCACTATAAACGATTGTCAGGGACTCACTGCTCGGATGCCCGCCAATCAGCTGATTTCATGTGCTGCAGTAACTAAGGAAAATCGGAGGAAGCGGAAAGCGCAGTGACCTGGATTGGCATTGCAGTACAACTCATGTTGAATTCAATGGCAGCTGTGCCTGCAATACCGACCCTGGACGCTGCGCTACGGTCAGCACTTTCTGCTTTCTCCACTGACCAAAGCAGCAGTGGCATCAGGATTCAGCTGACTGGTGGAAAGGCGAGGGGTGGGTGTAAAATTAAAGCCCCGGATTATACCTTTAACTATTAGCGTTCTTTGCGCATTGTTTTCTTTTCTACTTTTTATTGCCTGTTTTGTTTTATTTATATCAGTGGTACCGTTTCTTTTAAAAATTTGTGGGTTTAAAAATTGTTGTTTTATGAATTGTTTTTAGCAGCCGATACGGACGCAGTGATTGGTGGATCTTCCTGTGATGTCAGAAGCTCTTCTTCCAGTCTTTCTAAATGTCCTTTTGTAAAGCCTCTTTTTTTTTTATAAGTGGCCTAAGGAAGCAGTTGATCCAGCAGAGAAATATGTAGCCTGCCAACTTTAACCCTTTCCAATCCTATTTATATCCTAGTTTTCCTAGGGGGCTTACTCTTTTTCTGCCATTATACAACAGCGCTATATGTTGGCTAAAGCCAGTACTGCATGAGATGACATGTTGGATAGGCTCCGACAGCAGAGAGGCTGGCAATATACAGTAAGAGAACCCAGACGGACGTCTTCCAACATCGGAGCTGTACAGCCTTAAATCATAATGTCTTCAGAGGTCGGACAGTGGATTGGAAAGGGTTAATAAAGCCTTTGCCCAAGAATCTCTAGCCCTGGGTCCTTCCTACAGTATTGCTGATTTCTCCCTTTGGTTCCACCTATAACCTATATAGATCTGTTTCCAGTGATCTGGCAAGAGGGGGGATGCAGCTGTTAAATGTCTACCAGTGTGTTGTGCCACAAGGACACCACCAGCAGGTGAGAGTCTTCCCATCTGCCCCCCTCTTTTTTTCCTCCATCGGAGTTTTGTGCAATTTGATACTTGCGCTTTGGAAGTTCTCTTTTTGTTCGTATCTCAGTAACCTAAAATTACATATCCACAGTTGTATATATACACTTTTTTTTTTTCGAAATAGCAACATTGTTCTATGATACAAAGAACGCCAACTTAATCTATGAATGTATTAAATCCAGAATTCCTCCCAGAAACTAACTCCTATTGCCCTTTAACATTTTAAGTGCAAAAGTATCAGAATTTGCGCCCAGCGAATGAATTATGGATGGCACAATTGGATCAGCACAATTAGGCGATTATAAGGATGGAATATTTTAATGCAGGGTTTCAGCACATATAAAATGTTAACTCCCTTAAGTCCATCAAAATCTTCAAGGTCAACTGAATTTCCAAATATCACATCATAACCCCAGCAGTGGGATAAATGAACAGAAAACCGCTGCATTCCATCTCTGCGGCTGGACAGGGGGATTCCAGCCCAGAAGGAAACAGTTTGGCGACCTAGGACATTAAAAATACTGCCGGGTTTAAATAAGGCCCCATACATTTCAGCTAAAGACAACCCCAGTAATCAGCTCAATTTATGATGTGTTAGCTCTTGCCGGCATGTTAGCAAATGTTTGAATGTACTTCAGCGAGGTTCCTGTTACACATTAAGATATATACCTTTCCCCTTGCCACAACATACGCTGACCTTTTCAATAATGCTAGATTAAACAATATTTTTTTCTGGCTATTTACTCCACAGATGAAAAGGAAAAATATTGCCTGGGTGTTAAATATTTTCACAAGCAACAAATCTGCAATTTAGGAAAATTGTGTGTGTATTTTTTAGGTGTAACATAAATGTCAGTGTAATAACTCTTATGGTCTAGTCTACTGACAACTCGCAGCGAGAATCCCAGCAGGGATATTTCAACTAAATCAATTTTAAGTAACTTAAAGTTATTTTAGCATCCATGCATCTATCCATCCATCTGCCCGAAGAGAGTTTTCTTGGAGCCCATATAAAGCCACGGTTATTAGAAGAGTCTACCGATGGTAAGGTCAGCTGCAACCTGTGGGTGATCCCATCAGCAAGTGTTTAATACCCACACCGCAATCTTAAGGGGAGAGGAGGCATTATACAGTTCTCATTAAAGGGGTTTCCGGGACTTAAAAAAAAATTTTTTAAAGGTTTAAAATTGTATAAAATAAAATAAAAAAAAATATATAAACTCACCTGCTCCAAAGGCATTCCGTTCAGTGCTGGAGCCCCAGAAGAAGCTGGCGGGCGGTCATGTGCCGTACAATTGCATGTGACCATTCAGCCAATCAGCAGCCATGGAAGCCAATCACCAAAGCCTGTGATTGGCTGAGCAGACACGTGCACAATAAATGACACGTCACTATTAGAGATGAGCGAGCACGCTCGTTTAAGGCAGATACTCGAGCGAGCATCGCTCTTCTCGAGTGACTGCTTACTCGTCCGAGCAAATGCGGGGGGCGGTGGGGGAAAGATCTCTCCCCCCCAACGCCCAACGCTTTGATGAAAATGACAGAATGGAGGCTGAGAATTCAGGAATAAAGTGCTTGCTAGGTTTTTTTTTTTTTTATTGACACTATTGTTTACCCAATAGCAATTTGCCTTGGCAGCAGCTGCCTGACACTGGTTGCTCCAGTTAAGCTTACATTTAACTAAAATCCCTGAGTCCTTTGCCATGTCGGTGTTACTCAGTGGTTTCCCATTTAGTGTGTAATTAGAGATGAGCGAGCATACGCGCTAAGGCAAACTACTCGAGCGAGTAGTGCCTTATGCGAGTACCTGCCCGCTCGTCTCTAAAGATTCTGCTGCCGGCGGGGGAGAGCGGGGAGGAACGGAGGGGAGATATCTCTCTCTCCCCCCCCCCCCCCCCTTACCCCTGCTCACCGCCGCAACTCACCTCTCACCCGTGCCGGCAGCCGAATCTTTAGAGACGAGCGGGCAGGTACTCAAATAAGGCACTACTCGCTCAAGTAGTTTGCCTTAGCGAGTATGCTCGCTCATCTCTATGTGTAATGGTGACATGTATTTCCTCTGCCCATGTGCATAACTTTACATTTATCAGTGTTAAACCTCATTTGCCACTTTTCTACCCACAACTTATCCAGATCATCCATCTTACAACCGCCTTGCGTCCGCTCTTGTTTTATTTACTTTACGTAGTTTTGTATCATCTGCAAATATTGATATTTTACTGTTCAATCCTTCTACCAGATCATATATATTAAAAAGAATAGGGTCCAAAACCGACCACTATTGTACCCCAGCAGTAAGAGTAACTCAATCAGAGTATGCACCATTAATAACCACCCTCTACTTTCTATGACTGAGCCAGTTACTCACCCACTTACACACATTCTCACCCAGACCAAGCATTCTCATTTTATATACCAGCCTTTTATGCGGCACAGTATCAAACGCTTTGGGAAAGTCCAGATACACAAGATCCAGTGACTCCCCTAGTCCAGTCTAGGACTTACCTCTTCATTGAAGCTGATCAGGTTGGTTTGACAGGAACAATCTCTCATGAAACCATGCCAATATGGAGTTATATAGCTTTTCCTTGAGGCATTCTAGGATAGCATTTCTAAGAAACCCTTCAAACATTTTACCCACAATAGAAGTAAGACTTACCGGCCTGTAATTTCCAGGTTCACTTTTTGACCCCTTTTTGAATGTTATGTGCCAATCCAGCAGAACAGACCAAGTCAATATAACGTCCTTAAATATAAGGAACGAAGGCCTATCACATTACTTAATTCCCTTAAAACCCGGGGCTGTAAGCCATTGGAACCTGGCGATTTGTGTATTTTAATCTTTTTAAGATGGCTCTGCACTTTTTCCTGAGTTAGACTACTGAAAGTTAATGGAGAGCTAACGTTATCACTCTGCATCTCATCTGACATTTCATTTTCCTATGTGAATACACTGGAGAAAAAGCTGGTTATTAGATTTGTTTTCTCCTTATCAGTCTCTATTATTTATTAAAGGGCCAACACTTTTATATTTATATAGTTGAACAGTTCAGGGTTAGTTTTACTACTTTGGCCATCAGTCTCTCTGTCTCCATCTTTGCTGCTTTTATCTGATTTTTAAATAATTTAAATGCTTTCTTTTTGCTGTTTATTGCCCCCTTTACATCTTTATTAAGCCACATTGCTTTTCTCCTATTCCTAAAGGCGTAATTAGACCCAACAAGTCACGCTCGAAATTCGCTCAAAGCTTTCTTTTGAGCGAGAATCGTTGGGTCTAAATGCACGGACATCGTGCAGTTTTCGTGCATGATTTGTTCCTCGCTCAATTCTAGTTTTCTTGAATTGAGTAATGAACTCTTATCAGCAGTGCAGGCTGTTATCAGAGGCGGCAGCGCTGATAAGATTCTATCAGCTCGCATCCTGCTGGTAGTTCATAGCGGGACGCGAGCTGTAATAGCAGAGGACAATACAGCTGTTTGCTTATGCAAAACAGCTGTATTGTTCACCGAGCGATAGCGGCCATGACCAGCTCTGCCTGCATAGCTCTTAAGTAGCTACTTAGCTACTATAGACTACACAAAGATGATCCCTCAAAACTGTCATTCAAACTGTCGTTTGAGCGATGATCTGTCAGTGTAAATGGGGTCTAACCCTTTTATTGCTGTAAGGTATGAACCTCTCACAGTACATTTTTAAGATGTTTTTAAACATTTCCAATTTGTTGTCTGTACTCCATTTTTGAGGACATTATCCCAGTCAAAAAGTTTAAGAGCAACACTATGCTGATCTAGCTTGGCCTTCCTAAAGTTTTGTATTTTTGTAGCTCCCCTATAAAAAAAAAAAACAAAAAAAACAACACTCTTTACCCCTTCCCACCACAGAGCGTAAATGTACGTCCTGGCAGGGAGGTACTTAACGCAACAGGGCGTACAGTTACATCCTGTGGATAGTGCAAGATCAGAACAGCTACTGCGCTATCTGACAGTGGGAGACAGCCGTCACCAATAACCAGCCTCCTGCTGCAACAGTAGGAGTGCATCGAGACAGTGACCCCCGCTTTTAACCCCATCCCTGCCACAATCTATGTAGATCGCGGCATGTAAAGGGTTCACAGAGCGATGTAATTGCAGAGAGCCCGATTGGTTGGCATGGCAGCAGGACGCCACCTACTGGCGTCCTGTACTGCCAATGCCTATGATCGCTAATAAAGATGAGCAAACGTACTCTTTTCGAGTAATTACTCGATCGAGTATCACTATTTTTGAGTACCTGGCTACTCGGGTGCAAAGATTCGGGGGGCGCCGGGAGTGGGGGATGGCGTGGTGGAGCGGGGGATAGCAGTGGGGAACAGGGGGGGGGGGCTCTCTCTTTAACACTCCCCCCCCCCCACAACCCCCCGCTCACCCACAGCGCCCCCCGAATCTTTTCACCCGAGCAGAGAAGTACTCGAAAATCACGGTGCTCGAGTGAAAAAGGGGCGTGGCCGAGTACGTTCGCTCATCTCTAATCGCTAATACAAGTGATAAGGCATTGCAGGGCAGAAGTCCTGCAATGCTTTATCATAGCAATCATAAGTGCTGTGGTGCAAGTCCCCTACAGGAACATAAAGCGTAAAAAAAGATCAAAATAATGTTAAAAAAAAAAGGAAATAAAACCCTTTTTAGTGCTTTAGCTCATATTAACATTAAAATCCCACATTTGGTATCACCGTATCCGTAATGACGTGTACAATAAATTGAACAGGCTTTTTATCCTGCATGGCCCCAGTAGTAACAGTGTCCCCTATGTCGGCCCCAGTGTTAACAGTGTCCCCTATGTCGGCCCCAGTGTTAACAGTGTCCCCTATGTCGACCTCTGGCCATGCAGCATCCCTACAGACTTTGCACTCGCCCAGCTTGTAGCTCCGATCCAGCTGCAGCCACTGCAAAGTCTGTCGCCACAGACTTCTCACCCTGATGTCTGCACTGTATACAGAATGGCACACGCAGATGCTGGTGAGGGGGTCAGTGGTCATACACTCTGCACTACTGCTGCCGGACCAGTTAGAAGAATTCCTATTAGGTTTGATGTACGGCTGGCGGACCACATAAAATGTGTGTGATCTAACACATAGGCAATAAAATCAGTGACATTCATATGTGTGTCTTTGTTGGTGAACATCACTGATAGGCCAAGGCCACACAAACTTTAAAGTCAATTGGTTAAACTACATAAACTACTGAGGAACAGCTGCAGTCCACAAGATTGCCTAAAATGCAGTATATTCCTTTGGACTACAGTTGGAGTTTGATAGTTAGAGGGGATGTTGCATGACAGCAAATAATTCCCTATCCACAGTATAGGAAAGACCTGGCTGATCTTGGAGGGGACAAACCCCTTGGGACACCATTAATCCAGAGAATGGGGGTGTGGGGGGGTGAGGGCCACACATGCATACCCCTGCTTCATTAATTTCAGTGGGACTGCCAGGAGATAAAAGTTCATGCATTCTTGTATAGGATATACGTTGTTAAAAGCAAGTTATTTAATAGCAACCAATAGTTATATAAAGAGTCTCAGTGTGGCCGTTAGGCTAGGGCTACACCAAGACTTGTTTTGTAGCAGGACATTTTTTTTGCCTCTATAGACTAATCAAAACCTTAAAAGAACAGCGGCACATTCAGCTAACTTTTGACATGTTGTAGAGACATGTCAGAAGTATTGATCAGTGGAAGACCCACTGCTGAATCACACGCTGATCGCTAGAATGAGGGGGCTGCTGCAGTCTTTGGCTGTATCCTGCATCTGAAGACGGCCTCATAGAGATGTATAGAATCTTCCTTTACAACTCTACAAGGCCGTCTTCAGCTGCCAAAAGCAGCCAAAAAGCAACAAAGACAGCTGAGGGGGCACAGTGATCAGGTGAGCGCTGCAGCCCCTTCATTCTAGTGATCAGGTATCTCGGCAGTGGGACTCAATACTAATCAATACTTTTGATACGTTTCCATAACATGTCAAAAGTTAGCTGAAAGTGCAGCTATTCCTTAAGCAGCAAGTTCCATGTTAATTGAAGGAAAGAAAAAAAATAGCTGGTACTTCTCAAAATGGCTTAGAAAGTTACTTAAAAGGGGTTTCCCAAGAAGTGAGAAAAAAATGGCTGCTTCGCATACAGCCTGTAAGAAACCCATCCTAGAATGTAACGAGGACAGGTTAAATGCAGCCCTAAAACAGGAGGGGAGGGGGGCAGAGCCTCAAGGCCCTTTTACACAAAATTATCGCTCAAAATTTGCTCAAAAGCCATCTTTTGAGCGATAATCGTTGTGTGTAAATGTGTGCCCATTGTGCACTTACCTTGCACTTTTCCTTCATCGCTGAGTTCAGCTCAGCTTAAAATCCATCGGGACTGATAAGACGGACCGCACACGGAGTTCTCCACAGGGAGCACTGATAACATTCTTTCAGCAGCTATCTCGCTGGAGAAAAATAGCAATGTATTTAGAGAACAGACCACCCGCAGTTCTCCGAATACATGCAAATGAAGCTAGTTAGCCAATAATGGGCTCATTAGCCCAGTAGTAGCTAATGCAAAATGACTACTCAAAACTGTCAGTTTTTGTCGAATTTTGAGCAATCATCTGTGTGTGTAAATGGACCTTAAGACTACCCCTGTTCCTTCATATCAGACTGAAAGACACTAAGCCTGCCCAGAGCACAAACAATGTGACTTTAGGCTCCGCCTCCTCTCCTCCAGTCTAGAGCTGCATTCATCCCACTTGCATTCAAGGACAGGCTACATTTACGGTGTTTTTTCCGAATTCCTAGACAAGCCCTTTAAAGCATTCCTATTTACAACTACATCACATAACTTTTAGTGACGAGACATAAAAAGTCTAGAGGTAGCGCTAACCAACGTCATCTACTTCAAACAAGTTATGATTTGAGGAAAGCCCATAGAGAATGACGGTGGCAATTCTAAGAATGTACAAGGAAGATCACGGCATCTCAGAAGAGGTCCATAAAAGTATTGCTGTTTTATTAAGATCATCCCAGAAACAAAGTGCGATGTTACGGTACCATTGCCTTTCTTTGTACACGCTTGAAGTTTGGGAGTTGGCGTCCCGTGATGACTTGTATGTCTGGAGTTTGTTCGTGTGTTGTCCTTTGCACCTAAGTGTTCTTGGACTGTGGCAATTCCAATTCACTAACAATTACTACATATCACCCATGTACTGCTGAGGAATTCCTAAGAGTAAGGTTCCACATAGGAGAAACTGGGTGACCTGCAACTGCAATTCCGTGCAGTTTTCAAGCTAAGCATTTCAAAATTCATTGCCAATTGATTGCTGCTTGGTAATGCAGTTTTGCCGGATCGGGTAGTAACCACATGCAGCCAAAACCCTGCCTACTTGGGGTGGCCCTTGGTTGAAAGATTTTGCCAGAAAAGGCAATCTCACTGGCAAAATCATCCAGCCATTGGTTGCTGCTGGTGGGCTTGATTTTGGCCGCCTATGGTTACTACAGGTACCCTATACCTGCAAAACGGAGTGGTCATCGTCAATCAATTTTGAAACAGTTAATGTGAAAGCTGCGCTGACTTGTACATGCATACTGATTTCCGCCATAGCTAGGCCACCACGGCTTCTTATAATTGGGACTGTATCTCCAATCCAGGACTTGTAGGAGATACCCAAGGCTTGGTTTAATGAAACGCTGCTCTATACAATGTAGACCAATTTAAAAGGTGAACCAATGAATCAAGGATTTGGATGGTATGCAGACTTCTTTACCTATGCTGCACAAGGCCTATTGATATACTGGGTGCAGTCAAAAAGACTGATAGCGCACTTGAATAAGGAAGGCATACGAGTGCTACACAATGGTATGAAGCACAGGTTCCTGTGGGCCTCCGGTAAGTGGATTTTGGCTTCTCACACGGTACTCTTCAACTTTGCATTTGGGTTTTAAATTCTCTTTTATAGGGGTCCCAACACAAAATTGTAATCCATGTTCTGAGGCCCCCGGGGGTCACGCACCATACCATTGTGTAGCGCATCCATGCTTTACTATTCAAGTATTCTATTGTTATGTCAATATTAGAGATGAGCGAACGTACTCGGATAGGCACTACTCGTCCGAGTAATGTGCCTTATCCGAGTACCTCCCCGCTCGTGCTGAAAGGTTCGGGTGCCGGCACGGAGCGGGGAGCTGCAGGGGAGAGCGGGGAGGAACGGAGGGGAGATCTTTCTCTCCTTCTCTCCCGCCCGCTCTGCCCCGCTCCCCGCTGCGACTCACCTGTCAGCAGCGGCAGCTCCCGAACCTTTCAGCACGAGCGGGGAGGTACTCGGATAAGGCACATTACTCGGACGAGTAGTGCCTATCCGAGTACGTTCGCTCATCTCTAGTCAATATAGGACACTTGTATTGAGATATAGTGCTTGATCAGACTTTTTGACTACACCCTGTATAAAGCAAAGTAGACAAAGTGTACACCAATAATTCTGTATGATTTTAGCAGATTTATGCTACATTTGAACAGCTACAGTTTTTCATAGTGTAGACAGAAGACTTGGAGGTTTGTAACTTACCATACATGTAGCTGCGTCACAAGGAACCAGGAAGTCAATGTATCAGGCAGACTGCATTCTGCATGCAAAAGAACAAAGCAGAGTTTTTCATTGGTCTTTAAGGCTTCCTTCGCACAAAGTTTTAGTGGCACTTTTAAGGCTTGTAAAAAAACAACAATAACCTTTATTTACAGAGCACAAACATATTCCGCAGCACTTTACATCATTTTTTTCAGACTTTTTCTTTTTTCCCAAATAGTTAAGAAGTTTATGGGAAAATACCTAAAAAAGTCAAACCTACAACACAACATGTTTGGAAAAACAAATGCCACGGACCCAAAAACCCTCTCGAACATCTGGTAGCTATTTTCTTTTGCAGTTAAGAGCATTTAGAAATACACTTTACAGAAATCCACATGGACTATAGCAAACAATAAAAAAAGGGATGTTTGTGGATTTGTTGACTCCTATGGGAGCGTGTTCTGGGCATGCTGTGACCTCTGCAAAGGTCACTGTGCAGGGAGGGGGAGGTGGTGAGCTGTAACTACAACCTATTGTGAATGGTGGATCCTGTGTCATCTATTTAGTTGTTACATTTCATTGGAATTCTACCGGTGACAAGAATCAGATGGCTACTTAGAAGTTTTCTCTTCAGACCAGGAAGACCATCATTAGTCCCAGTGGTCAGTGTGAAAACTTCAAGATTTCAGACATGTTAACCCTTTGCAATCCACTGTCTGACGTCTGAAGACCTTCTGATTGAAGGCTGTACAGCTCCGATGTCGGAAGACATCCAGCAGGGTATTCTTACTGTATATTACTGGCCACTCTGTTGTCGGGAGCCTCTCCGGCATGTCCTATGCCGCAGTACTGGTTCTAGCCAGCAGATGGCGCCATTGTATAATGGCAGAAAGAGCAAGCCCCCTAGGAAACCCTGAATCCAAAATTGGATTGCAAAGAGTTAAACATATTTTTAATTTTCATCTGTGTAATATATAAAAGTTCTCCTAAAAAGATTTGTTCCCGTTTTGCTGCAGGAAGCAGACTGTTCCATTCATCTTAATAGGACTCAGACTGCAGTACCAACTCAGGCCACTGTGCAATGTACGGAGCTCTCCACTTCCTGTGGCAAGCTGTTCAACACTTGCTCCTGCCAAGATACAGACATTGTAAGACTATCCACCAGATATCAGACATACTTACTGTCAAAAAATTCATCATACTCTATTCGCTCCACACAGCGGGTATACATGCGCAAAGCAGCTATTTTAATTTTCTGCAAAGGCAAAAAAAAAATAAAAAATACAAGATGTCAATTTCAGCACTGAAACACATTATAGGGGAACTAGGAGGCAAAATAACTTCAATATTCATAGGATGAATTCACTCGAGCATATAAAAACTCAACCGTGTTGAATTCACAAAAGCTGTTCGTTTTCTGTCTGCAATCAGTATACAGTAAATATGTCTTTTTTGTCAGCTGTTTATCATGTCTAAAAAAACCCAAACAGGACAGAATTCTTTGTTTTCTGCTTTTTTAGCCAGTGAAAGAGGAACATGCGGCATCTGGGAGCTATTTTTTTCTGCGTCGCAGTTGACTTTAATGGGCGAGTCTCATCCACAAGTTGGACCAGAATAGTGCAGGCTGAAATATCTTCATGCGCTCCATGCGAAAAACTGAAAGGTGAATTGGCATGTTAACTACTATGTGTCCATTTGCTGTTCGAGTCTAATCCACTGTAGACTTGGACAACACACAGACCGGATACGCTTATAAGAAACATCGAATTAGGTCTAATCAAGTCAACTACCCCATTCTCAGATAAAGAATAGTGATGGCCCATCCTGATCAGTGCAGGTGTGCCTTCCAGACCCCCATCAGTCAACTTGCACCATGAAATCTTCAAATAGCAGATCATTGAGGGCCACAAGTGGTGGAACCCTACCGATTGGATTTTGATGACCTATCCAGAGGATAGGTTATCAATATCCTAGTCACAGAAAACTCCTAAATGTAATTAGTTTAAATGGGGTTTTCTGGGCAAATACTATTGATGACCTATTTTCTGCATAGGTTATCAATACATAATTGGCTGCGATCTACCGTTCAGGATCCTGGCAGATTGGGCACCACAACACACATAAGTTCGGAGCGGGCCTAGATAACTCCAACCCCTGTGTAGTGGCCTGTGCTGAAAATTACAGGCGCCATCCACAATATCAGCTGGGATCCCAAGTGGTGGACCAACTGTTGATGGCTATCCCGAAGATAGGTCATCAATAGGATTTGCCTAGAAAACCCCTTTAAACCCTTTGAATAAATCAAATGACATTCAGCTACAGAAGAAATGCCACTCATTTCAGAAACCAGTGAGGTAACCCCGCCGAGATCCTCATACGCCACCGCACACCTTACATTTAGTCGTCAGAATTTAGATTCAATATTTAAATCTGGAAGGAAAGTTCCTCTGAATGGTTTAAGGAGAGTAAAATACACAAAGTCTGATTCAATGCACCCAAAATGGCAAAATCTGGACCCAAAGTTTTTATTAAATCACTTAACCTTTATTTAAAAGGAGTTAAAATGTCAGCATTTAGTGGATGCCAGATGCCACAAAACCACAAAGAACAGATGTCCTACACAGCTTACACACTGCATACTTCATTAAGCAGCGCTTTAAAAAAAAAGAAAAAAAAAGCCCCTAAAACTGATATTTGCTTTATTTTCAAATAAACGTTTGTGCAGACTTTCATTAAATGATGTGCGTCGAGTTGTCTCATTTTATTTTCCTTTACCGAAATAAAAATCGTCAAGTGTACAGTAATCGTTTGGAAAAAAAAAAAAGGGTTCCTTTATTTGGGTTTTACCGCAATGACTTTCAGGTAAGACACATCAATGGTGTTAGGCATAATTAGCGATGGTTATGTCTAGGCTTCTGCATAGGTTCCCTTTCTATATACAGTTTTTCATGCTTAATACTAAAAGAGAAGAAGATGAAATAAGTCATCTTGCTTGAGGAAGTGTGAAATATATTTAGTAGACTATATAGCCCGCAAATAGCGGGGTTTCCTGACAGAGCCGAGTTTAGCGAATCAAGCGGTCTTTCATGATTTGGGATTTCTGGACCTGGGACCCCCAATAGGAGTCAGGGTAAGCATGAGCCAAGTTGTTCATGTTTATGAAAGCAGGTCGATTAGTCTAGTTTGGATTCTATGATTGGTTCCCTAGACTTATGTATGATAATGTGTCTATATATGCTTATTATTAATTTCGGGCATTATCTATATATGTATTATTATTTAGTATTGTGACTGCCCAAGTTATCTATTATTCCATAGATATGGCTATTTAACTGTGCTTTCTGGGTCTGTTATTGCCAGTTTTGCTCCTAGCTCCCTTTGTGTCATTGTAATGTCTACATGTAATGGTGGTATATCACTTTGTACTTCATGTTGATTAATAAAATTTGTATTTTTTATTAATTTTGGCCATTTAGTCCCTGATTTTTGCTGGTTGGATAATAGCGCTGTTTTCAGGTTCTCTACAATAGTCTGATGAAGGGAGCGTCAGCACACATGCTTGGCCGATGTTCAATTCGTACATGGGACACAGAACCTCTATTCTCATGATCGGTGCGATCCTAGCAGTCAGGACTCCATCAATCAGATACCTTTTCCCTATTCTCTATATGAAGATAGTTTATATCTTGGGACACGGAAACCCTTTTAATAGAGGAATCATCTGTTCCGGTTCCTCATCTTTTAACCAGAGTGGATAGCGGTTGCAAATAAGGGTCTTTCGCCCTAGAGGACACGTCCAGTCCTGCACAATACAGAAAATTATTGATGTAATTGGGTACTATGTAAATCTTAATTTTCCCCATGGTGGAGCTTTATAAAATGTAACCCTTTGGCCAATTTCAAATGAGACAAATACATATGCACTTTTGCACCTAACTTAACCATGGGTCTAATGAGCTGGACTAAGAGAGGGTCAATAGAACCACGGTTGGGTCAGGACTTACAGCAATAATACAGCCTTAGAAACGTGCCAGTATAACGTTTGTGTGAAAATGGGCTTATTATGAAGTTCCCCCATAAACGGACGAGAGTTTCAGCAATGGGCTACTTTGTGTTCAGCTTATTCTCAAGGCTTCCTTCTAGGACTCTGTTCACACTTCCATTAGAACGTCTCTCTGTTCTGTCATAGGAACCGAAAAGCAAAAATGACGCACTGGATCCAGCAACACCAATGGACCCCAATGACTATAATGGGTTTCATCAGGTTTCCATCATGGTTTCTAACATTTTGTCAGAGAGAATAGTACTGTGTGCTGCGGCACATTTTCCAGCATTCATGAAACCCAGGAAGGAACCAGAGGTGTGAACAAAGCCTAAGTAGTAAGGATTGTCCAAGGCAGAAAACACTAGAGCAGAGTTTATGGAAAGAATTGGGCTTTTATCTTCTGCTACAACATATTGATCTGCGATCGCTTCATTCTCCAGTTTTTCAGGCATCACCAACAATTGTTACCACTCAACTCTGTTGATTTCAAAATGTTTTATAAGTCCACAAAGGCCCTCAAATCCAATAAATTGTATTCCTGACAATAGGTTTGGATCAAAACCAAATGTTTCCATCCCACTTTGGGTCCCAGTCCAGTGACGGCACACAATAATGCAGACCGACCTGTATAACCACCCCATTTCGCACCAGATAATCTCTTCCCTTACCCATTTGCTATATTTCAGTGGTCCAGTAAAGCCCATTGCTTCGATTATCTTGGTAAACATTCCAACCTCTTCCTCTGACGGTCGGAATTCATTTTTTGTGGAATTGTTCTAGTGCAGGAAAAATAAAGTAATTAATTCATACAATATACATCCATGGTAGGGAGCAATAAAACAAATGAAATACATAGTAATTTACAGTAAATGAATTCACAAAGAGTCTTTTACATGGCACCATTCTCGCACCTGGATTTCTCAAAGTTTTGATCTATTTTCAAGCAAAGATGACAGAATATTCTAAGGGCGTCATACATGGGCCAGGGTAAAGAGGTGAACATGCCCCAGGGAATCCCTGAAAAACACCATGAAAAGCTTAATGGGGTTGTCCAATGAAAGCAAGTTATCCCTTATTCACTGAAGAGGGGAAAATTTACAGATTGGTAGAGGTTGGATCACTGGGATCTACACCGAACCCCATAAAGGGGATTTGATGAGTTGAGGAATCAACCGAGTAGCAGTTTCATATGCATGCTGCCACTCTGTTCATTTCAATAGGGCCGCCAAAGATAGCAGAGTTCAAGTTTTTGGCTATCTCCAGCTGATCATGGAGTTGATTGGAGCAACACTGCACATGCCCATCTGGCACTCCATTCAAGCTCCCCCTCAATGCAGAGGGTGCAGTGAGAAGGGAAGGGCGTAACGGGAACCGCATTCTTACTTTGTTCTACATGATCATTTTGTTTGCTCTGGTAATAAAAACTTACCTTGTAGTGTGTTTAAAGTTCTCCCATACGGTATGTAAACGATGCAGGGTGGTCTGGATCGCCTCTGCTTGCAAACTGCTGGTCACCTAATTCCGCCTCTCAGACACGCGGCACAGCAAAGTCTCGCGTGTACGCCATGCGTTAGCCAGCAAATGTGCAGAAGAGCAGAGCAGAGCTGTCCACAAGAGGTAAAGTTCTTCTGTGCATGCACCGGCTCAGGAACACATGGTGCATGTGTCTCAGAGTCCAAGAGGGGCGGAATTAGGCGACATCCGGCTGTAAGCAGAGAAGTCCAGACTACTCTGCATCATTTACATACTGAGCGGAAGAACTTAAACGCATACCTGAGTAATTTGTGTTTAATTAACAGAGCAAGCAGAAGTACCAGGTAGGACAGAGCAAGGTGCAGATTGCAGAGCTGCTCTTGGGTTACATCATACAATTCTGCTGACAGGTTCCCTCTAAGGACCAGGGTGTTTTAGTCCTAAAGGAACAGACACTTTTTAGCAAGTTTACATATGTGGTGGTTTTATGGCTCCATTTATTTTTTTTCTTGGGCCACAAAAATATTTTTGCTGAGCTTCTTTTCTATTTTCCCATGAAACACAGAGCTATTTTTTAATACCTTTTTCACTGATTTTTTTGCCCTTTTTGTTTCATTAGGTGAAATGTGTGCAAAAAGTAAAAAATGACTTCTAATTAGTATATGTACGCTAAAAAAAGTACAGGAATGGGTTTCCCATTTTGTTTTGGTCGTTTTGATATATAATCTGTATAGTCTTGGACCGCAGGGCGGTTATGGCGATGCTGTAGGTTGGCATGGGTGGCGAGTTGTGGTTTTTTTATATTGGTATTGTATTCTGTAATTTTTTAAACTTTTTTTTGTAACTATTTTATTATTAGCTATGCCCACATGGCTTCATATAAGATTTCTGGGGGACATTCACAATGCCCATTTTTTTCCTAATTTGATAATTTTCCACTGTAGCTGGGGTGTCCATAGGAGCAGCATCTATAGGAGCCCCAGATACAAGTGAAAATATCCCCCTGTAGTGACAGTAGCTCTGCCATGCTGCATATCACATGATCGCCAGGTCCCAGTGAGGAAGCAGCACTGCCACTTCCTTTAGTCTCTACGTAGCGCTGTCCAAACACTCTGTAGCCTGCGAAATAGAAGGAAGAAGCTGTTATAAAACAGCATTCGTCTTCTCCTCTGGGTCTTCGACTGTTTTGAAAGAGTACCCGACTTGCTTTAATAAGGGGCTTTAATATTTTTACTCTTGGCAGAAATGAAAGCCCAGGACCAAGCCCGTATATTTACGACGCTTGTTCCTTAATGGGTTAAAAGAAGTTGTCTCATGATGACTACGCCTGTCCCCAAGTCCTAATAACTTGTATTTACCAAATATTCTCTATTAGATGTTATAATAAACAACAGGTTCTCTTTAACCCCTTAGTGACCGAGCTTTTCTTTGTTTTTCAATTTTTATTTTTTCCTCCCCCCTTCTAAAAAAAACGTAACTCCTTTATTTATCTATCGACGCAGCTATATAAGGGCTTGTTCTTTGCGTGACGAGTTGTATTTTTTAATGGTGCTATTTAAACATACCATATAAAATGTGCTGAAAAACTTTTTAAAATTCTGAGAGAGGCATTTAAAGGGTTAACAGCTCCGATGAGCCACGCGGCTTATCGGAGCTGTTGCCACCGGGTGTCTGCTGTAAGAAACAGGTGGCGTCTGCAATGTACGGAGGGAGATCGCCGCACGATCTCTCTTCATACATAGCCCACCGAAACAGGCAGTCAAAGGGCGTCCACTAAGGGGTTAAAGGAATGCTACTGTATGACACTTATTCTATATATTTGTTTCTCAGCGGTTTTCCAACGACTATGAAAACAAACAATTGTAAGAGAGATGGTGACGACCTGAGCTGTAGCGTTTGTAAGAGCTATCCTCTCTATACGATATACCAACATTAAAAACAAACTTCAAAAACATTCAGACGTTTGTTATCTTTAATTTAATCTCCTATTTTTTTTCTTTTTTTGTGTTTTTCGCGTCACATAAACTGACAAAACACTTCAGTTTGGCATAAATATGACCACAACTACACCGCAGTGTGTTTATCTTACAGTCTTGGGGTTTGGAGGTTGCAAGCTCTTTACAGAAGTAGCTATAAAGACCAGGGGTGAAGCAGATGGGTCAACAAACTTCTTTATATATAGTTACAGAAGAAGATCAGAAAATAAACAGCCAACATTGGCACGTGCCCTGAGAAAATATTCTAATATCAGAGGTAAACCACAGTGTTTTATTACACGAATCCAAGGGCAAGGTGAAATAAAGATGTATACACTGACAACAAGGGTCCTTTCTAGGCAACATGTGTATATAATCGCTAGGTTCCATCAGTACTTGTAAGATCCTTTTTCTTTTCAGTCTTAGGTCCACATAAACTGCGGAGAGGAATATTCTGAAGAAATTCTCTTTCAGTCATCAGAAGATTTCACATGTTTGATTAGAATATCAGCGCGATATTGTGTCATTCCCTAGATGGCTTGGGATACTGTTTCATCTTGTGGAGAGCACCAAGTAGGTGTAAGATTTATAGGCCATGCAAAGCTCATCTGGGAAATTGGATATGCAAATGAAGGTACAATGACTGGTTCTGAGCACCACAATTTTAAAAAGACAGACAAACTGAAGCAAGTTCAGAGAAGAGTTACCAAGATGGTTAGCAGTCTGCAAACCATGTCCTAAAAGGAACGGTTAAAGGAACTGGAAATGCTTAGCTTGCAAAAAAGATGGCTCAGAGGAGGCTTAATAGCTGTCTACAAATATGTGAAGGGCTGTCAAAGTGCAGAGGGATCAGCCCTATTCTCATTTGCACAAGGAAAGACTAGAAGCAATGGGATGAAACTGAAAGGGAGGAGACACAGATTAGATATTAGACAAAAACTTCCTGACAGTGATGGTGATCAATGAGTGGAACAGGTTACCACGGGAGGTGGGGAGTTCTCCTTCAATGGAAGTCTGCAAACAGAGGCTGGACAGACATCTGTCTGGGATGATTTAGTAATCCGGCATTGAGCAGAGGTGTTGGACTCGATGACCCTGGAGGTCCCTTCCAACTCTACCATTCTATGAATCTACATTTAACCCATTTAGGACCAGGCACTGTAAATTTACGGCGCCTTGTCCCGGGCTTAAAGCCCAGCCATGTGTAAAATTACGGCGGGGATTTAAACCTCCTGCCACTGCAATCAATCAGAGGAGGCAGGACAGGTTGTCAGTTGTTAGTGACAGCTGATAACCAGGGAGAGGAAGGCAGGAGGGGTTTTCTGCAAGCTCTTTACAGAAGTAGCTATAAAGACCGGGGGTGTGTGTACTTAAAAGTGAAAGCAGAAGTGTTTCTTCCACTACGCGATCCCCGGGGTCACGTGACTGCCGGGATTTCCTGCTATAGCGGAGCTGCAGGGTCATACTAGACCCTGACCAGCACTGCCAGTGACTAATGTCACTAAAGGGGGATGTTTTTCCCTGTAACTGGGGCACCTATGAATGCCCCAGCTACAGTGGAAAAAAAGGCAAAAAAAAAACACAACACAGGTGAATGCCCCCCCCCCCCCCCCCCCCCCAGGAGGTCTTATATGACGTTATGGGGGACATAGATAGTAAAAAACATAATTACATACAACAGTAAATAAAAATGACAGAATAGAACAACAATATATACATAAGAAAACAATCACCCAAAGCCGACGCCAACCAAAACAGTTGCCGTATGCGCCCTGTAAACCAAAACCATACAAATTATATATCAAAACGTCCGAAACAAGATGAGGAACCCGTTCCCATACTTTATTTTAGCAAAAATATACTAATTAAAAAATACAAAACTATAAATGTTAAAAGAAAAATAAAAAAATCTTTTTTTAGCCTTTTACCCCCAATAAAACTAAGAAAAAAAATGGGGGAAAAAAAAAAATAGTCAGCGAAAAAGATTTAAAAAATAGCTCTAAAGGTCACGGGAGAAAAAAAAAAAAAAAAAAAAACCGCAGCAAGAATAATTTTGGTAACTGATGGGGAAAAGAAAATAGGGCAGTAGTAAAATCCCTTAAGTGTCTGGTCCTTAAGGTATAAAACTCAATTTTCGAATTTCTAACACAACTTGCAACATGACTAAGGTTGGCGTTATTAAACAGGATGGCAATTGGCTTAACAATCACTAGAAAGAGCAAATTCAAATGATAGTCATTCAGTGTAAACACGGCCACCAATAGGGTGCTGAGCAAAAATGTGCTCATTAGTTGCTAGTCATTTTGTTTTACCTCACCTAATAGGGTTCTTTAATACCGCTTGATGATAATACACTTCCATATTTGTTACGCTAATTGGAGTTATTTTCATGGTCTGATATCTTATATATTTGTGTACATAAATTCTAATCGTTAGCTTTTACACAGAGCAATATTTGTTCATAAGTTGTTTGCTGAGATATCGTTCATAGAGGAGATCTCCATGCAAATTCATTCACAAGTCATTCAAATATGAACAACCACGAATTTACACCAGACAACTTTTGATCGACCAACGAGTATATCTTTTGGTAAGCTGAAGAAATCACCCTATTAGTGGCCGTACTTCTACTGTACGGTCATCATTTGAATTCGCTCTATCAAGCGATTATTCGGCCAACACTCGTGCATACCGTAAGCTTCTCTGGAAAAGTTCCTCACCAACACAGGACTTAGCAATTTTACAAAATGGAAAAGAGAATGTCTAGTTAGGTTTTTTTTGCAAAAGTACTAATAATTGGGAATCTGAAGAAAATCACAATAATGGATAAAACTGGGAACCTTCAAATATCATCTATCATCTGGGACCCTTAGAGTCACAATAAAGGTATGGTGCTTCTAGATGAAATAAGGCTCTGTTCTCACTAGCTCCACGACTTCTGTTTTAATACTTATTAGTTTAACGGATATTGACAAATCCTGACTTATGGGGTATATCAGGTTTTCTCTTGCAGTTACAGTATTTTATAGCAAGAATGTCTCTGCAGACTGCAACATTCTGGTTAACTCGCAAACAGTGTTCTAAGAATCGTGTTAGAGGGAATAAAGACTTTGCAGATTAATTAAATCTGGGCAGGTTATGCTTTGCCTTGTAGAGACCACCAAGAGTGTCTTACAGGTCATTCAATGCTACTTGGGAAAAAGTTATGCAAATAAGCGACAGAATAAGGTCTTCAATATCCCACCTTTTAACAGGTCTTGCAATAGGACTATGGATGTAAACCAAATCAGAATATCCATGTACACACAGCTGTTTCAAAGTCCTTGACCCTCATCAGTGTACAGTAAAGTTCTGGTAGGCTGGCTGAGAGCCCATCAATGTGAGTCTGGTGGATGTTTCTCCTTGTGGAGAGGACCACAAGGGTGTAGGGAGTTTTATAGGCAGGGTAATGTAACAATACTATACACAAAAGATCAAATGGAACAAACACTTTATGGAAAAAATGCCTCTACTGAGTCATTGCAAATTTCTACTGTAGACATATTGATGGGCACAATAACAATAGTAGCTTTGGTCTTACTCTTTGAGTGATGTGCATCGTCTTCCATATTTGTTTCCCAGTAGTCGTTTGTAGTAGTCCTTTGTGTTCATCTTTCAACCCCGTAGTAAAAGTACAAAAATGCTAAAAAGAAAAAAAACAAAACAATGAAACTTTTCAATAGGTCTTTCTAAGATTGGTTATAATATATTACGTACCAGTTTTTGAACGTGGACACTATAGGAGACCTGTCACACCACATAGCAATTTCTAATGGCCTACTAGACTAGTATTTTTCAAACAGTGCATCAGGACTCAAAGGACAAACTGCGCCCCAGTTGTTGACGACACAAAGATCAGGAGGCAGATTTGACAGGGAATATTGGGGCAGATTTACTAATATTGTCTAATAGTTATTTATGGTTCAAACACTTTTACTCAAGCAACTGAAAATCCAGACAAGACATTGACCACCATTATAAAATAAAGCCAGAACAAACAAGTGTATCACAGAAAAAGAGAAAAAAACTAAAATATAAATGGCTCTCATATTTTAAAAGCAAACTGAATATATCCCATAAGGGGAAGCATATTTGATCAACATGAAGAGAAAACAAAAATAAAGAAAGGAGATAAAAAAAAAAAAAAGGAGGGGGGTGGGAAATAGAAAGGTGGCAAAATACATGCAAGATTTCAAAAGATACCGAGTCAAGCAGAGAGCTTATGGGATTCACTAAACAAGAACCACTGGGTCCAAACCTGCATACATTTGTCAAGGCTATCCTGGTTCCTAGCATCGAGCACCTACATTCTACAGCTTTCCAAGAGAGTCTCGTACCAATCGGATGGACTTGAACATTGAGCCAATACCCAGTGACGTGGCATCACCAGCCAAGCCCCTTGAAGAAAGAAGCGGAGTAGGCCTTTTTCAAGAAGGAAATATACCCTGGGATAAATCGAGAGTAAGGCCATTGCAATGAACCAGTGCAGTATAAAACACTACACCTAATTACACAAGTCATCGATGGCTGACCAGAAAGGGGAACTCTTTTTCATAACACCACCAAATGCGTGTATGCGTACCCATCTCTTTTTCACATCGCACTAGAGAGCACTCAGAATAGAAGGAATTTAGGAGAGACAGAAGTTCTATACCACCTGGAAAGCATCTCATCATTTTTGCCCTGTAATTTATAAGAAATAGAAGATTTATGTACAAGGATAAATGCCTTACTCCAGTCCTCCGCTGAGAAGCTCATTCCTAATTCCTCCTCCCAGACACATATAAATGGTAGCCTAGGGCCTGTCCCTGCCATTTCCCAGAGCAATGACACCAAGTGAGATGAGGGTGAGTTTTTGAAGACACAGTCCCTCAAACAAGGTCAGGTCACGAAAAACTGAGCTGCATGTTGAAAGACTGGCCAGAAACAACGTCAACTGAGCATAAAGAAGCCAACACTCCCTAAGCAGAACCCTTAATTTAAAGAATGAATAGCATCCCCTGCCATAAAATATCAAACCTGAGAAGCCTTGGATTCTAAAAAAAAACAAAAAACAAGGATATAGGACCTACTCATACCTGCTGGGAAGGCCAAATTTTTAAAAACTAGAGTTAGGGGGCCCAGTCTGTAGGACAGGCCAAGAACCTCCATATTCTTGACCCAAGAGGACAGAATCAGAGGCAACAGGGAGTAAGCCACAATAGTGCGGTTTGATGGAAAAGCAAGACTTCCCTTTCTAAAGTCACCCGCTGTCTATCTTGTCCATGGTGAAACCAATTGAGATTACACAGCATGGAAGCTTTATAATATATTGCAATTTCTGGGAGGCCCATGCCTACACATCAATTAAATGTAATGTCTATATCCCAAAATTAATATCCCAAAATAAATAAGGATTTCGAAGTGTTAAGATAATATCTTGGCATATGAATTGTTAAGGCCAGGAAAAGATAAAGGATACGTGGCAGCACATTCATTCTTAAGGCATGGATTCTTTAGAATCATGGTAGAGGTGGTTTGCTCCCAAAAAGCAAGTCAGATTTTATTTGGGTAAGTAATTAAGAAAACTTTATCGAAAAAAAAAAACACCTTCGTGATCAGGAGGAAGCTAAGGACCGGGAAGCCCATTTTAACGAAAAAGAGCCTTTCAAATCTAGAAATCTTCTCTGGAGAGATGTTGAAATTCAGCACCTCGAATTTATGTAAGTTGACTTTGTAATTACTGAGACCTTCAAAAGATTGGAATTCAGAATGAATGCAGAGGAAGGCAATATTAGGGTTGAATGTAAATATTAAAAGTACATCTGCATAGCTAGCTAGCTTATAAACAGAGGCACCAACCACCAAATTGACCGATTAGCTTTAAGAGCCCTGGCCAAACATTCCATGACAATATGAAAAAAGGTTTGGTACAAAGGCCATCCAAACTTGTTTAATTCGTTAGCCTGACAAAGGGGGCAAGATATCCCCAACAGCTCGCTGTAACATCATGTATTTTTGTTAGCCATTAAAAGCTATCATATCTACAAGATTACTTGGTTTCTCTCACTGAGAACAATCACACTTTCCATGACAATAATATGTAAAAAAGGGAGTAAGAGGGTAATCCTGTCTAATACTATTTTTTCAAGTGAAACGAGAATGAAAAGCAACCATTGACTCTCACCCGCTCTGGAGGGAATGTGTAGAGAGCTATAAAAATGAGACATTATGGCCGCCCTCAAACACATTCTCTACAGCCAGCTCTAAAAAGTACCACCACGTCCAATCACATGCTTTCTAAGCATCAACAGATAGAAGCCACAGAGGAACTCCTCTATGTCTCACACAGGAAACCAGGACAAAAGTTTTAATGGTATTATCCCTGGCTTCCTGCTTTGGTCCAACACCTCCCCCCCCCCCCCGAACCCATGTGGACCAAAGAAGGGTCATGTGGTTGAAGGTTGTCAGCAAGCTTTTTTGAGTACAATTTCAGATCAATATTAATGAGACAAACTGGTCTATAGTTCCCAGTTTTGGGCAGAACACAGCTGTGAGCTGTTAGAGCTTGTGGAGGGAAGGAGCAGCCACCAACAATAGAATTAAATGCTTTCAGGAGAGGGTCAACTAGCTATTTAGAGAACATTCTATAAAATTGCAGTGTATAACCATCCGCTCCAACTTTATACCAAATATTAGTCGGCCTTACCTAGACAGTCTAGATAGTTTTTGGCAGGGTCATATTTAAGCCATACCCCTTTCTCACAAAGCCACACCCCTTTTTAAAATACGATGAGCGGGGGAAAAAAGTGTGCAAATGTTTGAAGCACATAATAAATGTGGTGCAAAGTATACAAGATTGCTTTGTGATACGATATGCACCAGAAAACTGTAAATAGTACTGTAAATCTAGTCAATTATATAGCGATTGCTCCAGTTGAAAGGCTTTTCTCCAGCTGCACCAATATCCCTGATTGAGATCACCAAGGAGGAGAGAGTAACCACGTATTTACACACGCTAATAGTGTGACAGTTTTTGGTTGCATGATCTTTACCAGTGAAATATGCAGAAGACATACTACCAGCCCATGTAAATACGTCTGTTCACACTAGATTTTTGCCCAAATAATGGGTTCTTTTCGTGCGTTTTACAAAAGCACAAAACTTCCCTGATTTTCTAGTGCATGTGAATGCACCCTTTTTCACTGAAACAATGTCCTCAGAAAAAAAAAAAGACTACATACAATAAATGGGACATTTTTAAAACCACATTAAAAGGTAAGCTGTCGGCATGATTTGGCAGGTTAAACGGCACTTACCTTTGTGTAGCTGCCAAGACCATTGCAGAGCAGTCCTTAGTAATGTTGCAAAAACTTTGGTGCACTGGCAACCATTTTGGCTGCCAGCTGGAGTCCTGAACAACCTGCACTTTCTAATGCCAATTTTCTGTCAAAAACCCTTAAAGGGGTTGTCCCGCGCCGAAACGGGTTTTTTTTTCTTTTTCAACCCCCCCCCCCCCCCGTTCGGTGCGAGACAACCCCGATGCAGGGACTTAAAAAAAACACGCTCAGCACTTACCTGAATCCCCGCGCTCCGGTGACTTCTATACTTACCGGTGAAGATGGCCGCCGGGATCTTCTTCCTCCGTGGACCGCAGCTCTTCTGTGCGGTCCATTGCCGATTCCAGCCTCCTGATTGGCTGGAATCGGCACGTGACGGGGCGGAGCTACACGGAGCCCCATTCAGAAAAGCAGAAGACCCGGACTGCGCAAGCGCGTCTAATTTGGCCATTCGACCATTTTAGACGGCGAAAATTAGACGGCAACCATGGAGACGAGGACGCCAGCAGCGGAGCAGGTAAAAACTTTTGATAACTTCTGTATGGCTCATAATTAATGCACAATGTACATTACAAAGTGCATTAATATGGCCATACAGAAGTGTATAGACCCACTTGCTTTCGCGGGACAACCCCTTTAAGGAAATGTGCCCCATGCAGCCTTAGTCCTGCTTGCAGATCACATTTTAATGCCATACGCCTGTTCAGCCATCATGTAAGAGGGGTTGTCCAGTTGTAAACTATTGATGGTCTATCCTCGGGATAAGTCATCAATAGTAGACAAAGGGGTTTGTTGCCCGGGCGCACTGCCAGTCAACTGTTCACCAGGCCAATGCACTGAGCTGAAATTTGCAGGAAGCAGACTTACAAGGAAAAAGTAGGAGAAATGGAGGTGGTGATGAGGGCTGTAACAATGTACAACCATGTAAAAAGTTTCTGCCACTCAGGCTCTAAAGAAATCAGGGTGACAACGGGCAATGCAAAACTAAAATAGACATTAAAAGTCAGCGACATCACCTGGTATTGGGAGTGGTTTATGGATGTGCCAGGGGTGCATTAGCACCTTTATTACAGTCCATGCCATTTTTTCATGTTTATTTGCTATACAAAAAACTTCAGCACTGCAGGAAGCAAGTGAATAAGGAGTATTCCAACAGAAGCAGATTCTGTTAGGACTACGAGCAGCTGGTCCAGTATCAAGTCAGAGGTGTTTATTGACACAGCGATACAGGATAAATCAATTTCTGCATTTCTGTTTATCGTTTTACTTCCTTTACTGAAAAGAAGGCTGCCAAGTCTTACTTGGCACAGGCTCTTCGGCGTAATTTACTTTCTTAAAGCTTTTCCTTTTATTTGACATGCATACCGTCTATCAGGATTCCTTTTTGTCTACTAAAGGCGAGCCATTGAATTTCATTTTACTGAACGGGAAAAACACACTTTTAAGTTGTTTGTTTAAGCAAAACTTCAAAATCAGCCCATGGACACAAGGTAGCAGTAGGAAATTTCCCTTTGCAATTAGTTAGGTCTTCTTGTATCCGTTTATAGATTGTTGAACCGTTAATGGAGTAAGACCTGAGTAAAAGGGAGGATGCCATCCTTGGTACCTTAAAATCATCTGAGGTGCTAACATTTTAGTGCCTGCACCAATTGGGGTTTCCAACAACATACTTTTAGGGTAGTTTCACACACAGGTTTCAACTGCAGTGGAAGTTGAATGCCATGTGACAATCCCTTTAAGGTGTAGCTATACTTTCTGAAAACTTTTGACATATCACAGGGACATCTTAAAAGCTTTAAATCGCTGGCGGTCTGGCTGCAGAGACCGCAGCCGATCGCTAGAACGAGGCAGCTGAAGCGCTTGCTTGAACGCCATCAGTTAGCTGATGACAGGACCACAGACTTTCTATTGAGTCCCTCTTCAGCTAGCAAGCAGTGACAGGACTTGGGCAAGGACTTCAGCTGACTCATTCTAGCAACGGTAGCGGTCTCAGCAGCCGGATCCCCACTGGTCTTTAAATGCAAGCTGATTTTTAGTTACATCCCATGTATGCCTAAGACAATTTATAAGACGTTAAAGAGGTTGTCTCACGCCGAAACGGGGTTTTTTTTTTGTTCAATAGGCCCTCCGTTCGGCGCGAGACAAACCCAAGGGATGGGTTAAAAAAAAAAAAAAAAGTTTATTACTTACCCGAATCCCCGCGCTGCGGCGACTTCTTTCTTCCTTTACCAAGATGGCCGCTGGGATCTTCACCCACGATGCACCGCGGGTCTTCTCCCATGGTGCACCGTGGGCTCTGTGCGGTCCATTGCCGATTCCAGCCTCCTGATTGGCTGGAATCGGCACACGTGATGGGGCGGAGCTACGAGGACCAGCTCTCCGGCACGAGTGGCCCCATTCACCAGGGAGAAGACCGGACTGCGCAAGAGCGTCTAAAAACGCCAGAAGACAGCGAATTTAGACGGATCCATGGCGACGGGGACGCCAGCAACGGAGCAGGTAAGTGAATAACTTCTGTATGGCTCATAATTAATGAACGATGTACATTACAAAGTGCATTAATATGGCCATACAGAAGTGCTAAACCCCACTTGATTTCACGAGACAACCCCTTTAACATTGACATGAATGGTGTGATAGTGTGCACGCATGACCACCGTTCCATTCATTCGGGGATCTTCAGACCCTCATTCTTATGAACGTTGGGAGTTCCAGTAGTTGGACCTCCAACGATACAGGGAATAAGTTGGTTTTATTAAAAAAAACAAAAAAACTTTAATGTATATTTGTTTTGTGGGAAAAACCCCTTTAACGTAGGGGTGGAGGGGAGACAAATATTAGGCCTGGGGACTGGATAATGGCTCTATATAAAAACTCATCAGCTAGGGTCGAGGTTAACAGATTCCTGTCGGATACATTTAATATTCAAAATGGAACAAGACAGGACTGTCCGTTGTCCCCTTTCTTATACATCTTAACAATTGAGTGTTTAGCCAACGCCATCAGAAGGAATGGCTCCATCAGAGGTATGGCAGTGGGCCTCACGAACCATAAATTATCTCTCTTCGCTGACAATCTTCTCTACCTGTCCTGCCCGAGTATAAGAACTCCAATTTTTTTTTTTTTTTTTTACAGGAGTTCAATAGATTCGGCGAAGTAAGTAACTTTAAAATTAATTTGCAAAAAATTAAGATATTCAATGTTACCATTCCATGGCCCGAGGTGCTGCTTATACAGATACAGTTCCCATTTCTGTGGCAAGACACTTGCATTAAATACGTAGATTGTTCAATTTCCATCATTGCCACTAATTCTCTCACTTCCCGATGTCGTAGAAACATGAAATTTGGCACGAGCATTGATTATGTCATAAATAGGAAAAGTTAATAGGTCCCAACTCGATTATTTAATTCTAAGCGCAAAAGAATTAGCGTCCAAATTTTACATACGGAATCTAATTCTCTCACTTCCTGATGTCATCTATATATATAAAAATGAATGTATGTCTTTCTGTCTGTCTGTTAGGCATTACTACACCATTCATCCAATTGCCATGAAACTTTGGGAAGTTGTTGAGTACACTCCTGGGAAGATTACTGGCATTGTACATCTATGCTATGATAGGTGGCGCGCGTACGAGCATTGTCGACAGTTATGTCCTCCAGACAAAGATCGTTTGATTTCCATCTCAAGCACGAAAGCAAAAGGCATTACGAGCAACGGGATGCGTGTTAAACTACAAAATGATGCATCCGCCGAACGTTTCGCAAGACAATTGCTGGATATTGAGAATGCTGAGGTAAAATGAAAGCTGTGCTGTGATTGGTTGCTATATATTATACTGCTGAGGTAACATGAAAGCTGTGCTGTGATTGGTTGCTATATATTATACCACTGAGCTAAAATGAATGCTGCGCTGTGATTGGTTGCTATTTTTTATATTGCTGAGGCAGAATAAAAGCTGCACTGTGATTGGTTGTTATCTGGATATATAAAAACGAATGTCTGTCTGTCTTCGCAGCAACACGCGACGGGTAAGCTAGTTCGAAATAAAATGGACTCCCTCCCAAGGTTCCTATATCGCTGCCAAACATTCACCATTCTATTGCACAGGCCCTTCTTGATGCACATTCGTTCCCCAACTACCAAATTGGAGAGGCCGCACACCTAGACTAAAATATAGCATACTTGCTAGGGCCAAGGAGTCAGTCTTCTAGATTTTTCCTTATACTACAAGTCCAACATAGCAAACTGCGTCTTAAACCTTCTCAAGCACCGCAAGTCCAAGCTATGGGTCGAAATAGAATATGACTTAGATCCCAAGATGACTCAGGGGGTGTTCTGGATTTCAAGTAGTTTGCTTAGAGATTTCCCTAGTTTATCTCCTCTGCTAGCCCAACTAGTGGATCCTTGGTCGGGCTCCTTGGTTTCAGTTCCGGGCCCTCTCACTCCACTGTTGGCTAATCTCCAATTTAAAGCCTTTGAGCAGAGTAAATCTCTTCCGATTACCCCACAAACCCCTTTTCCTGCTTGAGAGACGTGATCGGCCAGTCGGGGTTGAGACCATTAGCGGAATTCTTTATACAGTTCTGCGCCCTGTCTGGAGTATGGATGAATTATTTACAGCTGAGGGGGTTCATTGGATTTCCTGACACGCGGGTCCAGTAAGAGCAAAAAACACTCTCTCCTTTCAAGGAAAATTGCATGTCCTCTGACTCTCCTAGAACCTAATTTCACTCCTATACAAGATGTTACTGGACCGGGAGAAGGGGGACAAGCCCCCGAAATAAGTGGGAGCTTAGAAGACACTTCCCTTTGCTAAATTGGCAGAAGGCTTTTGCTCTAACACATAAGGGGACATCTTTTTCCAGACTTCAGGAACTCAATTAAAAGATACCGGCACGATGGTACAGAGCCCCGGAACGGTTACACAGAACATTTTCTCAGTCCTCCCTCTTATGTTGGAGATGCTCCAGTGGTAGGAGCAATAGGTTTCATATCTGCTGGAAGTTCACCTCTATAGCTGTGCTGTGGGTGGACGTAAGGAGGCTATACAATGACATATGTGGCTTATCTGGCTCTCACTTTCGAGACAGCAGTACGGTCCATATTTCCAGGGTCCATCGCAGGTGTAAAGAAAGGCTGGTTACGGTTCTTTGTCCAGGCTGTCAGACAAGTCATCCCAAGGTTCTGGCGCTCCAACTTGTATCCCCTCCAGAGTCCATTGGATGGAAGCAATTAAAACTCTTGCACGTTACGAGGAGATGAGAGCGGATGAGGATATGCAAATATCTGGGTTTTATGCAGTATGGCAGCCTTGGCTTGATTTCAGGGCATCCTCTAAAATCAAGGAGTGGTTGTCCCAGGGGTCAACCATGACATATGTAAAATGAGGGGGGGGGGGGGGGGTCGAGGAACCTATTTAGGGTGCCTATTATTCTCCGTATTGGTTACGCTATGGATTATGATCCTTTTTCTTAATAATTCAGCCCCTTGGAGCCACAGCACTTATATGTATGTAATCCTTTATATGCATTCTAAAGACCCCTCCTTTCCCCTTGCGAAACCCTTCACTCTCCCTTTCTTTTCCATTCCTCATGCTCTAAAAGTTGTTTTTGTTTTCTCCTCCCCTTTTTTGTGTGGTTAGTTATATCCTTATTTAATCATTGGAAAAGATGGATAGAGGTTTATTATTTGTAAGGGCTTCAAGGCTGTGCAACTGAAGCTCAAGGAAGTTGATTTACTAATTGGTGCATTCTTATACTTGTATAACTATGTTCTACTGCTATGTGTACCTTGTTCACTCTGTCCAAATTAAAACTTTCTGGACGAAAATATTAGGCCTGAATGCTTAAGGCCTTATGTCCACGGGGAAAATCAGGCCCGCTACGGATTCTCCATGGCGAATCCGTAGCGGGTCCCTCCTGCCCCGCGGACATGAGGCATAAAAATAAGAATAAACTTACCTCTCGCCCGCTCCGGATCTTCCCTTCGCCGCGGCGTCATCTTCTCTGCGTCGCGGCCGGATCTTCTTTCTTCGGCCCGGCGGATGCGCAGGGCACGTCGGTGACGTGCCCCACGCATGCGCCGTCCCGAAGAAAAAAGATCCGGCCGCGACGGAGAGAAGATGGAGCCGCGGCGAAGGGAAGAACCGGAGCGGGTGAGTAAATTCCAAATTTTGCGGGAGCCGTCCCCGCGGGAGACCCGCACAAAATTGGAGCATGGTCCAGATTTTTTCATGCTCCATCTTTTTTAAAATCACTTTTATTGCCAGTCCGCGGGTATTTATCTATCCGCGGGTGGTCAATGCATCCCTATGGGGTGCGGATCCGCGGGCAGGAGAAGAGTTAAAATCCACTGCGGATTTTAATTCTTCTTTTGCCCGTGGACATGAGGCCTAAAAGGTGTTGTAGCCTAACAGGCAACCCCTTTACTATTAGAATTGCAATAGCTCCTGACCACTAAGCTGTTGGACGATTAGTTCCCTTGCATCAGCCGCTGCAGACGTGATGTAGTATAATAAAAAGTCATGTAAATTTATGGACAGCTAGAGTTCACTGAAGTGAGAGCCACTACCCTCTTCCCTTCAGTGTAGATCCTAGATGTTAGTACAGTCTACAGAAAGAGGGTCTACCCACTTATACCACTCGCCAAAAGAAGACAGCACAAAATACTCACACTTTATGCTCATAATTCTTCCCCATAGATCATACTACCCCATCACAACACATAATGCCATGCAAATTAGCCGATTTAATCCAGACCTGAAAATAAGTATCCATCTGCTGGGTCTCTTCAATGAGACCCGCCGCAGTTGGAACAAAAGGCAACTTATCCAGTCAATCAGCACTCAGCCCACGGCCTTTGCTCCGCCAACGAAATCAGATTAAGCGCCCCTTTAACTCAAACCTCTCATTCCCACCTCCGAAACTTCTCCAGAGCAGCACCAATCCTCTTGAACCCACTACCCAAAACTATTTGAGCAATCACTGACACACAAAACTTCATCCATGCTCCAAAAATGCACCTCTTCAGGTTGGCATACCATATCTCCTAAACCAAACCCCTCGTTACTCCACCTGATAACATGCTCCTTGTCCTACTGATTGCAATCCCTGCTAGCCGTAATCAACCGGCACCTGCAGTCATACCGATTCAGCCACTATACGGCTCAATTTGACCATTGTCTATGTGTATAGCATCCCTAACTCTCCACCTCCCCACACCATGCACATCTCCAGCCCCTTTACCTTCTGTATTCACCCCATTATTTGTAGTATGTAAGCTCTTTGGAGCAGGATCCTCACCCCTACCGTTTTCATCAATTGATTACTACATGTAACCAGGGTTTTGTTTCTGTTCCCCCTGCCTTGTATGCACTGCGAAATATGTGGGAGCTACATAAATAAAGATTATTACTGAAAAGAGGCACGAATCTCAAACCAACCGTCTACAGATGGCTACTTTTCCTTTTGCAGGAGTCCCTGGTTTGGATAACATGAGCTAATTTGCATATCTTTTTCCTATGGAGCACTGCCTGAAAATAAGCCTCCACACACTTGCTGAGTCTCTTCAATAACAACCAGTACCTCCCCTGAGCTGTATCAATCCCATACAGCCAACGAGTATCCTGATCTGTACTGACAAAAGACAAAAACCCTGAAACTGGTTGTTCACTCTGCATTTTGGAAAATTCTATAGTTTGGATGACATGAGCTAGTTTGCATACTTTTTCCCTACGGAGCACTGCCTGAATACAAGTCTCTATACAGCCCCCCTCAGTGAAGTAAGTTCGACTTTATTTCATTTCACTCCTATCCTTTGGGTGACCAGCAGCGCCAGGAAAATATTTTTGCTTATTGATCCGACTACACACCTGCTGAGTCTCTTCAATGAATAGCAGGACCTCCCCTGAGGTACACATAATTCCACAAAGACTTGTACAGACTTCCCTCCATTTCTCTTATAGACTCCCATCCCACCCTTGTCCTCCCAGGCAGTTTTTGAATTTTTCTCTCATGCCTTTTTATGCCCACTTTTTATAAAATTTTATTTCATATGCCCAATAGAAACTAATAAACTTAGAAAAAAAAAATAGCCTCCACATGAATTTCATTGCTACACAGAAGCCAAGGACTTAATTAATGGATTATCACTCATGCATGTTACAATTACGTCTCCAGTTTCCTTTCAACTCTCACGCGGCAGTGAAGTTTTGGAATACAGGAATTAATAAATAAAAGGCCATTATTTCACCGTCTGTGTGAGTAATGTCCAGGATAGAAAAATAAAGGCATCAAAAATCCAAAAGTAGCAAATCCATATCTTCTTTGTGAACTACAGACTGTACATTTACATAGCAGAGCTTCAGCCAGTATCCCAGTGCCAGGTCTCTTTACGGTCTGTGGTTTAAATGTGGAAGAGAGCGTCTGTAAAAATGAATAGCTGCCACAATGGTAGACTGTTCCACAGTTGCATGCCGTGCCCCAACAGCTGCCAACAAGCCTTTCAATATCAAAACACTCTCTGTGGGTACCCAGCAAGCTCGCAGCACAGCAACCCATGATATATAGGTCATCGTCCACTACATTACTGTCTGCGCTGCCTTCAAGTGCCATAACGCTGGCACGCACTGATTGCACCATGCTGCGAGTATTGTGCGCTCTTGGAATTTTCATGCTTCGATGGCTCACTTGCATTACGCTCCTGCACTTTCGGAGATAATTTACATTACTAACATAAGATAATTTTATAAACAACGGGGACTGGAATTTCCTCTACAATAACTTCAATGCTGAAATTTTGCAGCTGACTTTTACATTGATTTATGAAACTTCCCCCCCCCCCCCCCCTTTATTTATGTACCCTGGCCTGATTAAGTGTCATTTGAAAAACATCTGGGGATCATTGACGCATTATGCCACAACCATGCTTCCACCAGGATCTCAGCTAGTGTTATACAATAAACACAGCTGTAAATCTCCAACCATTTTGTATATGTTTGCGTGTACCAGAGCGTCTTTAAACAAAAGAGCTGGCACATCGGGTTAGTGAAAAAGCTGGACAAAACAGGGAGTAAATGCGGGAAGTATCATGTTGAGACAGATGAGATCACGGAGTATTTCGGAAATGGGTACCGGCACCTGTACAGCCTTGAGATACATACAAGGTAAGGTTAGAGACACATAGCCATAAAGCGAGACCTCAGAGACCAGCGATTGGGTGCAGTGGTCACCAAAGGTCATTGATGCTCCTGTGCCCAGTTCAGATCTGGCAGTTCTGGTACTCCCACTTTCAAAAAAATAATCATGACTTTTTTTTATTTTTTGGGTAACATTTACATGAGGGCTTGTTTTTTGCAGGACGAGTTGTAGTTTTCAATGGCACCATTTAACATACCATATAAAAGTAGTGAAAGACTTAAAATACCCACAGTTGAACCGTTTTGGGGAGGGGTGGGTATTTTTCCAGCATCCATAGGGCAAGTAAAAGCGACACGTCTTTATTCAGTGGGTCAGTAGGATTACAGCGATACCAACATTTATGCAGTTTTTTCATATAGTAGTACTTAAAAAAAAAAAAAGATTAAATACATTTTGACCTACACAACTTTTATTAGTTTTTCTTCGACAGGGCTGTGTAGGGGCTCATATTTTGCAACCTGTAGTTTGTATTAGTACCATTTTGGGTGACATACAACTTTTTGATAGGTTTTTATTCCATTTTTTCCTTTGGGAAATTCTACCAGTGCAAAGTAATTTTCTGACGGAGTTAATCATGCAGGATTAACATTGTGATATGTTAATAAACTGGATCTTTACAGTTTTAGCTATACCATTTTTTTTAGATTTAACGTCTAGGAAAAGGTTTTCTTTTTTTAAGATTTCTTATTTTTATAATATTTAAAAAGTATGTTTCTTTTATCAGTATTTTACTTTTTGTTTTAAAATTAGTCCCCAACTTGTGATCATTTGATTGCTTATACAGTATAATGCAATGCTGTGATATTGCATTATACTGTATTTTAACAGGATGTCAATTTAAGACGTGCCACAGGCACGTCATTAACAGGCAAACGATCATGGCAGTCCTGGAGTCCTTCAGAAGTACCCAGGCTGTCATGACACTCAGACACAACCCCGCAGTCTCATTGTGGGCTAATGAGAACATTTAAATGTCAAATTTAGCCCAAATCTTCCAATGAATGGTGTAGATTCAGCTCGCAAGCCCGCCCCATAAACAGCATTTATGTCCTAGCTGCATGAGGTATGTGCAATTAGAACGTAAATAGTCATGTGTCACGAAGGGGTTAAACAATTCAAAGGCATATTCCAATCTCAGCTTTTTAGAGTCGAGATGGGAAGACCTGGCTCTCTGTTTCCAGCTACCTGTTTGCAAAGCTGTTATTAAAGTGAATAAGAGCTATGGAAAAATCATAGAACAGCGCGCTACGCTGTTTCCGTAACTCCTATTCACTTCAGTGCGAGCTATGGAAATAGTGCTGCGCTGAAGCACTCGGCTGTTTTTGTAGTTACCAGATGGTGGCCGGTAACTATGGTAGCGGGTTCCAATCTTGGCTATGAAAAACAGAGATGAAAACACCCCTTTATTTTAGCTTCTGCAACAAAATCAGTGTTACTATTCTTCATTCTGGGAGAATTAAAGGGGTTTCCCAGAACTTGATGGGTTTGTCCCGCTACAATTAAAGGCCGCAGCGTCATAACCTATTCTCCGGGCATTAGCGTTCCCATCCCGAGTCCAATGATGCCAGTTCTGAACGGTGACGCCGATTGGCAGGCAGTGGTCATGTGACGTCTGCAGTCAGGAGAGCAGTGAGACAGCAGCGCTAGATAACCAAAGCCAAAGACGGATAAGTACTACTGTACATGTTATTTTACCATGTCTATATCTGAGATTAAACTCCCAAAAAGTAATCAGACAAAGCCTTAAAAAATTCTGCTGGGTGACATTTGAATCTCTGGTACAATGGATCCGAAACAGGTTCTATTTCAGTCTGGAAGCAAAAGTACTTGCGAGCATCCTCCAAACTCAACTTGACCCACGCCCGCTGCACCAGCTCCGAGAGTTGGTGCACATTATGCCGATAAGTGGGAACAGATCTCACAGCCCTTTCCAGCATTCCCAAAACATTCTCAATAGGGTTACAGTGTAGTGAATTTGGGGGGCAAGGCAGTGTGAAGAATTTATTTTTGTGTTCCTACAACCACTAGTGATCAGAGCTTGATGACACAGAGCTTTGTCCTCTTGAAAGATATCATTGTGGTCACGAAGACTTCCTGAAGATAAGGTTGAGATGGACCAGCTAATAACTGCCTGTAGCATTACCAAGGAATGTGATATGATGACCAACAGTCCTAGACCATGCCAGGAAAACACTCCCCAGACGAGGACACCACCATGATCAGCATGTTGAATACCAATGGTGCACCTATGGGATACGGCTACATGAAGTTTACACCAAATGCAGACCTTGTCATCCATATGCTTAAGCAGAAAATGGGACTCGACCTTTTGCCATGTGCCCAAGGTCCAATCACGTCCTTCCTGGGTCCATGCGAGATGTTCTTGGTGAAGACTTGGAGACATCAGGGGTACTCTCGTTGGCTTAGGATATTATACCCCAGTCAACACAAGGTATGCTGCGTAGTCATTGTGAAAATTTGCCTAAATTTCACCTATTGTACTGCTGGGACAGTTGGTCCACTTTAGCACCCCATCACTAAGATATCAGATGTGCTACCCAACGCTCGCCTCTAGGATCAACCATACATCGCCTGCTGTTGTGTGATCTTCTGTCAGATGTCTGTCTGTGGTTCAACAAGTCTTGGCATACTCTTGATACCGTTGTTTGGGAACAGTCAACAAGTGTGACTGTTTCAGATATACTGGCACCGCAGCTCCAGGCACCAACTATTTGGCCATGGTAAAAGCCACACTAGTCCCCACAGTTACCCACGAATGTCAAGTGTCGTCTGGTGCTGTGCAGAGGAGTCAACTTGTTATCCATAAGCAGATCGTGATGCGGCCAATCACAAGATGTCATGTACCAACCGTTCCTAATACAGTGATCCTTAAGTGTATAATTCATAATGGAGATCAATTTCACATCGACCGGCACTCACCCTTCTTGTGTTGGGACATGATCTGTGCCATAGACTCTGTGCTGCACTGTGTTGTATTGCACTGCAAGCAACGATCTGGGAACTTATTCGTACCTGTAACGTCTAAGAAAAAAAAAAAAGAAAAAGTAAAACTTTAATTGACTGGTCCTTAAATATAAGCAGATTCTTATTATATCTACTTATGAAAACATTGGGCGACAACAGGCCCCATCCCACCTCCATAAGAAGTTGTCAACCAACTTTCTTACATAGTAACATAGTATGTAAGGCTGAATGAAGACAATGTCCATCTAGTCCAGCCTGTCTATCCTCCTGTGTTGATCCAGAGGAAGGCAAAAAACCCCAAGGGCAGAAGCCAATTAGCCCTTTTGGGGAAAAAATTCCTTCCCGACTCCTTAATGGCAATCAGACTGTTCCCTGGATCAACCCCTAATAGTTCCTACCTGCCTGTATACCCGAATTGACAATTAACCTAAGATTTATATCCTATAATGTCCTTCTTCTCCAGAAAGACATCAAGTCCCCTTTTAAACTCCTCTATGGATTTTGCCATCACCACTTCCTCCGGCAGAGAGTTCCACAGTCTAACTGCTCTTACAGTAAAGAATCCCCTTCTATGTTGGTGATGAAATCTACTTTCCTCTAATCGTAGCGGATATCCTCTTGTTACCGTCGTGGTCCTGGGTGTCTCCTAAACAATACATTTGCCTAATTAAAGCGATTCTCTAGTACCAGGACAAACTTTTTCAGGGACCAGAGGGGCGAAGAGAGTTATATTACCTGGTGTTGTCCTCTTACCAATTTTTGGGGCCCTTCTTCAAAACATCCAAGATGATGGTTGCGATTCTTAGACTATCCAATGCACACTGGCACTGCAGGGCTCTATATGGCAACTAAAATGGTCGCCAATGAAACCAAGATTGTGCAAATTGCAAGAAAATTTTTCAATATTGTTGCCATTTGTATCTAACCCTGCTGCCACTGTGCGCTGTCAGGTTGCAGTGAAAAAGCAGAAAAAGGATTTGTGTTGCATCCAGAAGACGTGTTACAAGCAAGGCACATGTCCTAGATAACCCGCCCGTGATGAAACGCTGCTTTCAGACATCCTGAGGGTCTGTGCTGCGGTGCTTCTGCCCCTCAATGCTGGCTGCCAGGAAGCATATGTAATATAAGCCGAGTGCAGCACAGCTTCTCTATGGGATTACTTGTGGGTTTGCAAGTGTCTTTTGGCTGCAGTGGTATCGCAGTGGGCAGGTGAGCGATAGGCTCCTGTACAGAAGAGAGGAACGGACCTTTGGATAGGTTACGCGAGTTAAGGAGGGGACTCTTCACAGTGGATGAGCACATGGGGGGGGGGGGGGCAGTACTATAGTGGTTAAATTCTTGCACATGGGGGGGCAGTACTATAGTGGTTAAATTCTTGCACATGGGGGGGCAGTACTATAGTGGTTAAATTCTTGCACATGGGGGGGCAGTACTATAGTGGTTAAATTCTTGCACATGGTGGGTAGCGGTACTATAGTGATTATCTGCTTGCACATGGGTGGGGGGCAGTACTATTGTGGTTACCTTCTTGCACATGGGGGGTGAGTCGGTACAATAGTGGTTATCTTCTTGCACATGGTGGGGGCAGTACTATAGTGGTTATATTCTTGGACATAGGGGGGTAGTGGTACTATAGTGCTTATCTTCTTGCACATGGGTGGGGGGGGCAGTACTATAGCAGTTATCTTCTTGCACATTGGGGAGGTACTGTATCGATTATATTCTAATACATGGTGGTGCAGGTATTACACTCTAGTGTAGCCTAATTATTGTAACTACTATAAGCTGTAAGAAACAAACAGGAAAAATCAGGAGCATTGATGCGGTGTACTGCAGAGATTAAGTCTTTCTCATTAGAACATTAATTACACTTTTATTTAAATTTGGCGACTAAAAATTTTACTTGGCTCCTAGAATAATTTTCTTTTAACGTATGAGCCCTGCGCTGGGGGTGCATTGGTAGTTTAAGATATCAAGCCCCAGGACCAGGCAGAACAGGGGCCGAACCAGGAAAAGGACAGCACTAGGTAACATAACATCCCCTTCAGGTCCCTGGACAAACTTTGTTACAGGACTTCAGGGATGCTTTAAGCAAGGAGGTGGAATTAGGTAAAAAACTTGGTTAGGATTAAGTAACACAATTTGATTGACACATTTAATTAGGTAAAATTTATGTATCAGAGAATCAATCTATTCATTAAGCACTACAAGGCATGCAAACCATCCCATCAAGCACACGCCAGGGATTTGCCTTCCATGGATCTCAGGGCAAGCTGGGAAATGTAGTGTCACAATAACTTGAGAACTGCAGGTCGCTCGAGGCTCCTGTGCTTCACAGAATTGTGGAGAGAGAAAAAAAAAAGCAGTATGGCGGCTCCACCTCCCAGTTCTTGCTCTCGTCTTCTGATACATGCCTCGCTGTTCTTTCTTTTACTTTATTGGGCAATCATGCATAAAAGCCATTTTAATGAAGCCAACAACTATCATGTTAAGGCCCAAGGCGCTACTTCTATTCATACGTGAAAATGCGACAAGTCGTTCTGCGCTGCAGAGCTCGTCAAGGCATAACAGCAGGACACAAAGAAGCTGCGCGTCTAAGTATTACACATCGGTCTTCTCAAGACTGGTTTCAGATTCCCATAATGCAGCGGCATCTTAGGATATATCAGCACCCCCTCTGGTGCTAGCGAACGGGAGGGGATAGAACCCTATCCAAGTTCTGTTCAGTAGAGATCCAGGTATGGCAGCAGTAAAAAGGTGCGGCGACGTTACAAGCATCTGAAAGCCGACCGAGGCAGATTTCATAGTCTATTTCACAAAAACTGCATCCAGTGTGATCTGTAGGCCGATAGGAAATTATGAAAAGTACTACAAGCTGCAGGCTTCTTTTTAAGGTGGACCTTTTTCACTTTTGGTACAATTTTTGCATTCATTGTGCTTTTTCAAAATCGAGGCCTACGCTCGGTATGGTGTTTTTTCTACAGTTTTTCCGTATGCTTCTCAGTACAAAAACACCAAAAAAAAAAAAAAAGGACGCTATTGGCCTAACGAGAGGTGCCATTTTCCCCCAGCCATTCAATAGGGCTTGCATGGACGTGGGAGATGGGACCACATGTTTTGATCAAACTGTGCACTGAGGACCTTGTATTTTTATGCAGTTAGTGTAAACAGTTGTGCGACTTTATTCAGCCATTACATGTGTATGAGTGCTGCAGTGTGTGTTTGTTACTGTATTTGGTACAGCCATGGCTTATGTGCACCTTCACATTCAGTTTATGGCTGGGCTCCCATGGCCATATGCGCAAAACGCTGCGCGAGTCACTCAGCGTTCTACCACCGGCGGTTACCTGGCCTATCAGCACGTATGGCACCGATATTGTACTGTGTATCTCACACACGCTGTCAGGCGCAGTCTTAGTTTGTTTTTTTTAAAGCTATATTTCCCATGCTGTTGCTTAGCAACGGCGCGTATACATGTCATCCATATGCAGTATAATTGGTTCTTTTTTGCAATCGCATATTATGCAATTCCTACATGCATATGTGAGCAAATGTGAGTAAACGCCCATTTAGACACAACCATCACTCAAAAATCGCTCAATACCATCTTTTCAGCAATAATCGTTGTGTGTAACTGCACTGACATCATTCAGTTTTCGCTATGCCGTCGCTCATCGTTGTCTTTCAGCATGCTGAAAGACAATGATGAGCCTCATCAGGGATTCACCGCAGGATACTATTGTTTCAGCTGTACCCCGCTCCCTGATGACAAGTGGGGTATGAAGAACACAGCAGCGTTCTCCCTACCCCGCAGCCAGGCGCTCCGTGCAGAAAACAGCTAGATGCAGAAGACAAGCTGGGCCACCCCGCTTGTCTTCTGTATCCTCCGCTCAGAGCACTCGGCTGTATAACAGCCGGGAGCTCCGAGCGGGGAATAGCTGGATGCAGAAGACAAGCTGGGCCACCCCGCTTGTCTTCTGTATCCTTCGCTCAGAGCACTCGGCTGTATATCAGCCGGGCGCTCGGAGCGGGGAATAGCTGGATGCAGAGAACAAGAGGCCCTGCTTGTTCTCTGCATCCTCTGGAGAGCAAGGTGATCGCTCAATGTTTGAGCGATCATCTTGCGATGTAAATGACACAACGATTATCGCTCAAAAGTTGCTCAAAAGACATTTTTTGAGCGATAATCGTTGTCTCTAAATGGGCTTTAAGTCAATGTAATTGATTGCCTGCTAATTACCATGTATCACAAGCCCTAACAGCGCATGCGTAATACGTGGTAATCTTATGCTCCTGTGAGCCCAGCCTTTTTTTTTGGGTTGCATAAACAAAAACCTATGTGTGACCAAAAATACTATACGCACAGCCTAATAAAAATACAAGTGTCATAAAAATATGCATGCAATTTCTCTATTTTCGAAAGACGCTAACCACCAGGAAAAAAAAAAAAAAGTTTAGCACTGCAACCCCTTCAAAGGAGTTCACCACATTTCAGGAAGACGCAGATACATTCACTTGGCCATAAGTCACTGCTTTGATGGGGAGAACCAAAGATGTTGCTGCCTCTTTGCTCTTCGGGTGAGTGGGGATTCCCCACCAAATGTTCCCACTTATTTCTATGAAGAGTGGTGGCACTCATGTGACAGTTTTTCATGCAGTTTTATTTTAGCAAAAGTCAGAAGTGGATTCAATTGGATTAGGAAATATAAAGGAAGGACTGGTTAAAAAAAAAAAACTGCATGCCGTGTGAAAACAGCCTTAATGAATAATAGGGTCCCCACAAGGATAGGGGATAACTTGCTGAGACCCCCAGCGATCTCAAGAATGACACTCCAGTGTCCTGTTCTCCTGTCACTGCGGGGGTTGCTTCTCCCGATGTCCACATGCGGATTTTAATTATAAAATCCACACTTGTCTCCTGCATCTCCAGAAGCCGATAGGAATGCATCAGCATCTGCAGGGCAAATAAATGCAAGCATGTGGGTATGATTTTTTGTTCCCCGGCGTGCAGATCACATGCGCGGGAAGAAATTGCAGCATGCTCCATTTTCCTGCGGATATCCCGCACAGATGGCTACCATGGCTTCCACTGAAGTCAATTGAAGCCATCCGGATCAGCGGCACACATACAGTTATCATTGTGCTGCGGATCCGCGGGTGTGCAGGAGACTTAAAAAAAAAAAAGGGGTCCTGACAGAAGACACCTACCTACCACCACCACAGAGATCCGGTAAGCTAAAGCACGGGTCCCCAACTCCAGTCCTCAGGGACCCCCAAAAGGTCATGTTTTCAGGATATCCTATGGTAAGAACAGCTGTGACAATGTCTGAGACACCAGCAATAATTACATCACCTGTGTAACACTGAGGAAATCCTGAAAACACGACCTGTTGGCGGTCCCCGAGGACTGGAGTTGGGGAACACTGAGCTAAAGGACCTATGGTGATGTTACTGCTGTGGGAGGAGCTAAGCTGTGTTGGATTTGCTACAATATATGCTACAATGTTACAAATCGCATGTATGTGAAGCCCATGCTTTCCAATGGGTTCCTTCACATTAGCGATGTTTTGTAGGCTGCTACATTGCTAGAAGACAAAATCGCGGCATGCTTTATACAGCCCCGATTTGTAGCCCACGTTTCCCTATGGACCCTGCCTATGTGTTGCATCGCAGGAAAACGCAGTTTTCGTGCGGTGCGATGCAGCTTTTACAGTCGGAAATCTTACTGTAAAAGCCCTAAAATAAGCAATATCTGCATAAAAAAAATACATCACCTAAGAGGTTCAAAATCCTCGCGTCCAGAAAGCACTGGCTGTGATTGGTTCTCGAGCGCCGCAGCTCAGCCAATCAGAGCCAGCACTTGATGAAGCAATCACAGCCATCGCATCAGTGATTGGTTCTCGAGGACCGCGGCTCACCCAATCACAGCCAGCGCTTCCTGAAGGCGGGGATTTTGAACCTCCAAACCAGTAAATGCTGGCTGAAAACTACAAGCAAGTCTGTCCGAGATGCAGAGGAGACGTGTGGCAGAGCCGGGCAGCGTCTCCTGGGTGATGTTTTTTTTTTTTTTTAAATGTGTATAGGGTTTATTTTTGGGGTAGGGCTTATATTTTAAGCCCCACAAATATCGCTGTTGCCCATGTGAAAGAAGCCTTAATGTATTTCTAGGATGTTCTGACTGAAATGTTTTTTTGTTGTGAATGGCAGTAGTGAAATGGAGAGGTTGTTGGGGAGAGAGTAAGGATCAATGGGTCACTTCCTAAAGGCGTTCTACCAAATTCTCCTACCCATTTCCAGCTTTAAAGAATCAGGCTACGTGCGCGGCAACTTGCTGGGGCATAGCACTGGAACAAGGGACCCGGTGAATACCAAACACCGCTCCCCAGGCTCCCCGTTTCCTTTCGTTTGAGCTCCATAATGTAGTTTATGGGGCTCAAACATGATGACAGGTTACCTTTAACCCTTTCCAATCCACTGTCTGACGTCTGAAGACATTCTAATTGAAGGCTGTACGGCTCTGATGTTGGAAGACGTCCGGCAGGGTATTCTTACTGTATATTACTGGCCGCTCTGTTGTCGGGGGCCTCTCCAGCATGTCCCATACTGCAGTACTGGCTCTAGCCAGCAGATGGTGCCATTGTATAATTGCAGAAAGAGAAAACCCCCTAGGAAACCTTGAATCCAAAATTGGATTGCAAAGGGTTAAAGGATGAAGGGAAGAAACCAGTAGTCCGTGAAAGCTTGAAAAGGTGGGTTAAGTCCGGCATGTCTACAGTGGTAGGGCTGGTGATGGGATGGGACTGGGTCAAGTGCAAAGGTGGTGAGCTGCAATTTGGAGAGTAAGGGGGTGAGGGGAGGGGTTCTTCCTCAATAATGATGGAGAAAGCAGATTAATGGGGGGGGGGGGGGGGGAATACTGACTAGTTGTGTAGAGAGGTGCAGTAAAGTCCTTGGCAGAGAGGAGGGTGGGGACATTAAGGGAAGGAGAATGGAGTTAAAAGTATTGAAAGGTTTTCCAGCAACAAATACTATTCATGACCTATCATCAGGATTGGTCATCAATGGCTGATCAGCTGCGTCTGCCAGTCCGAAATGATCAGTCGAGCGGGTGAATGCTCTTAGCACCACTACACACAGGGGTCAAAGTGCTGCTCCAACCCCCATGTAGTGGCCGGCGCTTGTAATTGCAGGTGCAGCTTTCTTTGCTTTCAATGAGACCCCAGCCTGCAGTTACGAGCGCCAGCCACTACGCAGGGGTCGGAGCAGCGGCTTCCACTCTGACCCCTATGTGTAGCAGCGCTGACAGCATGCGCCCTCTCAGCTGATCGGCCTGAGGGTAGGTCTGGTGCTGTACGGTGAGGTGATAGGGAGTCGGGGATTTTCTTACGATGGACCCCAGTGAAGTCCGCATCTGAGTCTTTTCAGACCGCTGTGTGAGCGCTCCAATAGGAGTCTATAGGAGACGGCACACACAGCAGTCTGAGAAGACAGACTGCATATGGACTTCACCAGAGATGAAGAATAGAAAGTTTCAGAGTTACCTTTTTTACATAGCTTTGTGCCCAAAAATATAGAAAAGTAAAACACTTGCCGTAGCGGTCCGCTCCCTCAGCATCTGACAGGCGACGTCAGAAGGCCTGGTGACGGCCTGACCGGTTTACGTGACGTCACTGACGACATTCCTGTCAGCCTGCAGAGGTTGTATGCGCCAACAACCTACGGGCGTCGTAATAGGAGTCCAGACGACCGAAACTGGGGAGCAGCGCGGCAGCGAGTATTTTAATATAAACCCCTTTCATGTGAACAGCCCATAAGATAACGCTGTGTGCAGACCCCGTACACGTGTGAGCGTCCATTACTGCATTCGCCACGTATGGCTCCTCTACGAGGGACCTTCCTACAAGCAATAAATGAGTGGAAGCAAAAAAAAAATCCGTATACATATGTGAACCTCCTGTATAAGGCTGGAGGCGCAGTAAGCGCACAGCATACGGCCACCATATTGTGCGCCCATACGACATGGGGCCGCTATACGGCTGTGTGCGTGAACCTTTAAAAAAAACAAAACGAATGAAATAGGTCAAGGTGAGGCGAAATTAATGCGACCCCGAAATGCAAATTTAGGGGAGGAACATATTACATTACATACTGTGGGTGCCTAAGCGGTGTCAAAGATAAAAGATGGCCATTATATATTAATGCAATTGACATGTTATATAACATCATAACACATTACTAGAAGCAGCAGTTTAAAAGAGCCTCCAATTTGGAAATCTCAGAGATGACTGACTGCCACAGGGACAGGGGGTCACCTTGGGTCACACACTACACATTGCCCAAAAAGGTCCCCACTAAATCTGCACCTCGCCACCCCTCTCTTGTGTAATGGGACACGACTTGCAGCGCTACGGGTACTGCAGACTATACCACTAGCTCACCCCGTTGAGGGGTGTTCTCGTGCATGTCTACTTACTCCTAATCTGACGAGCGCTGCCATAGTGACACCAGGGAGTTTACTTGTGGCGGCGGCCCCGGTCTCTCCTTTCCATGCTGAATCTAAACACTTCCGGGGTGAGCAGCGCTGGATCCGCCTTCAATCTGTCAGTGCAGACCGGCGGCCGCCATCTTGTGGTTGGCAAGCTATGTGGTGTGGGGGCTGCTGGTATGTAATGAATGTTCACTGCAACTGCTGCACATGCCAATCAGGAGATTAACCTGACTGCAATAATGTTTTTGGACATACTGTATGTACTGACTGAAAATAGGCAAAATCCACCCATTTAGGAACAAGTATGTGGAGATATATCCCTTTTTTGAGAGCTCCCATGGTATCCCCATAACAGTGACAGTCACGGTGCCCCCATAACAGTGGTAGATACTGTGCCCCTTAAAGGGGTTTTCCTGGACTTTGATGTTCATAACTTATCATTGGGTTAGAAACAGATATCTGGATACAATGAAGCCCATTCTATTAGATATCCCTTAAAGGGTTAAAGAAACCCCCGTCATTGGGTCCCCCATGTGTTAAAGTAACACATCAGCAGTTACCTCTCCGCTCGTGCCCCGCCCTGTGACCTCACTATACATCCTGAACCTATCTACAGACAAGCTGCAGCAGCCAATGACAGCCCTCCCTGATGATGCCTGAGCGCTGTCATTGGCTGCTGCAGCAGGTTTACGGGACGTCACTGCAGCCTGTAAACAAAAACAGCTGAGACCGGAGTCTGAGAGGAGTAGAAAGCAGAGGGAGATAAGTAACCTCTGATTTGTTATTTTAACACATGGGGGACGCGATGACAGGAGTTTCCTTAACTCGGACAACCCCTTTAAAATCCATGAAACATGAACCAGCAGCAATGTGCACACTAACCTACGTGTTTCAAGCCGTATCGCTCTTGCTTTTGAAACGTGTAAGCATTAGCATGCACATTGTTGCTGGATCATGTTTTATGGATTTTAAGTGATATCTAATAAAATGGATGTTATTATACCCTGATGTGCCACATATCCATTTCTATGCTGATTGCCTTCACTGTCAGCGCTTCGAGCATCTGGGGAAATTCAAGCCGAGCAGATTATTGCAAGCGCTACAACAGTGAACGGACTTTGTTTGTAATTGAGGACTATTTTATTCTTGGAACAGGTCATCAATAGTTAATCGGCATGGGTCTGCTGCTCGGGATACCCGTCGATCTGCTAATATAGCGCAAGCTGTCATTGCGGACAGAGTCAGAAGCAGACAGCTCTGTCCGTAGGGCAGTGGCCCAGCTTGGTATTGCAGGCACAACTCCCAGTGAATTCAATGCAATGCCTACCCAGGCTGCTGCAATTTTTAACAAAACTGATTGCTTCAGGCTCTGTTCGCAATGACTGCGGGCCCGGCAAACAGCTGATCAGTGAGGATCGCGACTGACAGACCCCTGCCGATCAACTATTGATGACCTATCATGGGAATAGGTCATCAATAGTAAAGGCCTTGACAATCCCTTTAACAGTGACCGCCACAATGGTGCTCACCTCATTAAAATTATTGACAGCCATAGAGTCACCATAGCAATGAAAGTCACAGTACCCCCATAATGGTTACAGCTATAGTGCCCATGTAACAGTGTAAGGTACAATGCCCTTCTAAGTTCCCCGTAACAATGAATGCTACAATCCCGCCTTACAGTGAGTGCCTCCATAAGAGCAACAGCTACTGTTTTCAATAACAGCAAGTGCCTCCATAACAGTGAAAAAGGAATTAAATGGGTTTTCCACGACTCCAATACTGATGACCTATCCTTAGGCTAGGTAAGCAATATCTAATTGGTGAGGCTCCAGTGTTTGGGACCCCCCAGCGATCAGCTGTTTAAAGAACCCTCAACACTCTGGTGAGCACCACAGCATTGTGACTGCAAAGCAGGTGCAGTGCCATACATTGTATAGTGGCAGTAGGTGGTATAGCAGCTCAGCCCCATTCACTTGAATGCGACTGAACTGCTCTCCAGCCATGTGACCAATAGATGTGATGTCACATGTCTTTGAAGCGGCCATGGTGCTCATGCAAAATGGCCTATCCTAAGGATAGGTCATCAGTATTAGAGTCCCAAAACGCCCCTTTAATCATAGTGTCTCCAGGGGTGCCAGCCACAGTGTCCCAACAATAGTACCATTTTTCTCATCCACCCTTCTGTGAGAATTTGCAAATGCCAAAATTAAATCATTGCTCGAAACTCAGACGTGAACAACACCTAAAAAATATTTAGGGCTCATTCATATCACTGTTTATGGATTCCTTTTGACTGTTTCATCATTGAAGCAGGAACACAGAATTTCTAGGCAAAACAATCAATTTGACAGAATTAAAGGGGTTGTCCCGCGGCAGCAAGTGGGTCTATACACTTCTGTATGGCCATAATAATGCACTTTGTAATGTACATTGTGCATTAATTATGAGCCATACAGAAGTTATAAAAAGTTTTATACTTACCTGCTCCGTTGCTGGCGTCCTCGTTCCCATGGAGCCGACTAATTTTCGCCCTCCGATGGCCAAATTAGCCGCGCTTGCGCAGTCCGGGTCTTCTGCAGTCTTCTATGGGGCCGCTCGTGTAGAATGCCGACTCCGTGTAGCTCCGCCCCGTCACGTGCCGATTCCAGCCAATCAGGAGGCTGGAATCGGCAATGGACCGCACAGAAGCCCTGCGGTCCACGGAGACAGAGGATCCCGGCGGCCATCTTCAGCAGGTAAGTATGAAGACGCCGGACCGCCGGGATTCAGGTAAGCGCTGTGCGGGTTGTTTTTTTAACCCCTGCATCGGGGTTGTCTCGCGCCGAACGGGGGGGGGGGGGTTAAAAAAAAAAAAAACCCCGTTTCGGCGCGGGACAACCCCTTTAAGTGTCACCGAACAGACCCCATTGACTTTAATGGGCTTCCCAATCACAACTTACAACTGCGAAAGTTGGACACTGAAGAAAACAGACTGGAGGAAGAGTGATAACTTCGAACTTTGGTGCTGGAGGAAAGTCCTACGAATTCCTCGGACTGCTAAGATCACTAGCAAAACAGTCCTAGACCGCATCAAACAAAAGTTTTCATTGAAGGGCAAAATTACAAAACTGAGACTCTCATATTTCAATCACATAATGCGAGCTAATTCATTAGACTCATCGATAATGCTTGGAGTGGTCAGCGGCAAAAGAAGACCTGGCCGCCTCAGAAGACAGTAGCTTGATACTATCAAAGCCGACACCAACATGCAAATGATCGAACTGAAAGAAGCAGAACAAAACAGGACCATGTGGAGAGGGCTGATCCATAACGTTTTCGAGAGTCGGCTCTAAATAAACTAATAAAACTAGATAGATGTTAGTGTGTCCTTAGACTTCATGCTTCGGGGAGACTGGAAAGCTGCACTTACCACTAGTGGTGCAGAACGTCTGCATAGTAACTCCATAATATATAATGCCCCCAGTGCTGCACAGAAGTAATATAAAACCTTGTTATTGTCTGTTTAACATATTTATTATAGCGTAGTTTGTAAGGCTGAAAAAAGATAAATGTCCGTCCAATTCAGCCTCTTAATTTGCAATGTTGATCCAGAGGAAGGCGAAAAAAAACACAAGTTGGAAGCCAGTTTTTCTCATTTTAGGGGGAAAAAAATTCCTTCCTGACTCCAAATCTGGCAGAATAACTCCTTGGATAAGAAACCTCCTCATGTATTCTAGTGACTATAACATGTGATTATTACACCCGGGAAAGGTGTCCAGGCCCATTTTGAACGAATTCACCATCACTACGTCCTCGGGCAGAGAGTTCCAAGTCTCACTGCTCTTACAGCAAAGAGCCCCTTCTATGTTTGTGTAGAAAACTTTGTTTCCTCTAGACTTAGAGGATGCCCCCTTGTTACAGTCACAGTCTTGGGTATAAATAGATGATGGGAGAGATCTCTGTAATGTTTCATGAAATAGCTATATACAGTTAGGTTGCCCCTCAGCCACTGTTTTTCTAAACTAAATTTTGATAATCTCTCTGGGTATTGTAGTCTACACTTTCCATTCATTATTTTAGTTTTCCACCTTTGTACCCACTTGAGCTCTAAAATGTCCTTCTTGAGAACCGGTCCCCAAAACTGTACAAAATATTCCATGTGTGGTCTGACCAGTGACTTGTAAAGAGGAAGAACAATGTTCTCATCATGTGCCCCTATACCACTTTTGATGCACCCCACGATCCTATTTGCCTTGGCAGCAGCTGCCTGACACTGGTTGGTCCAGGTAAGTTTACAGTCAACTAAAATCTTGAAGTCCTTTTCCATGTCAGTGTTTCCCAGTGGTTTCCCATTTAGCATGTAATGGTGACATGTATTTCTCTGCCAATTAGCATAACCTTACATTTATCAATGTTAACCTCATTTGCCACTTTTCTGCACCCAACTTATCCAGATCCATTTTCAACGGTATTCTATCCTCTCGTGTTAATTTATTTACATAGTTTTGTATCAGCTGAAAATATTGACATTTTACTGTGCAATTCCTCTACCAGGTCATTAATAAATATATTAAAAAGAATCAGGCCCAATACTGCCCCCTGTAGTACCCCACTAGTAATGGTGGCCCAATCAGAGTATGTACGATTAATAACCACCCTCTACTTTCTATGACTGAGCCAGTTACTTCCCCACTTACACACATTCTCACCCAGACCAAGCATTCTCATTTTATATACCAGCCTTTTATGCGGCACAGTATCAAACGCTTTGGAAAAGTCCAGATACTCGAGATCCAATGACTCTCCCCAGTCCAGTCTAGGACTTACCTCCTCGTAGAAGCTGATTAGGTTGGTTTGACAGAAGCGATCCATCATAAACCCATCGTTAGGTTGTGCTTCTGGGACCTGTAATTCTATGGGTTTCCAGGAGCACACCTTCCGAGGTGTGGCATGATTGAGCTGGCTTGATGTGGTGTTCTCCGGTCAGCCAATCACCACCGATCTGCTGCATATAAATACCAGACCCTCTGGCTAGAGGGAGCTGATTTTCCTCATTCCCCCTTGTATTTGCATTCATGCTTGTTCTGTGGGTGTAAGCTGCATTGTGTTTTGTGTGTCTTGCTGGGTGCCAGACATATGGTGTGAACAGTCCTGTTCCATTTTGTATGCATTCCATGCTGTGTTGGTGTGAACTGTGTCCTGTCTGCTTAGATAGTTAGCATCAAGGGCGAGGCAAGTCCTTAGGTTCTAGTGTGGAGCCGTCCCTATTGGGACGATCACCCCGCTGGCAGGCAGGACTCCTGTGGTAAGTTGTCTTCTGAGAATACAGACCCGCGAAACAACAAGGATCCTTGAAGCGGGCTTAATTATCTTGGCCGGAATATGAACGAATACCTCGTATTGTATCTATTCCATCTGTTTATACGTGTGGGTATGCTTGGTGCGTGTTTTGTCTGTTTGTCTGTCTGGTTTATGTCTGTATTCCGTTCTATGTCAGATACATCCATCCGTTTGCTGTTGGACGCCCGGTTCTTGTTTCTTTGTCCTAACCACCCCTTGGTTGACAGACGCCCAAGCCTATCCTGTCCCCTTCGTCCATTGGTAGGCGGACGCTAGGCCCTCTTATGAGTCCTTAAATATAAGAAACAATGGTCTGTCTATTACATTACTTAATTCCCTTGGAATAATATCTAATCTGGCTTTAAATACGCACCGCTTTATTCCACTAATGTTTTTTTCAAATAGAGACAGTCTTAACATCCGATGACCCTCTGTATAAAGAAGCCTAGTAAAACAAATGAAAGCGGAAGATGCCAAGATTCTATTACTGTTTAAATATCAACTATATATCATTTCAATTTACAGTTATGAACCCTGGGAAAATACACATTGAAGCCCCTCTCCTACAGTTAGTTTAATAAGTGTTAATGTCAGTTTCAATAGGATTTCACATTCAATAGTGCTACATTCAGCACTTTCCCTAATGAATGCGCCTTATAACGCTCCAGACTAATGGAGAAGATTCTTCCACCTGTACGAATAGATGGAGGCTCCTCTGCCAATTCTCTTCATTTCCAAGGTTCCTATTTGACTTCCCAGTAATCACCGAAGCTGAAACTAGAGACTGCTCTTTTTCCTGTGTACAGAAGCAATGGGTCTCACTGAACTGGCTGGCTGCGGGCTAATGTTCAGTAGGGCTCTGTGATAGAATGTCATTGATTTATAGAAATCTGGCATCACTCAGTTGGCAACCCAAGCAAAGGCCAATGTTTCTGTGCTGTCACTTAGTGTCAAGCGGCAGTATTTTAATACGAATCACAAACAGTCCTGGATACTTAAGCTATGTCAAAGGGTCAGGAAGGGGAAAAAACTCAGAGGCCTAGACAAATATGTGCTTTTTTATAAGTTTAAAGGAGAAAATTAAATATTCCATCAACAATTTAGTCTGTGAAGCAGTTTTTTTAGTGGCTTGTGCCTCTCCTGTAGTGACCTATCTAGTTTTAAGGAATATATAAATGGCTTTGACATCTATCCCACTAAAGAACAGACCTAAGCCATAATTATATTCTTTTCCTCTTGAGGTATACATCTAGGTTTTCATCATTTGAAAAAAGGTAGAACTGCTGTAGAGGGTATAACATTAGAGAACTCAAAGCGGATAATTCCCACAGGTAATTGTATTGTAATTGTTACCCCATATGACTATGGAGCTCTATCTTCATTCACCTTTATCAGCCTAAGTGTTAGATAGGGGGTTACCACTGGGGGCGCCGGGGTCCGGTTTGTGCGGGATGCTCGTCCTGGTGCTGTGGGGGCCCGCTGATGGCTCTATCCGGGGTTCCCCCACTCTGGTGGTTGGTCGCTGCAGTGTGGCGGGCGCGCCCATCCGTTGGTCGGGCCGGTGCGCGCTGCCAGGGGGAGGCAGCTTTATGATGCCCTCCGGTCGTCATGTGACTTCGCCCCACTCCTCTGGGCAGGGAGTTCTGCATTTATACCTTGCTGGTCCAGACTCTGGTTGCCAGCTGGTTTGACTTCTCTGCCTACATCCACAATTATTGACCTGACTCCTGTGTGTTTGACTTCGGCCTTTCATTTGACTCTGCCTCTGTTTTGCCCTCCTGTACTCCGCACGTGTCTTTCGGTTTGACTGTGCTTGTTTCACAACTACTCTCTGGTCTGCTCATTTGTTGCTTCCAGTCAGCTATGCGGTGCTCACCTGCCGGTCTCCCTGTCCCTCCTTCTTTGGGGTCCCTGTCACTAGTGCAGCGCAAGGACCATCGTCCAGTTGTCACCCTGGGGCCTAGCCCAAAGGGGCAAGTAGGTAGAGACCCGGGAGAGGGCTGGCGTAGGGATCCCCTGACCATCTGCACCTGCCAGTCCTAACACTCAGTCCATAAATTCAGAAATGTAAAAATGAACAGAGTCCCCTCGTTTGAAGAAGCTTTATGTGTTACTTATTTCAGAAAGTATACTCAACGGTTTTCCTAGCAAACCATCAAATTACCTTTATGGTGAGTATAATGGGACACCATCCTCTGCACTTATCTTCGTGGGTAGTGTTGAGTGAACTTTTGAAAAGTTTGGTTCAGCTGGTTCGCTGAATTTCAGCAAAAAGTTTGGTTCAGTACGAATTTGTTTGAACCAAAGCGGTAATTCACTAAAACCCCTTGGGGGTTTGGCTAAAACAAAGCGCCAGAGGTTGAGGTTTGTATCGAACTAAACTTTGAGCAAATTTTAACCCAATTTAGGGTTCGACTGCTTTTGGTTCGGTCAACACTAGTCCAGGGCAATGTCCTTGTTAGGGCTAGAATCGCCATAGAGACATGTAACCAGCTGATTGATGTTCAGTTTACAGCTTGGCATTTCTGTTAATTTAAACTTGCTCTGAATGAGCATATCTTGCCTGAGCAACAAAGTTCCTTGGTTCCTGAAGGTTTGTGAAGTTGTTTTGCATTTGCTATTTTGGCTTGATTCTGACTTTTTTTTACACTTTCAGGGTTACTATAATTAGTCACTTTCTAAGGTATATAGATCCAAAACCTTTAAAGAGGTAGACATGCAATATGGATAGTAGTATAGAGTCGGGATGAAAGTTTTCAACTATAGCTTTTTGTGGCGTCAGCAATATTTAAGTGCTCATGGAACAAGAAATTTCACAACACAGGTTGTTTATGCAAAGGAAAAAGTTCTGGGAGACACTTGTAGCACAAGGAACAACTGGATTGTCTGCAACTGCAACTTTGTCATACAAGCTGAAAAACTTGCTCACATATACTGAGCACACGCAGGAGACCGATCACCAACACTCATCAGGACTATAAGGTCCCTTGGACCTTCACATGTTCTATGTCAAGTGTTGTGTAACTGATTTTGTGCATTAAATGTCCTATTCGGGGCTTTATGTTGGAGAAATAGGACAAAAACTTAAAGAAAGAGATCTCATTGCCATACAGTTAAAAAAAGAAAGACCAAGTTACCTGTGGTTGAGCATTTTTGTAGCCAGAGACACAAAATGAAATATGTGACGGTTGTTATATTAAAAAACAACTCCAAACCCCAGGAAGACAGAAGAATTTAAGAATGCATGTTTTTGACCTTTTTTCATATCCTAAACACACATCTGAATATCTGTGAAGGTTTTTGGCGGCTATAACATCTGACAGACCTGGCCCAGGAAGGGTGAGAGCATCAGGCTTCTCAATTTAGAGACCGTGACGTTTCCACATCCTTATCTGTGGAATAATTAAGACTCTTCCCCTCATCCTGTACTGTTATTGGTTTTTAATGCAATTTTATCACACCATGTCTCTGTCCTGTGTGTGTGTATATGTGTATGTATTCAATGACCCATATCCAGACCAGAGTAAGTAGTAAAATTCAGGTAGTCCATTTTATTTTGGTGACAAATAATAGTTACAAAGTTAACAATTCTTTGCATTGTTGTTTATCCAAAATCCTAGCATCTGGCTACTAAATCACATAGGATTCGGTCCTATTTAACACAGTGGCCTAGCGCCACTACACCTCACAGCAATGACCAATAGCATACCCAACCAGGGTGTCAGTCTAGGGGCGTCCTTCCCTGTCCAACCCATGGCCATACCACAGCCTGGCCTGTCACAGACCTCAGGCTTTCAGGCTCCTCCCAGCTTCTCTCCCAAGAGGTTGCTCCAGCAGCAGCCCTGTGGCTCAGTGTGTCTGGAGGTTTTATCTGTTGCAGGCACACCCATATAGCTGTCCCTACTGATTAGTACACAGAATGCCTGTTTTACAGCCCTCTGCTGGCTATTCTGTGTACTGCCTTGCCAATATATATATATATTCTTTTACATTAACCGTGTTGATTGTTATCTGGCCTGGCTACTATTTTCCTGTATTGCTTATTGACTTGTACTACGACGCTTCTTCCTGTTGGTGCTGATACCATATCTATGAATACCATCTGCAAGCTGTTAGCTAAAGCTGTTATACTGGAGATGCAAACCTTCGGAAACTCCATAAATCCATGAGGGGTATTTAAAGGAGAAGGTCAAATAATACCTTAGATTAGCCCTGTGGTTTAACCCTAAAGCGCCATTTACACGCAACGATTATTGCTCAAAATTTGTTCAAACGATGGCGTATAAGTGATAATCGTTGTGTGTAAATGCTACCATCATTTACTATTCGGCTGAACGATGATTTTAAGGTGAACTTAAAATCCATCCTTCAGTCGGTGAGAAAATAACGCAGATCGCGCGCTGTGTTCTCCACCAGAGCACTGATTACATTCTATTCAGCTGATAGCCCCTGCGAGAACAAAGAAGCTGATTGCAGAATTCAGACCACCTGCTGTGTTCTGCAAGAAGCAGTTGGAGGCTCATTTACATGCAAATGAAGCTGATAAAGTACTTATGGGCATTAGTGCCCATTAGCACTTTATGCAAAATGATCGCTGAAACTGTCAATCTTTCAATCATTTGGAAGATTGTCTTTGCATGGGAATAAGCCTTTATCCAAATGTAATAATGAAGTGGGAATCCATTCTTACTCCTTTGGTCTGCCCATGACAATGAAGAACTCACCTAGTGGCAGTTTTTTCCAACTATATTATGTTCCTATGTAATCCATAAATTCAGACTTCTGCACCTGTAGGTTCTTTGTCTAATGTACTTGTGCATAAGCTCATCGGTGCATTGAAGCAAATGATCACCAGCTTTTACAGTGGAACAAGGGATTAATAAATGAAGATGGCTGTGATGGGAACATCATTTTCCATGAGGTAGCCAGGAGAACAACAACAGCTGAGCGTGGTTGAGCTGTACTATTTCCATAACTACCAGAGAAGCTTTGTGTCCTTTGTAACTCTCACGTAGCTGAAACAGCAGACATCATTTTGCTACATTGTTTGTGTAACTATCATTGACTTTTATGGGAGTTATGGAAACAGCGTAAATGAGCGTAGCTCGGCTGTTTCTGTCTTACCCATCAACCCTGGCTACCATATTCAGCCTAACGGGTTAGTGGGGCCCATAAGTCAAGATAGATGTGTAGCATCCGAGGAGCTGGCCCACAGCCGAGGAAATAGTGGGGTAGATTGAGGACTTGTCACAGGACTCTACCATCTCCTACCCTGGGGATAGCATGGGACTCGTCCAAGTTACTGCTGGGGGAGTAACCCAAGATGTGGATTACGTGAAGATTCCTTTGTCACTCGTGACGTCACTGTTCCTTCCTCTGCAGTGAATGCAGATGGTAGAAAAATAAGTAGTTCACACACAGGAAAACATTGAAAACAAAGCCGGGAATGGTCGGCAGTGCTCTTTTACTTGAACATAATGGTTCAACAGTCCAACAGTAATATACACACCAGCAGGAAAAATGGTGCAAAACACAAAGTGGTGTGACAGGGAGGATTCACGGCATGACAGACGAGTCCGCAGTCCACGTTATCTGCAAGGGTTCTGTTCCTGGCCAATCTTCACTCAGATTTGGAAGACTGGCACTCTATGCTGCATGGTGGCTCCTCTCTCTCTCTAACAGAGTTTTTAGGGGTAACACTGGTATCTCTTTGGTAAAGCAGGCCCAGGGTAGGCTGGTGGATACCTTTCAGCCTCTTCCATTCCAGACTACACAGAGCAGATGGTGTCTGTGTGGCTCACTCGCAGAACACTCTCCTCTCTCTTGCAAGCCCAGAACAAATCACTCACTTCCAGACACCTTGCACAAACATATATACAAAGCACAATCCCATGACATACAACATGATACATTTCCAGACATAACCCAAACGTTAACCCACTCAGTGCTGTAGAGGTGCAATACACATCACATTTATGTAACATAGAAAACACTGACAACACATAGGCACACGTCAAATGCATTCATACTTATGGAGGGGCCCCGTTGAATCTGGGCCACTACAGTTGCAATTCCCAGATGTGGGACCTGCATCTAGCTAAATTTTATGACATATCCTGTAGATACAAGTCGAGATGGTAATACCCCTTCAAAGCTAGCCACACCATGCCCAAATTTTTTTATCATGATAAGAAGATCAGACTCGGACTTGGTTGAAACAAAAGAAGATCTTGATTCTGACAATGTGAATAGTTCAGTATTACACATGAAGTTATAGCTACTGCTATTGGACCCACCACCTATAGAGGTTCTTCCAGGATCAAGGGCTCGATTTAGTTTTCTCTTACCAAATTGGCTGATCATTACATTTTTTTAGAAGCCCAAAAATAAGGGGGGAAGTGCCATTACTGTTTTAAGAGACTGCCAACTATGGCTATGGTGTTGAAAGGCAGAGTTATATTTGAGATATACAGAACATATATACAGGTGCCATGATAATGCTGAACCTCACAAAATATCTTTTACACCATGCTCAGTAGAAAAGACCTAACCAAGCATAACATTCCCTCTTATTTATCTTTAGGTCAGATGTTATTGCTTATACAAGCACAATGGGCACAAGGTGGATGCCACCCTAGAAGGGTCACCGAAACCAAATTCAGACTCCTCTTTTCCAAAGACTTAATCATCATGTAAAATAAGTATATTCATAAAAGGTCACTGCTGACAAGACCACCACATAAATGGTGGACTTTAACTTTGAGCAAGTTTAAGATAAATATGAATGTTGAAATGAATTGGAAAAATGAAATATACTTAGAAACTGAACTGATTCAAAAAGTAAGATTTTCCAGCTTGTGGTTCTACGTGTGTACAAATTGGCAAAGTGCCTCATTCAAGCAAATGAGATCTGTAAAAAGGTACATTGTTAACTTTCTTCTTCCTAGACAGCAAAATGTTAATGTGCTGCCGAAATGTCTGCCAGAAGATAAAGAACTTTATAATGTGGTCAATTGAGCTTACAGTGAAAGCAGAACGATTGAGTGATGAGGTCAAACCCAGTGAAATAATGTTTCTGTTGAAGAAGAAACACTATTTGTTCTCTTCTCAGTATTATTGATATTGCTGCAAATTATCTTTTTTTGCTGTGGGAGCAGATATTGAGAATTTCAAAACAGAAACATAACTTTGAAGTTAGTTAGTAACTAAAAACATTTTATCACTGCCTCTCCATTAGGAATAAGTTGTTTGGCAGCAGACCAGGTCAAACTCACAAGTTCCTGGTAAAGGTTTGTCTTTCGTGGCAGGTTAATGGACTAGTGATGGCCCATAGCCGATTCCACTTTTTTCTTGGATAACTTATTATATTTTCTTTAAGTTATTATATACAGTCAACCCACTTAAATGAACACATAAGTATCAGTAAATTATTTAAAGGGATTGTCTGGTATTTAAAAAGGTTTTCCATCACAACACTACTGATGACCTATCCCCAGAATAGGTCATTAATAGTTGATCGGCAAGGATCTGCCGCTCAGGATCCCTGACGATAAAACGAAGCACAGCGTCGTACATTGTATAGTGACTCTGTCTGGTATTCCAGCTTGATCCAATTCAATAGAATGGAACGTAGCTGCTTTAAGGCCATGCGACAATGTACCTGTTATTACAGGCCTGAGAAAAGGCTGAGGCACTTAGTCGAGCACCGTGGCCTCTTCAGTCAGCTGATCAACGGGCATCCCAAGCAGCCTACCCTGCCGAATAAAATGTGATTGTTCCCAGCAAGAAAAAACAAGTAATCTTGTAGATATGATACCTTTTAATGGCTAACAAAATTACATGATGTTAATGCAAGCTTACGGACCAACACAGGGTTTTTCTTCAGGCTAAAATGAAATTGATCCGAAGAGGCATGCAAATTTATACACACTTATGACACACATGCTTATGACAAGGCACAGACATGGATGTGATTGGTTTGCATTTAAAGGAATACTGCAGTAGAAACATAAGCATTTTCAACTAGACACTGATGAGGGAGTGAAAGTTTAATGGTCCCTAAATTACTGTTGGGGGGTCGCCAGGCCAGGAGTACAGAAACACAAACATCTTTAACTAGACCCTGATAAGGGAGTGAAAGTCTTATAGTCCCTGAATTACTGTTGTGAGGGTCACCAGGCCAGCAGTGTTATCTGTGTTATAGATGTATCATACTTGCCATTCACACATAAATCCTCGGGAATAATTTAGTCCACCATTGAATGTGTCAAAAGTTCTCAAATTCTTCTATGGCTTTGTGACTTGAAACCACCCTTCAATATCAAAACTCTCATATCTCATACGTCATGTCCATGACCAGAAAAGTGCTTGGCCATAGGTAATTCTGTCTTTCTCTGTTTAATTGTATGGCGATGAGATCTCATCCTGGCTTTCAGTTTCTGTTCGGTTTCCCCAACATAAAGGCCCCCAACTGGACATTTACTGTACACAACATCGGACATGGAACATGTGAATGTCCCTGGGATGTTATAATCCTGCTGTGTGTTGGGGATTTGTATCCTGTCCGTGGTCAGTATATGTGAGCAGGTCTTGCAGCTCCTTACAGTACAGGGATACGTTCCTTTTTGTGTATCAGAGGGCAATGCACTCCTGATTATAAGGTTCCTCAAATTTGGAGGTTGCTTGTAACACAAAAGCTGAGGGTCCGGGAATATGGTTTTCAGATGGTCATCCTTTTGTAGGGTATGGTGGAGTTTCTTTGCAGTTTTCCTTACTACCTCTAGCTGCAGATTGTAGGGCACTACTTTAGGTATCCGATTGTTTCTTTCCTTCTCTATACATCGGAGTAGTTGATTTCTGGGTATCCTGGTGGCTCTGGTGATTCGGTCATTAATTGAGGTGGGATCGTAGCCCTGATTTAAAAATGTCCTTTTAAGATGGTATAGATGTTCCTCTCTGTCTGTTGGGTTGGAGCAGATCCAGTTGTATCTGATGGCCTGGCTGTAGACTATGGACATTTTGATGTGTTTAGGGTGGAAGCTGTCTCATCTGAGGTATGTGGGCCGATCTATCGGTTTTCGGTATAGGGATGTCTATATTGAGTTGTTCAAAATTTTTATCATGGTGTCCAAAAAGTTGATTTCAGTATACGAGCAGGTTTATGGTGGGGTGGAATGCATTGAATCTCTCATGAAATGTTATTAGTTCTTGTTCAGTGTTCGTCCAGATGATTATGATGTGATCAATGTAGCAGAAGTAGGCCAATGGTTTGCTGGAGCAGGAGGCCAGAAAGTCACTCTCCAGTTTTGCCATGTAAAGGTTGGCATATTGCGGTGCTATTTTACTGCCCATGGCGGTTCCGGTGAGTTGCAGGAATATCTCTTTGCCAAAGGAGAAATAGTTGTGTGGGAGGATGAATCTTGTGAGTTGTAACACCGATTCAGATGCAGCCCCTATTGGTCTCAAGGTGCGCCTGGCAGGTGGTCAGTCCATCTTCCTGTGGGATGTTGGAATATAAGGATCCCACATCCATGGTAGCTAGGATGATGCCATCGGGGAGGGGACCCATGGTTGATAGTTTGTTCAGTAGGTCCGTGGTGTCTTGTAAGTAGCTGGTTGTGTTTCTCACCAGTGGTTTGGGACACCTTCCATCCATTTTGATATTCCTTTAGTGAGGGTTTCCACACCTGAGATAATTGGCCTCCCTGGGTTGCCAGCTTTATGCAATTTTGGAATTGCAATGTTCCAACCCTGGGGTTCTGCAATATCAAGTCCAGAAGTTATGTGGAGCCCACTAACAGACTTCTGATGACCCTTCTCAATTCCCTCACATATTTTTGAGTCGGGTCTTGATCCAGTTTGGTGTAGAATCTGGTGTCTGTAAGCTTCTTTCTTGTAGTCTGATGTATTCATAAGAACTATAGCACCACCCTTATCTGCAGGCTTAATGGTGATCTCCTTGTTCTTAAGTGCATAGATGGCCCTTCTTTCCTGCATATTGATATTAAATGTTTCCATTCCATGCTTCTCCAGTATAGTAGATTGCAGTACATTTCTAAAGGAGTCTATATATTTGTTCAAAGTAGGGTTGCGGCCCGGAGGGTGTGTCCAATCAGACTTCTTTTTGGCCCCAAGTTTCTCCTGTGTTTGTGTGCTTGGGAATCCTGTGACCTTTTTGTCATGAAAAAACTCTTTCAGTCTTAGTCTCCTGAAATATCTCTCTATGTCGCTACAGAGTTCTGTTTTGTCAAGCATTTTAGTGGGACAGAATGAAAGTCCCCTAAATAGGACATTGAGCTCCACATTAGTGGAGTTGTGAGATGACAGATTGATAACACAGCTGATTTTACCTTTGTCCGTGTCCTGTTGGGGGTTCTGTTACATCCTGTCAGACTCGGGGTGTTCCTGATTGGTGTTTGGGTAGAGGCCTGCTCTGGACTCGAGTTGTTTCTAGTCGGTCTTTGGGCACAGGCCTGCTCTGAGTTGAAGTCTCTAGAGTTTCTTTTCTTTGTTCTTAATCAGGCAGCATCGTAGTGTTGTGTAATAGTGTTGCATAATTTAGGGACCATTAAACTTTCACTTTCTATCAGTGTTTAGTTAAAATGCTTATGTTTCTATTGCAGTATTCCTTTAAATGCAAGCCAATCACATCCATGTCTGTGCCTTGTCATAAGTATGTGTGCCATAAGTGTGCATAAATATGCATGCATCTTCAGATCTATTTGATTTAAGCCTGAAGAAGAACCGTGTGTTGGTTCGGAAGCTCGTATTATCATCATGTATTTTTGTTAGCCATTAAAAGGTATCATATCTACAAGACTACGTGGTTTCTCTTGCTGGGAACAATCACATTTTACTCTACTGGCTAACACGGTACCAAACCTTTGTTTGCATTATACCTGCCGAATAACTAATGATGACCTATCCTGAGCATATTATATCCTCTGGATAGGCTATCAATAGTTGATCAGCCAGTGTCCGCCACTCAGGATCCCAGCCGATTAGCTGATCAAGTGCCTGTTGTCAATGCCACTACACACAGGGGTACGGAGCAGGCATAGGTTTCATTGATTTTAATGAATTGTGCCTGCAATTACATTCACCACTACCCAAGGGTCAGAGCAACAGCTTCCACTCCGTACCCCTGTGTGTAGTGGTTCTGACAGTGAGCACCAGAACAGCTGATCGACTGTGGTCCCAAGCGGCTGACCCCAGCCAATCAACTATTGATAACCTATCCTGAGGACACGTCACCAATCTTATTTTTCTGGAAAACCTATTTAAATAACATAAATATAATAGTTCCTTATTTTATGGAAACCATTAATTAAGTACAATGGAGATGGACGGAGTGCTCGTACGAAAGGCCCCTTTTACATGGGTCAATGATTTAAACATTCATATGAACATTTGCTTGTCCAATCATTGGGCTGTGAGACTGTGCCCGAGATAAGTCGATGAAGGAGAATTTGCTCATTCATCGGCTGATTGCATTGTTTATGTGGGTATAAAAATGCTCACTCCTCAACAGCATATCTCTCCATGTAAAGGAGGAGATTAGAGATGAGCGAGCACCCAAATGCTTGAGTCCGCGTTATTCGAGTCGAGCTTTTTGTAAAATTCGAGAGCTCTACTCGAGTAACGAACCCCATTGACTAAAATGACGCGCGCTGCGTCGCGGTGGGGAGGGGCCAAAACAGGCATGTCACAGCGGGGAGGAGCCAAAAACTGGGGCGGGGTCGAACTCGGCTTGATGCTCGTTCGAGTAACGAGCACCATCAAGTATGCTAATGCTCGAATGAGCATCAAGCTTCACAGAGTATGTTCGCTCAACTCTAGAGGAGATGTGCTGCCGACGAATGCAATCTGTAAGGTAATAAATGTTCATTGTAGTAACTATCGTCTGTCCCCATACTAATGATCATCTTAACGAGCCAATCGTCATATAACATTATCAGTCAGCACTCATTAATAGGCAATGTAAAATCACAATAAGACCTTATATGTTTCAGATATGTTAAAAAAGGGTCTGTGTCCTTTTATATACATTCTGACCTAAACCGAGGTGTGAGGACAGTGTCAAATTCTGGGATTGTGGAGATATGTCTGAAGTTCTGCTCCCTCTGCTCTCTCTCTCTGGGATTGACAGACCTCTGTCTAAACATTGATACGGATAGATCTATCAAGAAGAGTGTACAAGAAAAAGGGAAGGTGGAGGGGAGCTGCTGCTCCAATACTGCTGTACATTTACATTCTGCTCCACCTAGTCCTAAAATATGTGACATGATGCAGTGTTCAGTGGAAATACTAAACTTCTTAAGCTCACCAACCCTATCACTAACTTATGCTGCCCTTAAATAGAAGATTGGGATACGGTATGGGCTCATAAATTTGTAAAGGTATTGTGTGTGCTGGAGTCCTTAGTGGAAGATGAACTTAAAGTGCCCCTGAAAAAAACCCTAAAAGTTGTACCACTCGGCTATATGGATGACAAGAAACCCATCCACATGCTGCAGAAAACTTCTGCTGAATAAATCGATCTGCCATGTGGGTTTTGATTTCAACTCCAGCATGTCAATTAATTCTGTGGATTTCACCTCTTCAGATCAGGGGGGCAAATATTTGGCTGCGGGTCTGCATATGGAAAATAGGCAAATTCAAATATAGATTTCCCAATGTAAATTCCATATAAATTAGTTATGTCACTTTTTATCTGAATGCAGTTTTGAAATCTGTGTTTGGAAAAAAATCCACATCATGTAGAGTGTGTCATGGATTCATACTGAATATAATAGATTGCGGATTTGCTGCAGAATTGGTACAGATTCTGTGTCAAATTCCACAGCAAAAATCTGCTGTGTGAACCTACACTTATACGGTATAGACACATGCACCGTTGTATGCATACAGTACTTTGAGGCATTTTTACATATATATACAAATAAGGGAGATGAAACAATACCTCCACAGTGATTGGAAGGCAGCATTTCTTCAAATCACTGTTGGACTCTTTATACAAGACTTGTAACAATGACCGGGAATTGAAAGCAAAGCCAGAAACCATGCGCAGACAGCTGTTTCTAGCTTTGCTTTCAATTCCCAGTCATTGTTACAAGGCTTGAATAAAGAGTCAAACAGTGATTTGAAGGAATGCTGCCTTCCAATAGGTGGCATTGTTGAGGTATTGTTCCATCTCCCTTATTTGCATATTACCCAGAGGAGTATGAATGGCCTTTTATGTCTATTCACTCACTCACTGTCTGGGTACTCTCCCAAAGGAGAAAAGACAGTGTTTCTGGCCTACATATATATTTACATGCATGCATAAATTTCACATAGATATATACACTCAAAGGCATATTTTATACACAAACACGCACTTACTCCTTTGTTGGCCTAACAATGCCAAGAATGGCTCCAGTCCCATTCTGATGTAGTGAACTGAAAAAGGAGTCTGACATTCTCCTTTGGGAGCTGTAGGGAAGGAGGAAAGATTCCACTCCAGCCTCCACTGCAAGTCACAGGCATGCTTCCTCTGTGGAGATGCCATGTTAGAGATTTCTGTACAATGATTGGTAGAGCAGCAGACTGACTACCAACCAGTGAGGCTGGCTCAGTGCTTTACAAAAGCAGACAAAGAGTGGCGGAAGAAGTGCGCTATTTCTCTGCCTTGTGCTCCACCCCCTTCCTCCTTCCAGCAGTGTCAGTATCTGCGGCATGGACCACTGCAGTTACAGTGCAGCCCACTTCTAGTTACTCTTTGTATATTAAACCATAATGGCTTGCCCAGCGCATACTTAAACGGGCTGTTGGCTCACCGAGAGAATTCCCGGTGGAATACATTGCCAATCTGCCCCTGATCTTGTTATTAGTTTTACATTGCTGTGGAGGTATTTTGTGCTGCAGTGTGGTGTTTGGTGCTGCTGGTGAGGTATGTTCCGGTGCTGGGGGAATTGTGTTCTTCTTGGTGGTATCTGGTTGGTTCTTGGAGTAATTTACGCAATGCAGGGTGTTAATTGGTGCTGTGCTTTAACCCTTTCCAATCCACTGTCTGACGTCTAATAACATTATGATTTAAGGCTGTACAGCTCCGATGTTTGAAGACATCCGTCGGGGTTCTCTTACTATATATTGCCAGCTTCTCTGCTGTCGGAGCCTATCCAATGTGTCACCTCATGCAGTACTGACTTTAGCCAGCATGTACCGCCGCTGTATAACAGCAGAAAAAGAGTAAACCCCCTAGGAAAACCAGAATACAAATTGGATTGGAAAGGGTTAATGCTTGCTTAGGTATTATTGCATCTTGACGCCACCAGGAAGTCCTGGTGGAGTCAAGACTGACAGGGGGTGATGCCATCTGTACATGATTGGCTACACAGCTGGGTCGCCTGCAGGTCCTGGCAAGCCAGTTAACTTAAGCTGCAGCTGCAAGTGCTTGTCATGCAAGGGGCCGTGTACCAGATTAAGTAGTGGGACTCCGCTGCAGGTGCTCATTGGGCCACCTGAAAGGCCCTTCCCTGCCACTGGCTCACAAGGCAGCACCTCTCTGTGTTGAAGAGCAGAGCGGGGTCGGCATTACCAAGAGCACATTGACGTGAAGCGGCTGTGGCGGCGGCGGCGCTGAAGGCGTTTCCCCCCACCCCCCACATGTCTTGGAAGAATTTCCAGTGGGCAGCAGGGAGCATACAGCGTCGGGGGTCCTGTACGTCACAGACAGACTCCACGCGCAGCAGGGAGCCGGCAGTGACGTGCTGCACTCCCTCACATGCGTCCTCCGCACACTGAATTACCAGAGTAGGGAGGCTACACGGACAAGCGACACACACCTGCAGCCTGCTGCCGCATATACCAGGCGCAGGACAGCTTAGAGGCCACAGAAACAGGGAACAGCCAGTAAGCTGCGCACAGCACCCTCCAGGACCTTAACCAATTGACGCTATCAGGAGCTAGGGGTGTGAGAAAGGCGTTCCTCCTGTCAAACCCTTAGCTTCCGGTGGCGTCAAGGTACAATAATACCGCTTGCTTACTAGTGACGCTGGTGTAGAAAAAGTATGAGAATCTGTTAATCTATTGAATTTATCCAATGGATACCAGCTGATAATACTTACCAGCCATGCTCCTGGGCTGCTCTTCAACTCATAGAGTAATTTATTAATATGCAAAATTTGTTGCAGTGTGCCACTGTTATCCTACAGTGGTACGTAGAGTGGATGGGGGGCAATTTTGCAAGAAGGCTAATGCGGTCTATGTGCCAGAGATGCTTTCTAATCCCAGCCTGGCCATGAACTGCACATATGTTATCATATTGTATGACTTTGCAGGACATTACTAATATATATTTTATGTTTAGTTTTGGTACTGCAGACTAATGTAGACATTTTGACGGCTCTTCACCTCAAAAATTATATGTAAATACTGACTTTCTTAATATTCAAACTTTTGAAAACTTTCTAAAAATATATTTTCTAATCTGTATTTCTTCGCACTCACAATGCTGAAGGAAGACAAAAGATATGTTATGTGCAAGGTGCCCATTTACTAACTTAGACTACTGAGTTTTTAAGGTTCACTTGCTGTGAAACACACAATCTTATATTCATGTGAAATCTAAAAGGCAGACACAGACTGCAGGTGTGAATAATATACATCAATAAGGAAACTATACAATTTTACAACATTTTAACTCAGCCCCTGACCCTTTGTGCCTTATAGTACATTCAGTGATTATTTTGTGGTGCACACCTGGACAAATGCCTTAAAGGGGTTCTCCAGGATTAGGCAAATACATGCATTTTAACAGAGCACAAAACAGACTCAAACATTATATACTGGAACGTGTCTCAATTTGGCATCCAAATTCTGCTTAGTGGCGGCCATACCGACAGGAGCTGCTGTGTTCACATGCATTGTGATCATGGCCAAGGAATGCATGCCTATGTCTTTCCTCATTTATAGATGCATCACATACAAAGAAGCAGGCGACCCCTTTAGCTTTCTATCTCTATGAGTGATGCTCAAGACCAAGTTGAAACACATATGATGTTACTATGTTGCACTTATCTGCCTATCTATGGGCATTTCCGTATTTCTGCTATCAGGCAGGATTAAAGCCCAGGACCAAGCGCCATATATTTACCGGGCTTGGTCCTTAAGGGGTTAATGAGAACTGCACCTGCAGTTACAAGCAGCCCATACACCTGTATTTAGAAGTGCTGATCGCATGCAACTGATCAGCTGATTGGCTTGGCTTCTCAGGATAGGTCATCAATAGAGTTTCCCTAGAAAACCCCTTTAATAAGGCTTCAGAAACCGTGAATTACAGCTTCATGCATAAAGCTGTTTCACACTTACACCCAGATGTATATTGAATACCTTAACAGACATGAATTCCCAAGTCTGATATTTTACTGTTGTAATTTATGTAACCCATGTTTTCTATGAACTTATTTATGCCTAACCATACATCAGTCTTTATGCTCTACCTTATACTGGTCCCAATCAATCCCATTCTTTATACGCTCTTGATTGTGTCCACACTTCCTTAATATATTTATAAATAGATAGATCTTGTATCCTTTTATTTGACATACTATGTGCCTTGAACCAAAAATATTTTAGTGCTGAAATCATGTGAAATAATCTAGTTGATAGACGTTTCTTTTTTAATCTTTAATTTTCATTTAGAATAATTCATTTTTTTCTCAGAATAATTCTTTGTATTTTTAAACTTGATTTATGTAATGTTTGTCTAATCCCCTTTTATTCCTTGTGATATTGGTTTACACCCTATACCCTGTATAATGTATATGATATTGTAACACCACTACATGAATAGATTTGTGCTTCAAAAGGGAGCTGTAGCTCCGAAACACGGTGCACCTTGTACTGTCTGTCAATAAATACTCACTTTCTTTAGTACTGAAGATTCAACATCTCCTTATTCTCACCCACCAGTAATGGAGGTTATTCTCTCTTCCTGAGTTGTTCATCTCTTTTATGGTGTTTTTGGTATTTCTGGGATACCCTGAGTGCAGGCGTTCTTTTTTACTATTAGTTTTTTCTTATTGAATCTGGGGCACATCTTAGTTTCTCCAGTACCTCTCCTTGCTTCAGTTCTCCTTTGATGTCGCTTGGGACTGGGTAACACGCACCACGAGCACTCTTGTATGCACTTCCTTAGACACCACAGATAAAACTACTACAGACTTCGTGCCACACGAGAAAATGGCTACAATCAATTGGGCTCCATCTACAGAGGTGCTGTCCTAACTAATTATAACATTGTCTCCTCCTACTTATCACATACATAAAGGTTTCCATCATGTCTCCCCCTATCCCTTCTATCCTCCTGTAACATATATAAAGGTTTCCATCATACCCTCCCTCTCCCTTCTTTCCTTCTGTAACATATATAAAGGTTTCCATCATGTCCTCCTCTCCCTTATCTCCTTCTATAACATATATAAAAGTTACCCTCATGTCCCCCCTCTCACTTATCTCCTCCTGTAACATATATAAAGGTCTCCATGTCCCCATCTTCCTTATCTCATACTGTAACATATATAAAGGTCTCCATCATGTCCCCCTCTTCCTTATCTCCTCCTGTAACATATATAAAGGTTTCCATCATACCCACCCTATCCCTTCTTTCCTCCTGTAACATATATAAAGGTTTTCATCATGTCCTCCTCTCCCTTATCTCCTCCTGTAACATATATAAAGGTTTCCTTCATGTCACCCTTTCCCTTCTCTCCTCCTGTAACATATATAAAGGTTTCCATCATGTCCCCCTCTCCCTTCTCTCCTCCTGTAACATATATAAAGGTTTCCATCATGTCCCCCTCTCCCTTCTCTCCTCCTGTAACATATATAAAGGTTTCCATCATGTCCCCCTCTCCCTTCTCTCCTCCTGCAACATATATAAAGGTTTCCATCATGTCCCCCTCTCCCTTCTCTCCTCCTGTAACATATAACATAGAAAGGTAGTGTCACGTCTATCTCCTGAGATCTGTTGTACTACAGGTTCTCTAGAGCTTTCCTGCTCAGGTGTGGGGAATTGTGCTTCCTGGGCGTGTATGTGTCTCTAGTCAGCCAATCACTCTAAGACAGTACACATAAAAGCTGTCTTCCCATGTGGGGGAAACAACTTGTGCATATGTTATAGCCAATGTGATAACTATCAAAACTGAAAACCATTATACCTAAGATTACATTTTTATTCTGAAAAATCCTTCCAGAGTACTGGCCACTAGGGGTTTCCCTTCCTTCTAACTTGCTGTCCAGAGCATGTTATCAAGTAAATGCCATCTCTAGTAACAGAGACACCAATGCAAAACCTGAAGTGGAAGTGGGTATTGTGTCATGCTGTCCATAGAAAACTATGAAGGAGGAGAAGGAAGCAGCTGCACAGGGAAAGAAAAGAGAATTGTACAGACGTGTTGCCTTAAAGGGGTTGTCCGCCGCCCAAACTGATTTTTTTTTTTCCCCAAGAATGCCCTGTAGAGTAGAAGCATCACACACAACAGCCTTTCCCATAAAAATCGATATTCTGCTTACCTTTTTATTCCTTTTCTTCCTTTTATAAAGTTTGCCTGAAGAATTTTTCAAAGATGGCGCCGCTGGGTAGTTCCCATGATGCACTGCTGCCTCTCTCTCCTCAGCGTGCGCGCTCCCGATGACACCGGTCACATGACTGGAGGACCGGCGTCATAATGCAAACGCACGCTTCACTGCTTTGAATGGAGCCGGTAGCCGTCCGGCCCCATTCAGAGCAAGGAGAGGGCAGGGAGAGCAGTGCGATCTCCTGCTAGAGCTGTGACAGCTGTTAGCAGGAGATTCCTTCATCTCCTCCTCATCATGTCCCCTCATCACTGGACACTGTGACAACAGTGTCACAGTGTCCAGTAATGAGGGGACATGCTGGGGAGATGAAGGAATCTCCTGCTAACAGCTGTCAGAGCAGTAGGAGCAGATCGTGATCTCTAGCAGCACTTTCAATAGCAGAGAATCGCGATCCTCTGCTATTGAAAGTGAAAGTAGCACCAAGCATGCCACACACACACACACATGCCCCCCCTCACAGTGCCCACACACAGTGCCCCCTCCAGTGCCCACACACATGCCCCCCCCTCACAGTGCCCACACACAGCGCCCCCTCCACACTGCCCCCACACACATGCACCCCACAGTGTCCCCCTCCAGTGCCCCCCCCCCCACTGGCTGACAGCTCCGACCAGCAGCCCCCCCTCACCCGCAAGCCACCAGCTGACAGCTCCGACCAGAAGCTCCCCCCCCCCTCCCCACTGGCTGACAGCTCCGACCAGCAGCTCCCCCACCTTCCCCCTCACCCCCATCCCGGGACTACTGACTGACAGGTCTGTCACCCCCTACACCTCCCCACCCCCACCCCTGACTACTGACAGCTCGCAGCACCCCTCCCCCATGAGAGACCGGCACTCCACTCCCCCTCCTCCACTACCCTTACCTGTCAGCTGAAGATCCCGCGGCCGCGCGCCCCCTGCAGGCAGACCAGAGCTTCCTGAAGCAGCCGGCAGAAGAAGATCTACTGCGCATGCGCGGAGTAGAAGAAGCGCGTCCCCGTGCAGAGAACACCTGGAGCTGGCCCGACAAGAAGAGGACAAGAGACTTGTCGGAACCAATGGCAACCGAGGAGCAACACAGGGGGGGGGGGGCACTCCAAAAGGTAAGTGAATAACTTCTGTTTGCCTAATTTACAATGCACAATGTATATTACAAAGTGCATTGTATTGGGCAAACAGAAGTAATGAGATTCATTCTTTATAGCCGGACAACCCCTTTAACTAATAGTGTTTACTGTGTCACAGTTACTGGAATCACATTTCCACTGCTCAGTACTGCTGTATAATATCCTCCATTATGCTGTTATTTTTCTCTATGCTAAAGAGAGTTGGAGCAGAATCTGCATCACAGTAGCTAGTTTCCACCCACTAGTTCAGGGACAACTCAGAGCCTGCAGAAGTAAAAACAGGTGAAAAATACATGATACAAGTTTTATTTTAGTCAAAAATAGTGTTATTCCTCATGTATTCTGAAAAGTCACCTTTTTGAAAAGTGTGTGCATGCTATACGCTTTAATTAAGCAAGAACTACAACTAAGTAAGATGCAGATGCAAATCTGAAAAATGAAATGTGAAAAACAGGACCCTGTACATTGAAATATTTACAACCATATTGTATTTAGGGTACACCTCTACCTTAAAATTTGGTATTGCATATAAATGCACTAATTTCATTGGTAATGAATAATAAAACAAAGACAAAATTGCTCTGTGTGCAGCTGCAGGACATTGAGATCAAGTGCTCTGCGTTTCAATGAAGGTGTCATGATGAAGTGCCAGTCATATGTCCTTCAATAGGCTGTCTTCTTAAGTAGTGCTAAGAGAACCAGAACAATCGAATCCTTTCTTTCGGGTCAAACTTTGCTCAAAGTTCCATTTCGTGCGAACCTTAATCTTGGTGTTAGGTTGTGCGTCTTGGACCTGTGGTTCCACCTGTTTTATATGAGAACACAGCTTCACAGGTGAGGGCTAATTGAGCTGCCTGGGTGTGGTGTTTCTCCAACCAATCCCCTCTGGTCTCCTGCACTTAAATACCAGCATCTCTTGGTAGAAGATGCTGGTCATTTTATTAATTTGACTGTTTTACTCTATTGTAAACCCACTCAGAGATGGTGTTATGCAGACTTATCTGTAGTGCCTCTCTCACCCTCCCTGAGGATGGTCTGGACACCTGCTGTTCCTCCCCTCCATGTGTTCTTGGGTGCGTGCATCGAGTAGCGTGTGGTATGGTGAATGCACAAGTGCATAAACCCGCAGGTTTCTCCCTATCCCTTAACAGGTGTGGCCCCCAGACGTCTGATGTCTTATGTGTGTGTCAGGTAGGTGATGTCTGACACTAATCCCTGTTATTTCAGCATGGTGGCTGACTATCCACTTGGTATGAGGACACTTGGACTAGCTATAATTTGCTACCTTTATGCATGTGCGTTCTGCATGAGGTTCCTGTTCTATGTGGTATGCATAACCTTGTGTGTTGGTGTGAACAGTGACATATTTTGTATGTCTGTGCTGGTGGCCAGACATCTGGTGTATGTGCAGTTCTGTACTGTGTGGTATGCATGACCTTGTGTGTTGGTGTGAACAGCAACTTGTTCAGTATGTCTGTCCAGGTGGCCAGACATGAGGTGTGAACTGTCATGTTCTGTGTTTTGTACTTCTCTCCAGGTTCAGGAAAAGCCATGTCCCAGATGAAGACAGTGGGGCTGTCCTTATCGGGACAATCATCCTGCTTTTAGGCAGAGGTTCCCCACTTTCCCTGATGAGTAAAGGGACAGGGATCCTATCATCTTTACCTGGAGGGATGTAATTGGCCTATGCAACATTATGAGAGTTGTGGTTTTACTAGGACACCATCTTGCATCCGTTCTGAGGTGTGGTGCTTTTGTGAGCTGCATGAACATAATACTTGGGTCGTTCATTTCAGCTGAACTCTCTAAAATGGCATCTGCTAAATGGCAGAAAGGAGAAGGGTAAAGGATCGCATGTAGAGATGAGCAAGCACGGTCGTTTAAGGCAGATACTCGAGTGAGCATCGCTCTTCTCGAGTAACTAATTACTCGTCCGAGCAAATGCGAGGGGGGGGGGCAGCGGGGGTGAGCTGGGGAGGAAGAGAGAGAGAGATCTCTCTCACGCTCCCCCGCATTTGCTTGGATGAATAAGCAGTTACTCCAGAAGAGCGATGCTCACTTAAGTATCTGCCTTATCTACCTTAAACGAGCGTGCTCGCTCATCTCTAATCGTATGACCTCAAGGTCACCCATAATGCCTTGCAAATAGTTTTTCCTCTTCTTCCACTTTTTTCCCCTTTCTTCTTATTTCTCTTTTTCACTAACATTTCCTTAAAACCAGCTCAAAAGAACTTGAATAACCTAAGAGTTTTATATATTTTTTATGGCTCTTAGACAGTGTTATGCACCAGTTTTCATGGTATTGGTGAAGTTATGGTTCAAACTAATTTGAACTGGACCAAAAGTTTGCCAAAATGCGAAGTTCGCTCTTCACTAATCTTAAGCATGGGAGTGCCATCCAAAGAAATCCAGACGAGTGGGAGATGGAGCTTGAAAACTGAGGACATCAAATCACCATTACAATAAAGACTCTTTTAGTAAGTAACATAAACCCATGACGCCCACATATTTTTAAAGACTCTTCTAAAAGTGGCCAACCCTGTTAATGAGCCAAAGGCTGAAGAACCATATATGCAGCAATGCACATTAATTACTTTTGAACTATTTTAGTCCACATATCTCTGCATGTATGCTCCTTTACGGAAGAGTGCCCAGTTTTGAAAAATATTTGAAAGCTAGTCAGAACAAGGGTGAATCTCACCCTTTATGTCCAGCCTAAATCGGCTCATTAAAAATAAATAGAAAAAATGGAAAGAGATAAGGCAGTACGGAACGATTGGGCTCTTGACACCAATAAAACCTGTGAGCCCCATACATGCCAGTGCTATCCTGTTACTTAGCATGCCTAAATGGTATAATTATCTTTTCACATGCAATTATTTTCCCCCAAAGGCAGGAAATAGTTGAGTTCAACTGATGTAGTCATTTATGGTCCACTGAAGTACTATAAAAGGAATTTTGTTTCAGTAACTGCAAACTGCAACACTTCAATTCACAAAGGAATAATGCCAGCTATTTATTTCTGGCATTTGTTAAACGAATGTTTATACGTAAGTCTCTAATTTGTAATGTTAAAAAAATATTGAGCTAATTTAGTGGGCATAAATCCTAGTGGAAGATTAAAATACTAATATTATGTAAACGAAATCGAGGCTTTATTGCAGTCATGTCCGTGTTTTCTCTCACTCTTCTTCACTTACAGAAGTACAGCCATTCTCCGTAATGATGATCTAATTTGGCTTCTCCCCTAAATCTATCTCTATTGATTTCTTACATCGCAGTATATGTGAATTTGAGTCTGAGTTAAGAGGGTTTTCCAGCATTTTCTATAACCTCAGTATAAAATATATGCAACTAAAAATAACAAATTCACACAAACCCACTGACCGGAGATCCACTGTGCCAGAGATTGGTTGGGATTTGGCCCTTTAACCCCTTGAGTGGCGGGTTTCCTACCACCCTGTCGTGCCCACCAGGGCAGGTTTTTTTAAAATGGTCTAATCATTGAATTTCAACTAGTTTTGCAGTTGCGTCTCAAGAGCCATAACTTTTTCATTTTTCCATTGACATGGCCATATAAGGGCTTGTTTTTTGCGGGACAAGTTGTGATTTTTTAAACAGGGGGGAGGAAAAAAAGAAATGGGGAAAAAAGAAAAAAGGGGCCATGTCATTAAGGGGTTAAATAATGTATTAACTTCCTTCTCTGGGTCATTACGACGCACATGGATACCACATGTGTGATTGTATTTTTGATTTTTTACAAAGTAAAGAGAGACAAGTGTTTTTATTATTTTTTTAATAATTTTTTTACTTTTTTTTTTTAAAAATTTTTTAAAAACTTTTTATTTTTTTTGGTCCCTTTAGGGGACTTCCACAGGGACCCATCAGGACCCCTGATCACATTCCAGGGGTCCGATGGTGACAGCCCTTTACATGCTGCAGTGACAGCCCTTTACATGCTGCAGTCACATAGACTGCAGCATGTAAAGGGTTAACACAGCAGAGATCGGAGGTTTTCTCTGATCTCTGCTGTAAGAGCTAGTACCTAGCTGTCCTCTGACAGCTAACAACCAGCTCTCCCTGCCACAGAGACCATCGGCTTGCTTCTGACAAGCCGATGGTCTCTATGGCAACCTGTAAACAAAGCAGGACATTGCCGACATGTCGGCAATATCTTCTGCTGGTTTTTCAAAGCCCTTGCTTTGTTCTCTGTGGGTCTGTGCAGGCAGAGCACACTGTCACAGCTTGTGGCATTGTGCTCTGCAGCTCCCATAGTGATACATAGCCCGGAAATCTTCCGGGGTATATCACTATGGGCAGTGGAGCTCGTCATGGAACTTTTCCGGGCGTGCCACTCAAGGGGTTAAGTGCACACCTGCATAGGAGAATAGGACATGCAATGATTAGATTCTAGGATGCAACTTGTATACAGCAATCTGAATTCAACCTAGCACTGGCCTAAGTTTGTTTAACCACTTCCTAACCAGGAGCTTTTCTACCCTTCATTACTAGGCATGGGCCATCTGGCTGCTTAGGGAATGTTCATAATTGGCAGATTTGGTGCAGATTTTCACGTAAACATCCACATTATTTGCTGCAGATCCAGATGTGTATCTGCAGCATACCTCACCCCTTCAGTTGAAGGTGGGAAAATGGCTGTGAATCTTGAGTTAAAAGCAACGCTAACGCCACATTTTGGCAATCAGGTAAAGCTAGAATCCTCTGTGTAGAACTGCAGTTTCTTTATGTGCCAGGCATCTTACTCTGTATGTGCATGGAGTCTGGCTTTGCTTTTAATTCCCAGTCATTGTTACAAGGCTCGTATAAAAAGTCTGACTTTGGCTTGAAGGAATGCTGCCTTCCAATAGGTGGCACTGTAGAGGTTTTATTCCATCTCCCTTATTTGCATATTACCCAGAGGAGCGTGCATGGCCATTTGAGTCTCCTCACTCACCGTCTAGGTGCTCTCCTTAAGGAGAAAAGATAGCGTTTTTGACCCCCGTCCCAAGCCTCTCATTAGCAAACCCAGACTCCTACTGTACACTGAAGGGCAAAAACCCTGAAACAGCTGTCTGTACATGGAGTCTGGCTTTGCTTTTAATTCCCAGTCATTGTTACAAGACTTTTATAAAAATATGACTTTGCCTTGAAGGAATGCTGCCTTCCAATAGTTGGCACTGTAGAGGTTTTATTCCATCTCCATTATCGGCATCTTACTCAGGATACCCAGGAAATGGCTGTCTCTTAAGCTTAAGTTTATATACGTTGTATATGATAATCTTGCTAATATAAGATGCACAGTATACGCATGTTCAAAATGAAACATTCATATATATATATATATATATATATATATATATATATATATATATATATATATATATATATATAGTAGGTAATAAAATTAAAAATGCAAAGTATGGGCTCACCTCTCTCACAATGTCTTGGTAGTTTTAGAAAGATACAATGGAAGCTGAATCCTCAAATGACCAGTTGGCCGAAATGCGTTCAGTGTTTTTAAATACAATGTTTGCAAGCAGATTGCCTTTGTAATTGATTAACAAATAAAGAAGAAATAGTTTTTCATGGTTAAAGCTGTTCTCCACCTTTTTTTCTTCGGTATTTATATATATAGTAGGTAGCACAGGATAGGCCATTCATAGTCAATCTGCAAGGGTGTGCCGCCCGGGACTCCCACTGAACAGCTGTTCACCAGCACAGAGCTGATTTTTGCAGAAAGCAGACAGCTCTGTTTCCACTGCAGTGCTCAGACTTGATACCATACCCATGCATTTGAAAGGTAGCTTTGTATGTAATACTAAGCTTGGCCACTGCCGTGGTAATGGAGCTGTCTGCTTCCTGAAAAAATCAGCTCAGTGCATGAGAGCACCAGCCCCACAAACAACTGATTGGCAGGAAGTCTGACGTGGCAGGCCCCCACTGATCTACTATTGATGAACTACAGATACTACTACTCAATAGTTTACAACGGGACAACCCCTTTAATTTTTATGGCAGGGGAACTTGCTTCATCTCCATCCCCTGTAGAGCTATTGTGCAACTTTTACCATAAGTGAAACTATAAATTTTTAACCGCTACATGGTTGCCCCTGAGAGACTGTGAATTAATATCGCACAGAGTACTTAGGCAATCTTTTGTAAGAAGAAGACTGAAAGACACTTTGTTACAAGAGTATTGTATACATTGAATCACACAAACTCAGTGAGATCAATAAAGCGCAGTGACTCTCCGGATTGTGGAATGTGTTCTTTCGTGACCTTTGTTTATTTTTCATTATTCGGCTCAGAAAGAGGAAGGAACAGGTAGCGCTTGGAATGTCAAGGACATGTCCAGAATGATGAGTTGATACAGTCCTGATTGAATCTGAATTCAGTTATTTCATATTGCCTAATACTACAAAGTCAAGAGGCATCAGAGATAGCCATCAGAACAACGATAATGAACATGTATGACAAATTCTTGAGTGTTTTCTTAACCTATTTAACCAGAGTTATCCACACACGCAGTTCTAGGAATCTCAGACCTATTCAAATATAAAGACTGTGTACACCTCTGTACTATTGTTTCTCTTAATTAATGCGGTTTGGGAAATTAAGACTTCCTGTAATTGGGTTTCATTAAAAATTTGATTGTTTGATTTCTATTCTTGTATTGTTTTTCAATGCTCTGAAATCTTAACAGATTTTGTCAGTCACAGACTGACCCCTCCTCTAGCCCGCTCCCTTTTTGTAAATGTGCATTCACTGTCTTTTCACTGAGCTATTACAGAGGGCTGTATGACAGTATTGATGGATGGTGGAGAAAATTAGGAGGACAGAGAAGGGAGAAAGCTACCATTACAGAGGGCAGTAATTCACTCTAGGTGAATTTTATGCTCCTATCAGTAGTACAAGGAAGCAACCTGCAGCTATTCAGAGAGAAAATGGAGAGATACCTGTGTAGTATTGAGTGGATGTGGTTATGCAACACAGTCGCTGAAAGAGGACAGGGAAGGGAGAGCTGGACTTGTGTCCTTTCATGAGAGTCCAGCTGATAAGAGTCAGAAACTTCAATGTAGGAGAGCTTACAAACCAAGTATGAAGCTTTCTAAATGCATGAGATGGAAAATGAAATGCAAAAAAACCCAAAAAAACAGATAAGTGCATCATTTTTTTCTGCAGAGACTAAAGGTGCTTCTAGATGGAACAATTATTGTTCAAAAAAATCATTCAAGCAAGCAAATGTGAACAATAATTGTTTGCTCTAAAAACGAGGCAATAGCCAAAGGATGAGTGATAATCATTCAAGTTTTATTCATTGTTCATTTTATGCAAGAATAAAGATCATGGTTGACTCGTTCACTTATCATTTGGTTTTAAACAGCAATCGTTTTGTCCCTCTCATTCACTTATACAGCGAATATAAAAGACTGAATGATTCTGAACGATTCTCTTTTGAATGAGCCAACAATGTATCGGCCTGTCTAAACAGGCTGCACCAGAGTGAATGAGCTATCACCGATGTCACTCACTTGTTTGCTCATTCAAATGATAATTGGCTCATCTAAAAGCACCCTTAGGGCTCTTTCACACGGGCGTAATGATTTTTGGCTGGCAGTGTTATGGCCACAGTGTGGCCGAAAATCATGTGAACGGGCGTTAAAACTCCCATTTTAACGCCTGTTCAGGTGGCTCGAGTCTGGGCATAAACACCGCACCCGAGATACCATCAGGAGGGGGGAGACAGCTTAGCTCTGTTAAACTGCCTTTCCCTTTTGGCCCCCTTGTCGGCTGCCAGCAATGGGAGGGGGTGGGAGCTTAGCAACTAGCTCGTACCCCACCCCCTCCCATTGCAAACAGCCGGCAGGGAGATACGCTGTTAAACTTCCTCCCACCCCCCTTCTCCGTTAGCCACCATAGGCTCTTATAGGAGTCTATGGAAACCGCCACCATATTCCTGCTAGAAGATAGTTCCTGAACTATCTTTGTGGGCAGGCGTAGAAGTATCCGGCTGAATGCGCTATCTTAGCCAGCAGGGTGCTTTTACCCTGCGGGAATACGCCCATCTAAACTGATGCATTGTAAATCAATGCATCAGATGGACAACATATATCGTCCGGGCATGAAAGCACTGGCCAATATACGATTGTGTGAATAAAGCCTTAGTAAGATATATGTGCATTGATTTTTCATGCACATAGGGTTCCATAGTCTTCAGGTGAATGTTCAGTAACATCCAAATTGTTCACTTTAGAAGTAGCAGTGAATCTAACACAGCACAGTACAGCAGGGTTCGCAGGAAAAATTTAATTCCAGGACTGGTAAAGATAGCAGGCTATATAAACAGCACTTGATGAGTGTTATACACATGACAAAAACTCTTCTGGACACTCGACAGTCATATATTTGCACTTTGCACTGCCCTTAAGAGTCCCCGCCACCATTGATTATCCCAAGCTCTGTGTTACGTTTGTGTGGACAAATAAGCACAGGGCCAAACAGGTTGGGTATAACACAAACAAGGGAACCTAAAACAGAATTAAGACTGGACGTGCTGAGAGAAACACCAACTGGACAGAAAACTGCATACTGCGGACTGGACCGATGGACAGGCATAACATTGGGAAAGACAAATAACCAAAACACTCACCTTGCATACCTGTACACATAAGCAGATGATATAGCTATAAAAGTACAAGGTAGTGGTTCGTATATTGGCAAAAATACCTAAGCCCGCAAGCCACGATCAAGGCTCCTCGTTGTCTTGTGGGTCCCTACACTAGCAAGACAGCATGTACCAGAGGACTCTAAGGGCCACCCTAGCCCAGAAATGGCAAACAACTTAGCAGGACAAAGCTGAGAAAAACTGACAGAGAATAAACGTAAGAACGGACATGAACCAACAAGACACCAAACACACAGCAAGCTGCAACGGACAAGGACACATGACTGCTCACTCTGAACACCAAACAGATACTGACAGGATCTGGGTATATATGTGAGCAAATACCTGGGAGATTGGCTAGCAGGAAAACACCATACCCAGCCAGCGCAAATCATTCCACATCTGATGGCTGCTAGAAACCATAGTACTACAGGTCCCAGCAGCACAACCTCACACTCTGTTTGTTCAAAAAGAAAAGAGCATTGCAGTTTTGAATGAACAGAGCACATTGTACTTCAAATAATTGTATCTCCTGTTACAATCTTGGCTTTAAAGTGAGACCAAAAGTTTGCCTGTAGACATGATCTATATGGAACTAAAGCCGTTTGAAGTGCAGTTAGGAATACTGAATTTATTGCTCTCACTTCAGTCTATATGCAGAGCAGAGAGGTAGCAAGGGGAGTGAGTGGGCAGCAGAGATGATTTGTAATTCTCATGCCTGCCTTTCTATCCCATAGGAAGGGTGACTTGAAATTTTGTTCATGTTATCACTCCCCCCTATCAATTAAAGACCGTATTTGCTCTCTGATTGTCACATATGGGGGCCTATTTTTCCCATAAAAGGAGTGAAAAGATGAGAACTATGTGATTATTCTCATTAATAATCTTGTAGGTATAATACCTTTTAATGGCTAACAAAAATACTTGATGTTACAGCAAGCTTTTGAACCTACGCAAGATTCGTCCTCAAGCATAATGGAACAGATTTAAAGACGCATTTATATAAATACATATACACATGCTCACATGAAGGGGTACAGACATGGTGTGAGTAGTTAGCACTTAGATAAATAACAGAAAGGGATGAGCAGAACAGTAAATAATCCAGTGACAAGGGATGTGAAAGTTTTATGGTCTCTAAATTGATGTTACAGGGTCACCAGGCCAGCGTGTTACCTCTGCTCTAGGTTTCTTATATTCTCCACTGATGCAAAAAGCCCCCTCCGAGATTTTCGTTTTTGATGGGGACTTGCTTATCTAACTACTCTTCCGTGCTGTTTAACCCCTTTGACTCCTTAATGCCTCAGGGAGTATATGTACGTCCTGTGTACATGCATGTGGTTAATATGGCACAGGCTTAGAAGCCAATCCTACTGTATACTTGGTTTTCATTGACAGCTGACACCCAACTGCAATAACTTTAATCACTGTTTTTTGCCTATCATGGCTGTTCACCATTTAAATCCCTCAGTCAATTCTGACAGCAGCATTTAAATCTCATGATCAGCGATTAATGACTTTAATTTGCATTCACTTTTTCAAGCTAATTATTTGGTCAATGGGCATCTCATGTAAAGGTACGCTAAAGGGGATATTGGGGTTACCTGACGGCATAGCTGAATTTTCAGGATATAATAGGAGTTGGACCTTTTCTTGCTCATGTAATAAATCCCTTTAATAAAATGCAATGTTGGGCAATTTCTAATGTCAAAGGCCATATGTGGAAAAAATTGAAAAACATAGCAAAAGTTGGATAAAAGATGTAAGAGGAATGAGGTTCATGCTAGCCGTGTGCAGAGATAATTGTTATGTGGAGGAAGAAAATAGTGGTACATTCCTTATAGATAGAATTAAAATAGGAGACACTGGGTGCTCTCCATAGTCCTGAAATAACAATTGAAAATAGTTATGACGAATGGACCGACTAAAGATAATATTCTCTTAGCATACATGAGATTTTATTTCCTCTTGTTGGATTTGTGACAGCTAAGCATTTACAAACAATCCAATCATCACCTTAGATATTCCTAATCCTCCATCGCAATCCCCTGATTATTTTAGGGCTCATTCAGGACTTTCAGTACATGGACTTTCATTGATCCGTTCACATTAGTGTGTAAACACTGCATGTAGATATAGTTTCACCAGGTATCACGAAACGTGAGCTCTATTCTTTTCTGTGGGTAGTGTATGCAATGCTGTCCATACACAATACATTGCGTATGGGCGGCGATACATACACAACTCCGCTATAAGACAAAGCAGGGAATTAAAAAAAAATACATAAGTCACTCGCTGACATACGTGTCGACAGCCGGCTCTCCCCCAGCTTACACATGCGGTCGTGTGAATGAGCCTTTATTATTCTTCGTAAGTTTGGACAGGCGATTTGTTATAAATTTGTCATACATGTTAGATCAATATTGGCTCAACCTGCCAAACTCTGCAGGATCAACCAACCATCTAATGTGTATGGGGGGCCTCTTGAGTCTCCCACAACAACTGATATCAGGGTAGAGAAGGATCGGAGGGTTGCATTTAACATGCTCGATCCTTTTGTTCTCAGGTTGGGAGCCTCCTCTAGAGGAGAACGCATGCATGCTTGGCCAAGCATACATGTGTCCATATATAAGCGGGTTAGAAGAGATAGCTGAGCATTAACAGCTACCTGAAATGTATGGCCAGCTAAAGAAGCAGTTGCCTCTAACACTGCAGATTTTTTTTACCTTGTAACATGGAGTTGGCATAATTTCTGTCAGAGGAATTTTATATATTTTTTTTAATAGATTTTTTTTATATTTATACTTTGCTATATTGTCTTTTCTCATATTTTACTGATATCTCATTCAGGGATTTAATTGTATGCTATCATTTACTGATGGATGGAGTTTTGACTTTTCCTAGAAATGAGTGAGCTATAGCACTAGCAAAGCCCAGTGGCTCCTTCAATAATCTCTTTTTTTGAATACTGTTTTTTTCTTTGACCATAGCCTGATCAGGAGCTGCATTATATAGAGGAAAATCTAAAGAACCTGCCACCCCTGTGCTTTAGGGATCAGAGGGTTGGACCGCCACCAATCACCAAATAATGGCATAGACTACCAACATAGGATGTTTTTTCTTGGTCATACCAATCTCTATATATTCTCCCTTACAAAACCCTACACGGTTGGCCATGTATAAACTCCCGGCCCCGGCTAGTCTAGGACCGATGACCAGGCATTGTTGGAAGTCACTCAAATCACTGGATTCCTCCCATCTAATGTGAATAGACACTGAAAATGATCCACGGAAAACTTGCTCACGTAATTTTTGCACTTCAGGGTCACGGGTCTAAATTTCATATATGGAAGCTCCAATCATGAAAGGGCTGAGGCTCTAATAAAATGACTAATCTGAATATATTTACCCATGAAGCTAGATTTGGGGTTTGAAAATATTTTCAAGAAATGCAAAACTCTAAAAAATGTAATTTAGCTATGCTGGTTATTGCTAATCTAAAAAGAGAAACTGATTGAAAAGTCAAAAAGTAATTCCACAAGCTTGTTCTGCCCTGTGTTACTATATCTTTCTAGTTCTGTCATTTTTTGATGACTACAACACCAGTAATTGATGAGCAATAAGGGATACTTATAAGGATTACAAGCTTGAAAAAGCAAATGTATCTGGTTCCACTTTCAGCAAGTAGGCCGATTAAATTTCCACTGTCGTCATCAGCCATGATAGCATCCAAGAATTCCTGCGGCTCTTCATCAAGCACACTAAAAGTGTCAGCACATTTAATATGCTCAGAAAGTTCATTTACTGCAATTCTTCCAACAAGTTTTATTTCGACCAAGTAGAACCAAGAATAAAGCTTAACATTCATAATACTTCCATTGTGCACAATTATCACACACATCCAGCATAAGACATGTACCAGTAAATTCTCCACAATTATCAAGATCTATGCTTGCTGTCAATGAAAATATTTAGTGTTATATCACACCAAAATTTGGCACAAATCTTGGTGTAAACTGTAATTTCGGTGCAATTTTTGCTTATTTTACAGTCCATCAGCATAGCAACATTTTTAACAGTTACACAGCAGATGTTTGTTACAGAGTTTCGATGTAGGTGACATCTGCGAGGATGGAGTCCAACACAGCAAGGCCTTGAAATACAAAGTATATTAGAAAGTTTAAGAACTTCGCATTACAGAATTTCAAAAAGTGGAATAATAGCAGAAAATGCATAAAACTAATAAAATAATTATTACTCCTCCATTAAATGTTACCCTTGCTCCAGCGTCACTGCTCACGTGGTCCGCATTGGTTTTCCAGCGATGGCATTGTGTACATCTTTCACATGACCAAGGCCATCAACCACTGGCCTCAGTATTGATGTACTTGACTGGATCTGTAAAGACCACTTGAGCAGCAGTGCTGAAGCAGCAGGGTATTTAAAGGGGTTGTCCAGTTGCAAATTATTGATGGCCTAGCCACAGGGTAGGCCACCAGTATTAAATCAGCAGGGGTCTGCCACTTGGTATCCCCGACATCTAGCTCTTTGATAGGCCAGTGCGCTTGGGCACTGAGCGGATTTCTGCAGGAAGCAAACACCTTTATTCCCACTGCAATGGGAAGTTTGGTATTACAGGCAAAGGTCCCTTTGAAGTGAATTGAAACTTTGTCTGTAATACCAAGCCTGGCCTCTGCAGTGGAAATAGAGCTATCTGCTTCCTGCATAAATCAGCTAGGTGCATGAGTGCATCAGCCTGATGAACAGCTAGTCAACAGGGGGTCTGTTCTAGTATTGGTGGCCTATCCTGAGGATAGTCCATTGATGGTCTACAAGTAACAACCCCTTCAACAAGCAAGTAAGTAATGGTTAATTTATTGTTTTAATACATTTTCTAGCATGAACCGATGTTTTTTGTTAAATCTTAGACAATAGCTTTATATATTTACCTGATGCAGTTGTTATCCTGTATGGACAGTAACATAATTAGCAAAGCAAGGTTGTTCTATATTCACAAATTTGTGAACTGTACAGCTGACCCTATAATCTATCCATAGTATGGACACTAATGTTATACACTTCTGGTATCTACAGTATAATATAGGTCTCCAGTCATATTACTACAAGGAGGCGTTTTCACTTAAACTATAGAGTGAAACATTTTCTTTTTTCTAATTTGTTTTTATTTTTTGATTGTAGATTTTCTCTTTTCTATACATGACTATGAGGAATGGCTATCTTGCCTTAGCTGCTGTTAACTGCATGCAGAGATATGATTTACAGCAGCTACATGGACCTTAGAGACCTGTAAACATGACTACTGGCAGCTAGACTTACTGGTATACTGATACAAAATACAAAGACAAGTATAAACACCACATATAGCTATATGGAGGAGCATGCACAGGTGCTAAATGCTGGTGAACAACCACTCACCCACCTACTGCATATTGAGGGAAACGGCTGCTTAGTATTATACTTGCACATAGATAAGGCACATAAAGAGTGTCAGACCAACTGATACGTGTAGTGCACCATACAAGCTTATATAAGCCACATATAATTCAACTTGGTTGGTTGCCTTGCACTTTCACAGTGAACCACACTGTCACTGACACCCTAGGTCCCCTGAGCATTTAAAGCCAGACTGCTTGCTGCAAAAACAATAAATACAGATAAATATGGGGTATTAGTTAATATTTTGCCAAAAATACCCAAACTTGGAAACCGCGTCAAGGCTCCTTATTTTCTTGCAAATCCCCACAGTCAGGGCCAGATTGAATACCATAAAGAGAAAAAGAAATAGAGAAGCTCACCTGTGCCTAGGAGCCCGCACTACACCGCTGTTGCAGATACACTCCCTGTATCAAATCCAACCTGCCCAGTCCTGGCGGCTTCCAGCAGGATAATTCACAGTAAAAACACTTTGATATGACCCTTGGGAAAAAGTGTATTTCTGCTTTATTGAAGAAGTGCCTTTTAAAAAAGGAACAGAGAACGCGTTTCGAACTACGCAGAGTTCTTGTTCACCTTCTTGTTCAGGAGGTGAACAAGAACTCTGCGAAGTTCAAAACGCGTTCTCTGTTCCTTTTTTTAAAAGGCACTTCTTTAATAAAGCAGAAATATACTTTTTCCCAAGGGACATATTAAAGTGTTTTTTTACTGTGAATTATCAATATTGAATATGGTGCAAATGCAAAACTTTTTCCTGGGCCCATACGGCAGTCCCCCTATGTTCAAGGAAATTCTGAACTGTCTGCTTTTCAGCAGGCTGAGGGGGCCCCAGATGCTGGCTTAGCAGATCCGGTGGGAAGGAATCAGCCCGAATTTTGCGGTTGTATAAAAAACACTGCATACTCCCCTCTCACATAGTGTGCCCCCAATCCACTTTGGATCGGTCTTCTTCTCTGTCTCACTGCCTTCCTGTTACTGTTTACCTACCACATATTGATGTGAGTGGTTGGTTAGTTTAATACTTGCACATAGAAAGCACACACAGGGTGCCAGGTCAACCAATATGTGTAGTGCAGCATGAAGGATGCCAAGCTGAATTGTATGTGTGGAGAGGGTTGAGTCATTGTGTTTATTGAGGTCTATAAGAGCAGAGGGAAGGGAGGAAGAAGGAGAGACACACACATATGCTGCCTGCCAGAGCTTATGGTGGGTTAATTCCTGCTATTTATTCACATCTTCACTGCGTAATATTGTTCTACAATGTCCTACATAATGATGTTATATGTGTGTGTGTTACAATTAGAGACCAGAACTGAAGTTCTCTGTGCACAATGTATAGAAGACAACACAACAGCCAGGCTCCTTCCTCCAGTTCTGAGAGAATTGAGAATCCGATGTACACCCTGCAGTGGGCAAAAATGGGGGGGAAAATGCAGGATACTGGCCATAATGGCCAGAAAGAGTGCTATTTCAAATGTGCACACACTGCAGCTTATTCTCAAAAATCATCTGAAAAATGATGTATGCTTCAAAGAGTGTTGAATTATGATGTGGGTTAGCAGCCACACCAGAGACACTTATAGACGGTACTGCTTTAATGTCTTTGTTCCTCATCAGTACAGTGTACGGTTCTGATGGCTGTGTAACATGTTAGCAATCTGGAGATTCTACAACTAGGGATTCTTTAAAGATGACCTGTCCTGAAATACGCAATTCGCCCATGTGGAAAAACCCTAAGAGAACACATGTGCATGGCTCAGAGTTAAATGTACGCCTCTTTGTTCACGTATTACTTTTCTAAATTCTTGCTTGAGGAACTTTGGTGTCCTTAGGAGGCCATGCACTCTATGTAGCAGAAACTTTCCAAATTAGTCTGCCTCAGTCACAGGGCTTGTCACTCGGCCTTTTGATATTGGAGCAATCTATCATTCTACCAGTCTATATTATGATGTATTTTGCTTTTCAAATTCATCATTTGCTTTATTTGGCATAGATACCAATTTGCAGCATCATGTAGGCTACCCTGGGACCGTAGGTCAATGGGGTTATAATCCACCTGGATTTCTTGGTGGCTAAATTGTGTGTTCTCAAGCCACGGTTGCACTCAAGCCTTGGAAACCCTCCTTCCTACGTCAATAAATGCCTTATGCCTTGCTCCCCAGTGGTCCTACATGCTGATTGAGATATTGCTGCTGTAGCTTTTAACTGGAATGCCGACTTTCACATGTGGGAAGGAGAAAAGGAAAAGATCCATTAAAGGAGATGTCCCGAGGCAGCAAGTGGGTCTATACACTTCTGTATGGCCATAATAATGCACTTTGTAATGTACATTGTGCATTAATTATGAGCCATACAGAAGTTATAAAAAGTTTTATACTTACCTGCTCCGTTGCTAGCGTCCTCGTCTCCATGGTGCCGACTAATTTTTGGCCTCCGATGGCCAAATTAGCCGCGCTTGCGCAGTCCGGGTCTTCTCCTCTTCTCTATGGGGCTCCGTGTAGCTCCGTGTAGCTCCGCCCCGTCACGTGCCGATTCCAGCCAATCAGGAGGCTGGAATCGGCAATGGACCGCACAGAAGCCCTGCGGTCCATGAAGATAGAGGATCCCGGCGGCCATCTTCAGCAGGTGAGTATGAAGACGCCGGACCGCCGGGATTCAGGTAAGCGCTGTGCGGGTGGTTTTTTTAACCCCTGCATCGGGGTTGTCTCGCGCCGAACGGGGGGGGGGGTTTAAAAAAAAAAAAACCCGTTTCGGCGCGGGACATCTCCTTTAATGTGCCTGGGCTGTGATCACACCAGGATCAGACCGTGTGTTTCCTGGAATGTGATTGTCATTGATGTATGATCAGAGTGAAGTTTTCACTTTTGCAACACATCGTGTTAGCGGTAAAACATCATGCTGGATGATATGTAATACATACATGTATATACATACAGAAAACCATACTGGAATATTTATCTTAAATATTATGCTAAATCCCTTACACTTGTGCCTCGAAGCTTCTAAGATTCGCTTCTTTTTATAACTGTTGAACTCATGTCAACTGTTTCATGACACAAAAGCCAGATCACATTATACTGCTGTTCCGAAACCCTTGCTGTCACTTCTTTTATTTTAATATACACTGAAGCGCCAAATGTCATGGGACATGACCCCATTTGGCCCGGCGAAGTGGAGCAATTCAACATGGCATCAATTCCACAAGTGGATGGAAGATGTCTGGAGGGATGTTGAGCCATGCCATCTGCACAGCCTCCCACAGCTCCATGTATTTGTAAGCACAGGATCTTGAATGAAATGGACCTCTCCACCATATTCTATAACTGCTTGATTGCGCTCATATCAGGTGAACATGCATGCCACAATATTCATAAAACCTCTTCAGGATGCTCCTCAAACCAATTCTGGACAAATTGGGCTGATGGAATATCCCATCATTGTGGGAGTACATGGAGGGCTGCACATGGTCATCAAACAGTGACATGTTTGGGTGGACCAGTGGAGCCAACCCATGATATGGGAACACACCCCACACCTGTATGGAACGACTACCAGCCTGCACAGTGCTTCGTTGACAACTGAGGTACATGTGAGGGTCTGGGTCGCACATGGACCCTCACATCAGCCCAAAACAATTGGTACCGTGACTCATCGGACCATGCCACATGCAAACTCATAAGCCTAGATGTGTCTCGTATTGTCGTGTTAACAGAAACCCTCTGTTAGTCTTCTGCTCCCATATCCCATTATGAAAGCTTAAGAACACCGCACTGGCCTGTGGGATATCCATGTGGGGCCTCCTGCATCAAATATGGATGTGATTTGTGCCAAAGTCTTCTGTTTGTTCGCAGAGAGAGTTCTACCCAGATGCTGCCATTTAGGATCATCAAGCATCTGTGAGCACCTGTCCACTTTAGGTTGTAATGCCTTAAATGATGTTTTCCAGAATTACATGATGCTGTGGATTGAGGAATATTAAATGCCTGCACAACATTGGAAATGGAATGGCCCATCTCTCTAGCACCCACTATTATGCCTAATTCAAGCTCCAATAATTCCCGTTGCCTTGCTATGAACACACTGGATAGTGTTTAACCTCACAAAATAACATCTCACAACTTATACAGGTGTGGGCAGTCCCAAGCTGTCAGTTAAGGTAACGCCTCTTCATAATTTACACACTCCTGTCCCAGGACTTATGGCACATCAGTGCTTTAATGCAAGCAGTGAAACACATTTTCTGTAGATTGAAGACATATTGAAAAAGTCTGGATTCATTTCAATAGAGTTCTGCGATCTGGACAACCTTTACTCTAAATGTAAGAAGACCTTCTGATCCAATCATTATCCTTTTGATTAAATTGCCATTTAAACAAAAGGCTAACAATTGCCTCTACAGTGGGAGATGCTCTTTGCAGTGGTTCTCAGCTCTACCTAATTGGGCATATGGACAGGACCTGTCCAAGTGGAGCAACCTCTTTAAGGTCTCATACACACAACTGTGTGCATTTTTTGTCCATAATATGGTGTACATGGTTAATACTGGTTATCATCGAAACCATTTTGCACCACATTTTTCCATAGAAGAACTGAAGATGGTTCTTCTAGGTTAGAATATGGTTTCTAATGGAGCATAATAATATTTTATTTGTAAAAACTCTGTTTTAAAATCACCATCTTGTACCACCATATGAAAATATGGTAGTGTGCATTCCTTAACTAAAATGTATGGAAGCCATATTCAATGTGCCTGTGTGCAAGAAGCCTAAGCACCAATTAAAAGGAACCGGACACATCTTTTCGACCTACTAAACCATCCCAACGTGCTATGAGTCACCAAAGCACCTTTCCTAATGCAAATCCATTATTGCCAATAACACCGCCACGCTTTAAAAATGTATTAAAACTCTGGCTGCATATTCTAATAAGGGCTTAATAGTCTGGTGGGGGTGCCTGGACTTTGAAGCCATCTAAAGGATTCTTTGAAATCCCACCTCTCTGGCCTTTGATTGATATCGATGACGTCCTATATGTCATCACATGGCTGTGCAAATCTCAGGGCCACATAAAATCAGTCTCATGGCTTGACCCCAGGACCTACTGCACTCTAGTCAGCAGCTCTCTCCACTAAGCCATCCAGGACAGCTCCTCTTCTGAACACCTAGCCATGCTCCAACATTCCCTGTGTTTCCCTGCCTGGCTCCACCCACAGTTTTCCTGTTCTGGTTCCACCCTGCTCCTAATCAGAGACACTATTTAAACCGGCCCTGTGTCTCCTCGAGCGCGCAATTATTGTGCACCACAGCCGTGATCTAGCTCCTCTCCTCCTCCGCCACAAGTAAGTTGAAGACTCCTGATAACGTCTCCTGATTTTCCTCCCAACAACACTACTCACATCCTCCATCTGTACCATGACCCAAGACTTCTGAAAATGACTCCTGGCTATCTTGACTACTCTCTAGTGACCTGCACGATTACTACACCTGCGGCTCCTATTCAGTGCCAGAAGATGCTACAAAATAATTGCGCCCAAATATGGACATTGCTACGCTTTCTGAGGTATTATGAAAAGGGGTTGTCTTATGGTCCCTTTTACAAGGGCAGATAATGAGCTGTTTCTTATAGTTGACATCTGCCTGCAACAGCTCCACTCAGCATTGCTGCTAATCGGAGCTGTTAACCCCTTGAATTCCACTGTCAATTCTGACAGTGGCATTTAAATGCCCCCAATCAATGTTCAGGAGTGCTGTTTGGTTGCTATTGTAGCCATGGGGTGGCTTGATTGCCTGTCAGATCGCAGTATAATGTAATGCTGTTGTATTATGTCATACTGCAGGACTGATCAAACCCTTGCAAGTTTATGGAAAAATCAGTTTTAAAAAAAAGTTTTATTATTAAAAAAAAATAAAAGGTAACAAATTTTTTTATAAAAAATCTTTTTTCCATATTTGTAGAAGACAAAAAATCCTCCTGCGCTCTTTGTTTGGGGCTTTTTGCAATCCGAAATAGGGACTTCCAAATCACCAAAATATACAATCAAGTATATTTTATTTATACAAAAAGGACTATAACAGTCTTGCAACGCGTTTCGACGCTATTCAGAGCGTCTTTTTCAAGCATGAAAAAGACGCTCTGAATAGCGTCGAAACGCGTTGCAAGACTGTTATAGTCCTTTTTGTATAAATAAAATATACTTGATTGTATATTTTGGTGATTTGGAAGTCCCTATTTCGGATTGCAAAAAGCCCCAAACAAAGAGCGCAGGAGGATTTTTTGTCTTCTACAGATTGTATTTTCCCCATTGTAAGGTGTTATCACCCACTGGGGTTTTTTCCTACTGCTGCATCTCCTTTAAGGATCACTGGGGATCTTTTTTTGCAAGAAGAAACATCTTTATTTCTACAGGCAAACGGGGATCATCGGTGCAAGCGGGTTCTTTGCGTTCACGAAGAATCCCGCTGTGCACCAGGTGAGTAAAAATCCCCTTTACTTCGGTTCATCTGTGTGGTGGCGCGGATCTATATTTGTGATTTTTTCCATATTTAGAATTTAAAAAAATCTAAATAAAACCCCCAAACATATTTGGTAGTGCTACATCCAAAAAAGCCCAATCTATCAAAATTACACTTTAATTACCCCACGTGATCAATGTTCTCAGAAAGGTAAAAAATTTGAGAATTGCGCTTTTTTGTTCACCCCCATCTCCAAGAAAAAAATGTGATAATAAGCATTTAAAAATTTATATGTACTCCAAAATTGTACCAATAGAAACTACAGGATACCCATCAAAAAATGAGCACTTGCACAACTATGTCAACGGAAAACGTTATGGCTGTCAGAAGATGGCGGCAGAAAATGTTATATTTTTCTAAAGACATTTTATATTTTAACAGTATTACAACATAAAACTATATAAATTTGGTATCATAGTAATCGCACTGACCCACAAAAATAAAATGATTATGTTGCTGTTGCTGCGACATGTACACCATACAAATAAGACCCCGCAAAGATGGCGGAATTTCATTTTTTTTTTCCATTTTACTCCACTTACAATTTTTAAAAGGTTTTTCAGTACATTATATGGTACATTAAATAGTACCATTGGAAAATACAACTTGTCCCACAAATAACAAGCCTTCAGACAGCTACGTTGATTGATGAACTAAAAGAGCTACGATTTTTTTAAAATAGGGAGGTAAAACCAAAAATGGAAAATAAAAGAGCTGAGTCCTCAGGGGTTAGAATGTTAGTAAACCCCTTTGAATTTAACAGTAACACTGAGCCGCCAGTGCCTACTTCTGCCTGAAACGAGACAGACTCATTTTTTGGGTGCTTTCACGTCACCAATTTGCTGCAGATCTGCAGCAGAATCACCCTTTTAGGCCTCGGTCAGACGGGCGTTTTTTTGCGCGATTTGCGCATGCGCATGCGTCAGGCGATTTTTATAAAACCATTGCTTTGCAATGGTATCGGACACATGAGCGCTTTTTATGCGCTCGTCCGATAAATTATAGGACAGAAATCGCAGATCGCACCTATCTGCGATCTGCGATTCCTGTTCTCTTCTCTATATGCGCTCAATGGGGCCGGCGGCAGCAGCGCCGACCCCATTGAGAACATAAAGTAGACAAATCATTCTTCTTTGCCACAGCTGTAACAGCTGTGGCAGAGAAGAATGATGTTTGCCCATTGAATTCAATGGAGCCGGCAATACAGCCGGCTCCATTGAAAGCAATGGGCTGCCGGCGATCGCACGATGAATTTTCGGGAAGGGCTTAAAAATATAAGCCCTTCCCTGAAATTCATCCAGAAATGTGTAAAAACAAAAAAAATATATACTCACCTTGTCCCGGCAGACGGAGTTCAGCCGCGGCCGGCCGGCAGTTCTCCTGAACTGCTCTGAGTAGTATTCAGCAGCGGGGGATTTAAAATCCCCGCCTGCTGAATGAGCTGCCTCTGATTGGTCACAGCCTCAGCAATCAGAGGCAGCTCTCACTTACCCAATCATGAATTCATGAATGGGTGAGTTAGTGCTGCCTCTGATTGGCTCAGCGCAGGGACTAATCAGGGGCAGCTCTCAGCTGAATGAACGATTTTTTGGCCTCGTTCACGCGATTTGCGGATGCGCATCCGTCATGCGATCTGCAAATCGTGGGAAAAAACACCCGTGTGACTAAGGTCTCAATTTGAATTCCGTTAAATGGGTGAGATCTGCACCAAAATCTGTCACATGTGAACACATCCTTAGATGTTTTGCTGGCTTTGCACTACATACACATACATTACTCAGGTCTACATATTACATGCACATATATTACTCATATTAGGGCTCATTCTAGTTAGGGCTAAAGGATTAGTTTTTCCTTTTTGTTTAGGGAGTAGCATTCCCCGACCAAATGCATCAACCGAACGGACCCCACTGACTATAATATGGTCTGTGGGGTTTCAGTCTTGCATTCTACAGGAGGCTGCCGTGTTGCCAGGAGCGTGGTATTACATGATCACTCACACATGTGTGTGAGATGCCAAGACTGCTGATGCCAATACTGTTATCCTTTGTCTAGCAATATCTATTGTCTGACCATTCGTGGGCAGGAGCAGAAGGTGGACTTCAGGGCACAATGAAGGGACGTTCCTGGAGCTTTCATTGTCAGTAGGATACATGGAAGAGAGGGGTCCTCCTATTATGGTCCTGAGGTTCAATACCCAGGATGGAAGGGCCTGGTGTTTGTTTTTCCTGAATGTCCTTTCTGTAACTCTTACAGGGGTTCTTCCAGGATTGAAAGTTATCCTCTGCCCACAAGATAGGGAATACATTTCAAATCACTAGGAATTTGACTGCTGGGGTGTCACCAATTCCCTAAACAGGGGTCCCGTGCGTCCACTAATGAACAGAATGGCAGTCACTCATGTATGCTGCTGCTTCATTAATTTCAATGGGACCATTGAAGATAGCAGAGTTTAAGGGCTCAGTTATCCATCTCTCAGTTCCATTGAAATTAATGAAGTGGCAGGGTGTGTAACGTTCTGTGAGAGAAGCCAAAATTCTTGTAACAACCTATGGGAGGCGCTATATATATCAGTGTCACAAAGAAGTGGACACTGTGGGTATGGCCGGAGGCCTAGACCTTGACACAGTGCTAGCAAGTGGTAACACAGGGGTAATGCTTATGGAAGTATATATGTATATCACGTCATGACACCACCGTCCCCACACCGTTATTTGACATTGACTTGCATTGGCTTGTCCTATTTCTTATTCGTAGAGCAGACAGGAATTTGACATCCCATGAGTATTTCCATGTGAACCATTGGTCCGTCTAAAAAGTCATCAATATCCTCATAAGTATATAGTGGGGCAGTGCGTTGTTTGTGGATTGCCATGAACAACACAGTAATATGGATGACACACAGCCCAAAATACACTAGTGTGCACGGGGGTCTTAGGGGGCTTTCACGTGTTACGGAATATTCTGCAAGATGTTGCAGAATTAACCACTGTCAAAATGCACCCCAAAATACAGATGTCTCCAGGAATATTTTGATACAGAATTGCTGGCATGCGAATTTTATCACACACAGAATATTCCAGTATATGTGAGAGCATCCTTAGACATGAGTAATTCTGTCAAAAACTGAGGTGCAGCATTATCAACCAAACGTCAACATTTATAGTAATGTCCACCATAGTGCATCTCTAATAACCTGAGCTATAATGTATACACAGTCATGGGGAAAACAAAGTGCAAACCCCCCTGCCCCCTCTATTCTGTACCTTTATTTCTCATGGCCTATATAACAACATTGTTCTCCTCCCCAACATCTACAGTAGATACAGAGGAATAACCTCTAGGGACATCAAAAAACAAGTCTGATTTCCCCATGTAATCATTTATCCCAAAGAGTAAGTCTAAGCATTGTGGCAAGTTGGGGTCTGCTTGCCACAGGATCACTCCACTTTGGGATACCCGAATGGCCACCTCAGATGAATTATGCTCCAGAAACAGAAGTTTTTATTCAAATCTGGCTCCTGTTAGCCTTTATTTCACAGCACACAAGGAAATTATATACAGTCCACAAAAGTAAATAGGGTTCGCAACTCACAGGGCTCTGTCACTAACCCCTCCTGGGGTGTCTGGAGGGCATCTCTTCCTCTGTCAGACGATGTGACAGACCCAACTGGTCCACGCTGGACCTCAGCTTGCAGCCTGTCCTGCACTGCCAAGCTGTAACTTCCCCCTGAGTTTGTTAGAAACAGAGCTTTTATCTAGTTCCTGCTCCACCCCTTGGTGTTAACCCTAGCACCAGAAGTCCTGTCTGCAGCCCTCTACAGGCCCTTCTGTGTACTGCACTACTACAACATTCAGAAATCAGGTGGGGAAAATAAGTGCAGCCAATAATTCAGTCACCTGTAGAACCATTATTAGCAACACTGGATGAAATTTCTTGAGGTACTAGTACCAGATTTCTGGTGTAATAAGTTAGAAAGTTTGGCACACACCTTTTTTGTGCAAAAATGTGCACCTTTTTTGGATTTTTACACCACGCTTGGCACTTTTCAAAATAGTGGGTGGTAGGAGTGTGGCCTCCTGTGATCCAAAGTAATTTGCTATAATTTATGGTAGAAATAAATTAGAATGCAAATCTACCCCATCTTATAGCTTGAATAGATCTAATTTTCTGGCATACAAGCAACCCAAAGATGTTCCCAATTTATTAAAGGACCTCACTGGAGTCTGAAATGGCGTCTGTTTTTATTTCAAGGGATTTTCTACTTACATGCCTGCTAGAGTGTATGGTAACATTGTCTGTGTTTGTCCTCCACAGATGTTATCCATAGTTTGGCTCCTACGATCAGTACATAACATCAGAGAGTCAGTAGGGCTTGAAGAAGAGAACACCAGTGCCAACCGCAGTACAGAGAGAGAACCTAATACTACAAAGCAAGAACAGCTTACCGCGGTGGTCATCAGTCTCTCCTCTGCAGCCTCCACAACTTTTTAAATCTGGAGGCTAAGACAACCTTTATTTTTGTGCCTACTGCTCTGCTACCCCTCAATTTGCTCTGGACCTCCAGTCTTCTGTTTACATTGGCTGCAGCGGTCATGTTGTTGATTAGGAGTCTCCAAAAGGGACGTAATCAGTGGTGTCCTATAAACCTACTGGGGCTTCTAAATTACAAGCCCGCATGACATGTTTACAGGAGGCACCAGATCAGAAGACCTTGTAGATACCTCTCAGATGCTGTGTGACGATACGCTGGTGAGTATATTGCTCCTATTAAGTTTTGCGCACTATGGTGCTCACCCAAATGCGGCAGCCACTTCAAACAGCTGATTGGCGGGGGTCCCGAGCAGCAGACCCACATTGATCTGATAATAATGGCCTATCCTGAAGATAGGTCATCAACATCTTAGTCTCAGAAAAGCCATTTAAATTGCTAGAAAAGGTCCTGTGAACAAGGCTTTATAAGGTTAATGATCATAATGAGCAATGTGGTTTTAGGCCAGATAAATTGATTGATGATAATATGTAGTATCAAGGCTTCTCTACAATAAGGGTGATTGTCCAATTCCTTTACGTGAGTCATCAAAAGCATTTGATTGCATGGAAGGGAAGTATTTGTGGCTTGTAGGAAATATAATTCACTATATCATAATTAGTAGTTTTTAAAAATACGACTCTTTTTCTGGTCTATCAGTTCATTGGCCGAAATCTGTCTGGTCTTATCCCAACCCTGGTACACCCCCCTCAGATGTTCCCCTACAAGATATATCACCAAATGCATCTTTCAAGTATTTGGAGGTAATAATTACCTGAAGGGTGCAGCACTAGTCAACACTGAAGAACCGCTCTTGTGAAAATTGAGCGATTGCTGCAGGTGATCTTTATCCCAGCAAACAGTCCTATCTGGACCCCACTGAAATTTTTTAAAACCTTTGTCCATCAGCAATTTTATACCGGAGAAGATTATGGCCTCAATTATATCCCATTCTGTTAGGTGAAATGATGTCATATAATGGGAGGAGCTGGGAGGGCGCAGTTTGTCATACTGAAGAAATCAGAATGTCCCCGACAAAATGACACATTCAGACTTCTATCCTGAAGACAGATATGGGAAATCTTATAGTCACCACACACGTCATCCGGGAAATAGCAGCGTCTCCATAAATGACGGAAGGTTTATAAAGTAGTATTATTTATACTGGCCATATATCCATTATCAGCCCCCTTCATATGTCATCTATTAGCTGATATACCCCACCTGAGTTAATTTGGAATAGGTGTTTACCTGTTGTTCGCATGGAAAATTTTACAAGTATTAAGTCATGGTTACTTCAGAGGAATAAAATATGTATACATATAAAGGAGAGTTAGATTCTCCTCAGACTGCATGTACTGATGTCCCTCTGCAGAATGTGCCATCCCTCCCACTCTCCTCACTTTTTACGATTAAAGGTAACACCCCCCCTTTTTATTCAAATTTACCCCCAGACTGGAGGTTGCAGCCCCTTCTTAGGCTTAAAGGCTGCAGTCCATGGCTGCTTACTTATGTACTTTACAACCTTTCAGTATATGCACCCAAAGGTCAGTTAGATTCTCCTCAGTATATACACATAGAGGTGAGGAAGATTCTCTTCAGTATATACATATAGAGGAGTGTTATAATGGATTAATCAACCCTTTTTCCCATTTAGGATCTAAAAAATGCTCATGTCAAATTATACATTTGTGTGACACCGTGAAGTTAGAGAGTTAGATTAGGTACATTACATAGGTGGTCATTTACTTTGGTGCTTAGAATTGAATAATCAAGTTGTGACCCTCTTTACTTTTCCTATTTAGGACCTAAAGAATGGTTATGCTAAATGTCATGTTTGTGGAGTACAGATGTGTGTTATTAGTTACATTACATATGGGGTCATTTACTTTTGCGCTTAAAATTGAATAATCAAGTTGTGACCCCTTTACTTTACTTTTCCTATTTAGGACCAAAAGAATGGTCGAGCCAAATTGTACGTCTGTGCGACATCAGGAAGTTAGAGAATTACTGGTGAGTCAGTCAGTCAATCCAGTGTTCTGCTCTATGCACTTTTTATCCCCTCGGCATATCTGAGTGATTATCGTGGATCCATCAGTGTTATAATCACTAGAAATGACCACACAATTAGTCTATAGAAATAATGACATTGTTACCCCTTGTACAAAGTTTAGGTGGCTGAGGGGGGAGATTTAGAGACTATTTTATCTATACAGAATATGATTGGCTGCTTGGGCTGTACTGGTCCCTAACAGCTACAATGTGTGATGTCACAGAATATCGTGGCTGTTGGCCCCCTCCGCACATTATCACATTATGATGACGTCTCACAGGCTATATAAGAAGCTGCAGCACCAACATTCAGTAAAGGGTTTCCTTTTTCTTCTGACAAACATCCAGTAATTACATGTGATAAGTCTGGAGTGTGATACTGATCGACCAGCTACAGATAGTAGGGGGTAAATCACCGGCCTATGATGCCAGCAGTCAGGGTGGAGTCCAGAAACAGATTATGATTGTATCTATTTTATGTTTTTTTGTTACTTAGTGTTATATGCAGTATTTAGTAATACAATATGTCTAGAATACATAATTGTAGCAGTTTGCTTATTTTTATATCCCCTATTGCCTAATTATAACATCTGTTACTATATTATTATGCTTTGGTTGATTCAGATTCTATTAGGTTGCATTCACACTTGGCAGATTTAGTGTGGATTTTCAAATCCATATGAAAATGTGTGTTAAAATCCATACTGCTTGCTACAGATCCGCAGCAGATTTTAACCCCTTCAATTAAATTGAATGGCTGAAAATTGCTGCCAATAGCACGGATTTTGACATGGATTTTGATGTGGATTTTCTGCTATTCTTCACTGTCTAAGGTAAAATAATGGATTTATTTCAGCTGATAAAAGTGAATCCGACCTCAATGGAAGCAACAGGGTTTGTTTTACAATTATTAACATATCACATTTTAATGATCATATGCCACATTTATCTTCAGCATTTCTAATGCTCACTACGCAGCGGGTAATTACATGGCTTGTCAGGCAGCTTGGTTATTAGGTTTTGGTAACTAAAGTGAGTTACGATGGCCGGACTTAAAGAACAGATAAACTGGATCTCATATTGCCTGGAATTAATCAACCAAATACTTTCTTTTCCTTGATTACTGCTTAGTTGACTGTAATCTATAGTTGTACTGGGGGACGAACATCTTACTGTGTAAGGCTTCATTCACACGAGTGTGGTTTTAGCATAGTATAGGTGCACGAAAAAATTGTGCCTATATTGCGTTAAAAATCATGTAAATGGGCAGCTGTTCACTGGAGCAGCTGTGATTACAAAAGCACAGCTGCTCCAGGAGGAGAGAGAGAAGAAGCATTGCAGGGCTTTGGTATTTCCCTATAGGTCTGTCTCTAGCTGATATGGGTTAATCCCCCATAGCCCAGCTCTCTCTCTCTCAGCTATGAGGGATTAACCCATAGCCCCGCTCGGTCTCTTCCTGCTCTGGGGATCCTCGAGAGATATCCCTATAGCACAGAGAGAGTAAGCAGGGCTAGAGAGAGGGGGTGATGCTTTAGGGATTCTCACAGGGATCCCCCATAGCAAAGAGAGGTGGCATGGCTAGAGGGTAGATCCCTCTAGCCCTGCCATCTCCTCTCACGCTCTCGGGGAAGCCCTGTAACCGCCGCCCCCCCTTTTTCTCCCTGCTATAGGGAAATCCCTTGGGGAGAGAGGTGGAGGGAATGCCCTACTGCCTCCCGCTGCTGAGGGGAATTGCCTAGCAGTAGGGCTGGGGGAATTCCCCAGAAGCACATTTTAAATGTCCCGCTGTAAATCTCTGTTAGTCCCCGCAGGGATTAAGGGAACCCTCAGGGCTTCCCCTCATCCCCGTGGGGACTAACAGGAATTTACAGTGGGACATTTAAAATATGCTTCTGGGCAGCATGTTTTAAATGTCCTGCTGTAAGCAGTAGGGAATTCCTTCAGTCAGCAGAAATCCTCCTAATGAGATTTGTAATCTCATTTTCCTGAACAGCAGTTTACTTAGACCCCTGCTCGCATAAGAGTCAATGGAAACTTCTGCACATCGTGCACCAAATATAGGTTAGGTCTAGAGATGAGCGAGCACGCTCGGATAAAGCAGTTACTCGAGCGAGCATTGCTCTTCCCGAGTAACTGCTTGCTGGCCTGAGGGGGGGGGGGTGAGCGGTGGGCGGCAGAGGGTAGCGGACGGGGAGAGAGCTCACTCTCCCCTCCCTCCGCTATCCCCCGCCGCTCACCCCTGCCGCCACCCCGAGCACGCTTGGACCAGTAAGCAGTTATTCGAGAAGAGCGATGCTCGCTCAAATAACTGCTTTATCCGAGCATGCTCGCTCATCTCTAGTTAGGTCCTATCTTTTCTCGCAGCTCAGACCTTAGATGCGTCATTGTAGCCATGCATGTCCTATCTTTGATTGGTGTATTTATTGCGCCAAAAATTCCTTCATGTGAACGCTCCTAGAGGAAACCATTGGTTCTTATAGAAGTGCACTTTTCACGCACCTCTAATACGCAAAAACACCACTCGTGTGAACGAGGCCTAAGACGGTTTTATCTGCCATTTTGGTCAAAGTGAGTTATTGATAATCAATTTTTTAACCTCTTAAGGACATAGTCTATTTTGACCATGAAGACTTAACAATTTTTGTGGGAGTTTCATTTCAACTGTTCAAAAGCCACAGTTTTTTAAATTTTTCTGTCAGTATGGCCAGTATAAGGGCTTGTTTTTTGCGGGGCGAACTATAGTTTTTATTGGTACCATTTGTGTATCCATATAATGTATTGTAAAACTTTTAGGTTTTTTTTTGAGAGCAAGGAGAGAGAACACATCAATTCTGCCATTGTTTTTTTACATTTTTTTTTAACAGCGTTCATTATACAGCATAAACGACACAATACCTTTTTTCTGCTGGTCAGTACATTTATGACGATACCAAAAATATTATAATTTTCTTAGGTTTTTCTACTTTTGCACAATAAAGCCCCTTTTTTAAAAATTAAAATTATTTTTACATTGCTGCATTCAAAGTCCCATAACAATTTTTATTTTTCCATGGACTGAGCTATGTGTGAGCTTTTTTGTGTAACGAGCTCTAGTTTTTATTTGTAACTTTTTGGGGGTACATATGCCTTTTTTGATCACTATTGTTTTTTTTGTGAGGTAAATTGAACAAAATAAGCATTTTGCCTTGTTTTTTTTCACTTTTCTTGTTGTGCATGATAAATAGTGTGTTCAATTTATAGTACATGTTATTATGGACACGATGATACCAAATATGTGGGGGTTTTTTTGTTATTTTTTACGGGAGTTTTTTTTTACACTATTTTTTTTACACTTTTTATATCCCTGCAGGGAACCTGAACCATAGCAGCTATGATTACTACGATAAGGAATTGTAAGACTTATGTAGGACTTATAGCCGGGACGCATGTATCTGTTGCCATGGCAATCCATCATCCATCACGGGGTACGATAACATCACGGAGGTAGCGCCATCCATTCTACATAGATCCTGCGCGATCCACAGGGCATAAGTTTACATCCAGTTGTGTTACGTACTCTGCAGCCAGGACATAAACCTACGCATTGTGGCGTTAAGGGGTTAATGATCATATGCAACATTAGTCTTCAGCATAACTAAAGTGAGTTACGATGGCCAGACTTAAAGAACAGATAATCGAGATCTCATGTTGCCTGCAATCAATAAACCAAATACTTTCTTTTCCTTGATTATTGTTTAGTTGACTGTAATTTATAGTTGTACTGGGGGACGAACATCTTACTGGTGAAAGTGGGCTATTACTCCTCATCAATTATTATATGGTAGTATTATTTATAATGTACAGTCCTATAAACCTGATATGTATCAATTATCTTGATATCCATCATCTAAACATCCAACATCCCCTCATCCATCCTCCACAATTACATTGTAGAGAAAGGACAATGTGGCCCCTTGTACAGGGTGGAGCGCGGTAATTTGCTAATTTGGGAGTGAAATAAAACAATAATGAACTTGTAAAAACTTTATTTTATATTTTATTTACATTGAACAGTAGTGGAATTTACAAATTGTTTGGTTTTAAATATTGTATCTGGCAAATGTTGACCTTCGCTATCCACACACTGCTGCATACGTTGCATTGCAATGATCGAGTGGTTATTTGAAAAATACGCTTCAACACAAAATGAACGCTCCTCACGTGTCCACTGCATGATGGCAACTGAAAAGCAGCTGCCGACAAACTTCCCGTCAGCCACTATAAGCAACGCCCACTCTCACCTCTCTTCGACCAACAGCGCTGCCACAACCTGCAACTCAAAAAAGCAACACCCTGGAAGACCTAAGGAACAATATTGACACTGAGATTGCCAGAATACCAGTCGACATGCTTGAAAGAGTGCATGAGAACTTCAGAAAACGTATGCAGCAGTGTGTGGATAGCGAAGGTCAACATTTGCCAGATACAATATTTAAAACCAAATAATTTGTAAATTCCACTACTGTTCAATGTAAATAAAATATAAAATAAAGTTTTTACAAGTTCATAATTTTTTTATTTCACTCCCAAATTAGCAAATTACCGCGCTCCACCCTGTACAAGGTTCAGGAACCTGGGGGAAGAATTAGAGACTATTTTATCTATCTACGAGATTTAATTTCCTGCATGACCTTGTCTCGTCCGTAATCGCTGTCGCTTGTGATGTCACCAAATGTTGCAGCAGCTCTACCTATTGAGCCATCAGCCCTTTGGACAGCTCCCCTGCATAACCTTAGTCTTGTTCCCTTTTCCTGCAATCCAGTCCCTATTTTAGCTATGCCCTTTTAATTGAACATGGTATAAAAGCCTGGCCCTTCCACTTCCTCTTTGAATAATTATTGTACTTGCTGCCTTTAGTCTAGCTGTGCTACTACTGCTCCTCTCTATGGAATTGCTGATATGTGTTACCGATTTCTGGCTTTTTTCTGACCACGTTCCCTTCCTGCTCCCTTTGTACTGCAACCCATACAAGTTATTACCTGCCCATAGCTAATCCTGACTACGCAATTTGTCTGCTCAGGTTACATTAGGCTCCAAACCCGCTCCAGGTTGTTACAGAATAATCACTCCCAAACATGGAGTCCATTGTGGCCACCCTGACGAAACAGGTTGCTGTGCTCCAGGTGATGTGTACCCCCTACCAGGGAAAAGTGGGGGATTTACAAGGAGAAAGGGCTCAGTCAGACAGGCGTTTTTTCGCGCGATTTGCGCATGCATCCGGCGATTTTATAAAACCATTGCTTTGCAATGGTATCGGACACATGAGCGCTTTTTATGCGTTCGTCCGACAAATTAGAGAACAGAAATCGCAGATCGCACCTATCTGTGATCTGCGATTCCTGTTCTCTTCTCTGTATGCGCTCAATGGGGTCGGCGGCAGCATGTTTCCCCATTGAATTCAATGGAGCCGGCAATACAGCCGGCTCCATTGAAAGCAATGGGCTGCCGGCGAGCGCGGGATGAATTTTCGGGAAGGGCTTAAAAATATAAGCTCTTACCTGAAAATCATCCTGAAATGTGTAAAAACACACAAAAAAATATATACTCACCTGGTCCCGGCAGACAGAGTTAAGCCGCGGCCGGCGGCAGTTCTCCTGAACTGCTCTGAGTACTATTCAGCAGCCGGGGATTTAAAATCCCCGCCTGCTGAATGAGCTGCCTCTGATTGGTCACAGCCTGACCAATCAGAGGCAGCTCTCGCTCACACCCATTCATGAATTCACACCCATTCATGAATTCATGAATGGGTGTGAGCGAGAACTGCCTCTGATTGGTCAGGCTGTGACCAATCAGAGGCAGCTCATTCAGCAGGCAGGGATTTTAAATCTCCGGCTGCTGAATAGTACTCAGAGCAGTTCAGGAGAACTGCCACCGGCCGCGGCTGAATTCCGTCTGCCGGGACCAGGTGAGTATTTTTTTTTGTGTGTTTTTACACATTTCAGGATGATTTTCAGGTAAGGGCTTATATTTTTAAGCCCTTCCCGAAAATTCATCGTGAGATCGCCCGCAGCGCATTGCTTTTAATGGAGCCGGCTGTATTGCCGGCTCCATTGAATTCAATGCGCTGGACAACTCCGGCCCGTTTCTATTGAAACGCGGCTAGGAGCAGTTTTTTCGGGCGATTTTTCGGCCCCGGTCACACGATTTGCGGATGTGCACCGTCATGCGATCCGCAAATCGCGGGAAAAAACGTCCGTGTGACTAAGGCCAAATAGACGAGTTACAGTGGCAACTCCTGGAAGTACGCAATGCAGCTTTAAACCTCCGCATACCACTGCCAGCAAAATTTGGTGGAGATCGTCGCCAATACCAAGGATTCTTTAACCAGTGCCGTATCTATTTCTAGATGCAACCTACTCCATTTACTAGGGATAGAAATAAGGTATTTTTTTATCATCAACCTCCTCACAGATGAGGCGCTTGCATGGGCCTTACTGTACTTGGAAATCAACAGTAACCTCCTCAGCAGTCTTGATAACTTTACTACTGCTGTGGATGAAGTTTTTGATGACCAAAATCACTGCGCTATAGCAGAAGGTAGATTACATAATCTGTGACAAGGGCGACGCTCTGTTGCCCAATATATGACAGAATTTCCTTGCTGGGTGACTGACTAATTGTCATCCTTTTATTTAAGCATAGTTACTCGAGAAGAGCGATACTCGCTCAAGTAACTGTCTTATCCGAGCATGCTCGCTCATCTCTAATTAAGATGTGCATTTTTTTTAAATTACATCATTTGTGGGGATATCTTTAATTCTGATACCTATGAGCCTGTGCAATATTGGCTTGGTGTAGGAAAATAAAGTGTTCCTCAAAATGTTAATAGTTAATGTTAAATATGTACTTCTCCTAAATGGTTTTAAAAAACTAAAGCTTTTCCAATGTTCTTCCAGAATAAAGTAAACAGAGGGAAATATATACCTAATCAAAAAATAATGTTTGCACATATTTTACACATTGCAGTTGAAAATGTGAAAAAATGACAATTTTTTTAAATGTTCCCAATTTAATACACAAATTCTATCCGTCTATTTTTACCACCTAAATGAAGTACAACATGTGGCAAAAAAACAATGTCAGTCACTTGGATATGCAATATCTTTATGGTGTTATTCTATGTTAAAAAGTGACGCATGTCAGATTTCCAAAATTTGGCCTGGCCATTAGGACAAAAACAATCTTGGTCACTAAGGGGTTAAGACATGCCCTATTTTTATTCTCTTCATTTACCTGATGTGTTTTCCTGCTCTAGTGGTTGTATATTCTGTGCATTACATTTTTAATGTGTATTTTAGGTCTGTTATATATTTCATGTTGTCCTCGTTTACTATATCAAGAATGAATTTAGAAAAAAAAAGAGTAATTTAAGAGGCAGAATATATTTGTCTTCAGTTTGAACATTTTTATTAGTTTTGCCCATGTTCTTAGAAAAACAATATCTTTTCACACCTTTTATTATGCTAGTGTCGTGGGATTTTTATGTTTCTCATGGTTAAGTTCATATGGTCCTCACAGAGGTTTACTACATCTCTTGAACAAACAAGTACATTTTACGCAGGAAATGACATAGACACGTTAAAGTGTACATAAGATTTAGGATCACATTCACTTGGTAATGGGAATGTATTGTTTAGAGTGCCATACTGTGTGCTTTTACGTTTCTAAATTCAGAGCTTGCCTTAAGCCAAATACAACAGACATATCTGTTTTGCTGTGTTCTGCTTTTTTGGAATAGTTCCCTTTCTAATGGCAAGCTATGAATGCTAAAGATCACAAAATGCCAAAAAATACTCCGAAGGCTACACATAGCTATTAAACTGATGTGTTACTTGATGCACAGTAGCTATTTTGAAAAGCATCGGACTTTACCGAGGCCTGCAGTACACCTAAAGCAAGAAACTGAGTCAACAGACAGTCACATGGGATCAACAACCACTACAGCCACAGTTGTTGTTGATAGGATCACCAATGTGCTCGTTTCATGGTGTTTGTGCAAGAAAGTGATTGGGCTCATGGGAGCTGCTTCAAGGTATTGCCATTGGCTTAGGTTTGAAATGTTCTTCTTAGTTGGTTTGATTACTAGGCATCTTTTGCATTAAAATATCTCATGGTAGAGTAGCAAATTAAATACTGTGTTATAGAATGCTCTGTGCTTCTTTATGTACTCCATTGTAGAGATAAAGAAAAGTCTTTAAGCCTATAACGAAGGTGCTCCTCAAAGAAATATAGCATTAGTCCTGAGAACCTGAACTGTCACTGATAGCCGGCCTCCCGCTGTTAACCCCTTCCCTGCTGCGATCTATGTAGATCGCGGCATGGGAAGGGTTCACAGAGGGAGCGCGCTTCCTCTGTGACATTACCGGGATCTCGCGATATAATCGCAGAGAGCCCGGCTGGTTGCCATGGCAACAGGATGCCAGATACCGGCATCCTGTATTGCCAGTGCCTAAGCTATAAGGCATTGCAGGACATAAGTCCTGCAATGCCTTATCATAGCGATCAGAGCTGGTAAGTTCCAGAGGGACACAAATGGTGTAAAAAAAAAGAAAAGAAAAATATACAAAAAATAAAAATGTTAAAAAAAAAAATGTTTAAAAAAAACCCTTTTTTTTCTATTAGCATAAAAAAAACAACATACCACATATTTGGTATTGTCATGCCCATAATGACACATTCAATAAGTTGAACATGCTTTTTATCCTGCACGGCAAAAAGTGTAAATAAAATTGCTAAAACAACTGAGGCAAAATGCTAATTTTTAGCATTTTGCCTCCCAAAAAATGCAATAAAAGTGATCAAAAAAGCTGTATGTACCCCAAAATGGTATCAATGAAAACTACAGCTTGTTTAGCAAAAAATAAGCCCTCACAGAGCTCTGCCCATGAAAAAGTAAAAAAGTTATAGGACTTTGAATACAGCGAATTAGAAAAAAAGATGTAAAAAAAAGGGGGTTTTATTGCAGAAAAGTGGAAAAACCTAAAAAAAAATAAGAATTTTGGTATTGTTGTAATTGGATTGAACTGCAGAAAAAATGTATTGTGTCATTTATGCTGCATAATTAACGCTTTTTAAAAAAACCAAAAATGTTATCGTTTTTATGTGTTTTCTCTCCCTGCGTTCATGAAAAAAATTATAAAAGTTTTATAATATAGTCTATGTACCCAAAAATGGCACAAATAAAACTACAGTTCGCCACGCAAAAATCAAGCCCTTATACGGCCGCATCAACGAAAAAATAAAGTTATTTAAGCTTTTTAGCTTTTGAAAAATGGAGATGAAAATCCGTCAAAAATTGTTGCGTCCTTACGCCCAAAATAGGCCATGTCCTTAAGAGGTTAAAGGGGTTAACCGTGTGCGGTTTACCTTGGTTGATTTGTCACGGGTGACGCCACCTTTCCATCCTCTGCGGTGGCTTCTTGATATTGGAATAAAAAGGTTAAAGGCAGAACAGGTCGGTAAAGCCATTCACTTGAACACAACTTGGAAATACAATCCAACATAGTCCACAATTGACATCCACTGGCAGGGTACTTAGTGCACGCGAACATGTGGTGTGATAGGGAGGAAGCACAGGAGGTCAGAGTGACTTGCACAGGCTAAGTTATCTGTGGATCTCTGTTCCCAGACACTGTCTCACCAACACTAACCACTCTCTACTGGTATACACTCACGGAATTGATGAATGCACCCAGCATTGCACAGTGGGAACTCGTACTTTTTGCGGATTTTTGCTCTCACTTAATCTTCCAGGAGGGAAAGAATAAGGTGTCCAAACCACTCATTCGCTATCCTTTCAGCCTCTTCCATATTCACCACACACAGAATTAAAGGGGTTGTCTCGTGAAATCAAGTGGGGTTCAGCACTTCTGTATGGCCATATTAATGCACTTTGTAATATACATCGTGCATTAAATATGAGCCATACAGAAGTTATTCACTTACCTGCTCCGTTGCTAGCGTCCCCGTCGCCATGGATCCGTCTAAATTCGCTGTCTTCTGGCGTTTTTAGACGCGCTTGCGCAGTCCAGTCTTCTCCCTGGTGAATGGGGCCGCTCGTGCCGGAGAGCTGGTCCTCGTAGCTCCGCCCCGTCACGTGTGCCGATTCCAGCCAATCAGGAGGCTGGAATCGGCAATGGACCGCACAGAGCTCACGGTGCACCATGGGAGAAGACCCGCGGTGCATCGTGGGTGAAGATCCCGGCAGCCATCTTGGTAAAGGAAGAAAGAAGTCGCCGCAGTGCGGGGATTCGGGTAAGTAATAAACTTTTTTTTTAACCCATCCCTTGGGTTTGTCTTGCGCCAAACGGGGGGCCTATTGAATTAGAAAAAAAGCCGTTTCGGCGTGAGACAACCCCTTTAAGGTGTCTGTGTGCAAACCGACCCTTCTCAGGACAGTCCAAAAGACCATCTGACAAGAAAATGACCCACTCATGCACCTTGCATCCACATATATAAAACAAGGTCACATGACATACAAAGAGATACTTTTCCAGACATAACCCAGACAGTAACTCATTAAGTGCTGCAGCTATGCAATACACATCGTACTCACTCACGTGAAACACATTGAAAATACACGGAAGCACAAGACTACATAGACCATTCAGAAACATCCAGAAGCTTCCACACTTTAACTTCTGTACACTACACATTTATATGAATACTATGGTTTTCAGTCATACCTTTCACGGATGACACTCAAATCTCCCTCTACGACCCAGATGTTATCTCTTTTCTATCCAGAATCCCTAAGTGTCTATTAGCTACATCCTTCTCCTCTCATTTCCTAAAACTTAACATGGAGAAAACTGAACTCATCATCTTTCCCGCATCTCACTCAACACCCTCATCAGACTTATCAATCACAATCAATGGCTCTATTCTTTCACCAGTCACACAAGTTCGTCTTTGCAAGACCTCCTTCTCTACTCTCCTCTAATATGCTCTTCACATCATCGTCTCTAGAAATTATCCCGTGCATCACCTACACTTTGGAACTCGCTACTTCAATGCATCAGACTCTCCACCACCTAGAAAAACTTCAAAAAGCACGGAAATCTTCCTGTTCAGATAAGCTTATAATCTACAGTAACTTTGCTCCACCACAACAGGAGTGTCTTCTACCCCGATCTACTGTACCTCTGTACATTGTAGGCCCTTGCAGGGTCATGTCTCCTTCCGTATCAGTTTCATAGTCATTTAGTAGATGTTTATCGTTCCTGTCATTGTATATGTAATGTGGTTATATATGTAGTAGTATATATAATTTATATGCTGTTCAATGCCTATTTTTTATTTGTACAGTGACCTGGAAATAATGGCGGTTTAAAGGAAGTAGTAGTAATAATAATAATGTGACAATAATCTTTTCATAATTTGTATTACTTTAGAGACAGCATGTCTTTCCTTCTAACGGCTAGCAAATGCCTCCTTAGACGAGCAGAGAAATATCAACAAACAATTTTTAGGTCATCATAAAACATTCGCTCAACCATAAACAAGCAACTTCTGACCGATTGTGCAACGCAGCACGTTTATGCTGGACAATGACTGGAAATATATACCTGATATAATGATTTTTTTACACTATAATTGCTCCATGTACAAGGCTCTTTTCAAAGCAGAATGTCATTTCACTACTTAGTAACATGGTTATGTCACTAATAGGGATGAGCGAGCGTACTCGGAAAAGCACTACTCGCTTGAGTAATTTGCTTTATCCGAGTATCGCTGTGCTCGTCCCTGAAGATTCGGGTGCCGCTGCGGCTGACAGGTGAGTCGCAGCGGGGAGCAGGGGAGAGCGGGCGGGAGAGAGGGAGAGAAAGATCTCACCTCCGTTCCTCCCCGCTCTCCCCTGCAGCTCCCCGCTCCGTGCCGGCACCCGAATCTTCAGGGACGAGCACAGCGATACTCGGATAAAGTAAATTACTCGAGCGAGTAGTGCTTTTCCGAGTACGCTCGCTCATCTCTAGTCACTAACCATATGAACATACAATGCAGAAGCCAGTGAAAATATGTACAGGATACATTTGATATTTGTAAAACAGGCATAGCATTACTGCTATTTTTTACTTTTTGTGTTGTAAATATGTGTTTCATAGGGCACCATTTTTTTCAGTCTTTTTTCAGGGTCCCTGCACTATCTTTTTGTATGAAAGGAATACTAAACAAAAGTGCCATAAGTTAAATGACAAATCATCAATCGATCTCAGCTATGATCTGTGGCCTGTTCTGGGCATTTCTTGATCGAATACAGATCCCACATGAGCATCTTTTTAATTACAGCAACAAAAAAATTAAACTGTGTAGATCAACCTCTTAACAAATATCTGCCCTTGGTTATCTTTTCTTATTTGTGCTATGAAATGATACAAAATCTTGAGTGCACAGCCAGCTACGCTCCAAAGTAGATGCTTTTGGGAATCTGGCTATTTATTTAAAATACATATTGCTGGATAGGAAAAGTGTTTCAATAAGTATTTAGTCCACAACCTTTTGCATTATTGCCAAATAATAATAAGAACCTCACTTTTATTCCAACAAGTTAGAATTCTCAATAACGCAATGCCAATTAATATAAATATTATCAAACATGTAAATGAAAATGTTAAAGGGGTTGTCCCGCGCCGAAACGGGTTTTTTTTTTTTTCAACCCCCCCCCCGTTCGGCGCGAGACAACCCCGATGCAGGGACTTAAAAAAAAACAGCACAGCGCTTACCTGAATCCCCGCGCTCCGGTGACTTCTATACTTACCGGTTGAAGATGGCCGCCGGGATCTTCTTCCTCCGTGGACCGCAGCTCTTCTGTGCGGTCCATTGCCGATTCCAGCCTCCTGATTGGCTGGAATCGGCACGTGACGGGGCGGAGCTACACGGAGCCCCATTGAGAACAGAAGAAGACCCGGACTGCGCAAGCGCGGCTAATTTGGCCATTAGACGGCGAAAATTAGTCGGCTCCATGGGAACGAGGACGCTAGCAACGGAGCAGGTAAGTAAAAAACTTTTGATAACTTCTGTATGGCTCATAATTAATGCACAATGTACATTACAAAGTGCATTAATATGGCCATACAGAAGTGTATAGACCCACTTGCTGCCGCGGGACAACCCCTTTAACAATATCCAGTCCCCTTGGCTGTACTTCCTTGACTTTCTCAATAACAGTCCAGTCAAGGTGATGATACTCAAACTTTAAAGGTGCTAAACAAATATTAGTTTGAAACGATTGATACTAGTAATGATAATGATCATAATGATTATGACCAGTTCTGGGGTTTGGGGAGCAATATTAAAGCTTTAGTTAAAGATCGCCACACAGATTTGTTAGACGTAGGCATCACGTTCGCACCTGAACGTAAGACTCCCCACATCCCAGAACAAACATAAGGTTGTGTTCACACTGGGTGGAGACTTCGGAACAGAGTAAAATATCATATAATCTAAACAAAAGGAGGAAGAGACATCCTGACTACTGAGACAAGAACCGCCCTGCCTCAATTTAGGCATGCCCACATCTCGTGCCTCGGCCACTAAATCTCGCAGCTGAAAGAAGGAAAACACAAATGAACAAACAAAAGCTTCACTTAAACTTACAGCAGAACTTTTATTGCCATGAACACATCTTTTCTCCAGCAAGACTGAGAAAATAGTCAGCAGCAACCAGACTAAGAAGCAGATTTAAATAATGACTTAGGCAATGCAATTGGACAAACAGAGTTCCACAAACATCAGGGTAAAATCCACGAAACAAAAGGACAATATCAATGACAGGGGAAACACTGTGTAAAAACAGACAAATGCCCAAAGTAACGTCTAAAGAAATGAAAAACCACAAAAACATAAACATCAACCTATCGGACAGACTGGAACAGCGCAGCCAGTCCATCTCCACATCAAGACCATAATGCGACGCGTTTCGGCTTGATAACAAGCCTTTCTCAAGCTTTTATGCATGAGAAAGGCTTGTTATCAAGCCGAAACGCGTCGTATTACAATAAACGACTACTTCTTTGCTATACCTGCGATATTGCCTGCTTTCTGGGACTCAGGGGTGCCTTGTCCTCAGCACCCCTGTGAAGTAAGTGCTTACATTTTTACAATACTCCTCTTCTGTACACCTGCACTGGAGCTCTGGTAACTTTTGTTTACTTTGTTGTTACCTATTCACATTCCGTGGCTGTGTTTTTACTCCTGGAATCTACCATGACGCTCTCCTGAGGATGTCTTAACTGACCAGTGCCTATTGTTATATTGGATATTTGGATCCTTGTGAAAGATCCAGTGACCTATTGGAGTTATACGCTATCCTGGATTGTGACGTACCGGCGCCTCTTATGGTGCCCCGGTGACGTCAGGTGAGTCTCTTTTAGTTTCTTCACCCTTATATCTCGAATTTATCCACCCTCTGGAGCGCTATCCACACCTTACTGATTATAACCTAGTATTAATGATACCCAGATGACCCGCTAGAACAACACTATGCATTTCAAGCAGTAACTGGAGTCTTAGATATATTGAAACAAAAAGCTTTCCCTCTGAAAGGTTTGAATGTGCAAAATCTTGTACCTTACTGATCTGCTCCTCCAGATCCAAAAAAACGGAAGATACAATGACCCCTTCAGACAAAATGGGTGCAGGAGGTTCGTCGGAGACTACCGTAACAAAACTCCTAGAGAGAGTATCTGCTTTGACATTTTTACAACCATATGTGGGCGATATGTGACAAGAAAGTCAAAGTAAGAAAAGAATAAATCATAGAAAGGGAAATAAAACAGACAAAAAAAATCACAGAAAGAGGCCACATACTTACTGATATACTGATACCAGAGGGCAGACACATATACCACTTATCCCCCAACATGTAGACAGCTAGACTGCTAAATGGAGGAGTAAATAACACATGGCCGTTTTCTGTGAATTTTTTTTGTCTGTTTTATATTTCCCTTCCGTGATTTTAACTGATGTTAGTGTAGGGACTCACAATAAATGAGAACCCTTTTTGCAGGATGTGAGCTCACGCATTTCGGCTAAAATATCAACCAATACCTTTTATTTATCAGTATTTGTCAATAACATGCAGTGCGGTTTTGAATGCTGGGAGAGCTCAGGTTGCCAGTACCAGTTTGGTTCACCTATGGGATGCAGGGCAACCCACTGGATTCAAATATGGCATCAGTAATGGGTTGTAAGCCTGCATGGTGCACTACACGTACCATGAGATCTGACATCCGAGCCTGTCTAGGGTAAAGTCTTTTAGCAGAGTCCAAATACACCAGATTTTGTTGTCAGTAAAAGCTGTCACCTTATCTTGAGCTCCCTCCAAAAGATGCCAATCCTCAAAAGCCCACTTAATAGCCAACAGTTCTCTCTCCCCAATATCATAATTCTGTTCAGCTAAAGCAAACTTCCATAAAAAGGAAGCACAAGAATGGAGATTTTTTCAACTCATTAGTGACCTGAGACAGAAATGCTTCCACTCCTACCTCCGAAGCATCCACCTCCACCACAATCAAACTACTAATGACCATTTGTTCATGAGTATGTATGTATGTGTGTGCGTGCTTCTCAGGCTCCGCCCCGGTGACATCATCGCTCTTCCCCCTGGTAATGTCATCACAGGTTTTATGATGTATATAAAACACAGAGCCTGACCAACAAAACAACAGCTAGGGCTCTTGGAAGGGGAGGACAGAAATAACAAAATGAGAATGCAACTAAGCCATTACTATTTCAGACACAACTCAGCGGTCCTGACAGGAGACATCGACCTACCGCCAGCATAGAGATCCAGTGGGCTGAAGGACCTGCGGTGACATCACTGCGGTGGGAGAAGCCATTGTGCAGTTTGATAGAACGTACTGAATACTGGATAAACCAACAACAGCCACCAGGACCTGTGATGATGTCACCCTCATGTGATCACTTGTGTGGTTGGAGTCAGGGATCACATGACAAGGGGCTGATCAGTGTATCCAGGAGTCTGCTGAGCTGGTGATGTCTGGAAATTAGCATGGATATACCACAGCTGTGTGTGTATGATGTGTGTGACTCAGTATGCATGTAGTAGAGCTGAGTGTGTGATGTTTGTGGATCATAATGGATGTACCATGTAGCACAACTGTGTGGAGCATTGCACCACCAGAAACACTGGTACTATAATTTCCTAATAACTACTACCGGTAGTAGGTTTAGAAGAATCAGGTTGAATACAAACAGGAACAGAAGAGAAACACACCTTCAGAGTATTGAAAAAGTCCACTGTGCTGGAGGAGCATTCTGAAGAAAATGATTATATAGACTCAAACAGTCTGAACATATAGATTACCTATTAGGTGTATATACACTTTATTAGGAATGGTGGAGTTAGCGCTCACTCCACTGACTCCAGCACAATGGCTTATGCACACTGAGTCATAGAAACCAATATGACCATGTAAACTAGTGCATATATAACACTAGTCACTGAATGGTATCAGTGGCACTAATATACTGAAAGCACCACAATCAGTAGTGAGGGGATAATTGCCTACAGCACGGATATGAAGTTAAAACATAAAACTAGAACTGCCCTGACATGTTTCGCCAGACAACTGGCATCCTTAGGGGTACATAGAGCTATTGAGGACCCCTGAGGATGCCAGTTGTCTCGAGAAACATGTTGGGACAGCTCTAGGTTATGTTGGAGGGGTGCAAATATACTGAAAGCACCACAATCAGTAGTGAGGGGAAAAAAATTCATACAGCATAGATCTGAAGCTAAAACATAGCACTAGAGCTCCCCCAACATGTTTTGCCAGACAACTGGCATCCTCAGGGGTACATGGAGCTACAGAGGACCCCTGATGATGCCAGTTGTCTGGCAAAACATGTTGGGGGAGCTCTAGGTTCTATTGGGGTCCATGCTAAAGCAACCAAAATGCACCTCACAAAGGAAAATGAAAAGCTGATTATTCTGTAACGTTTGCCCCGAGCGTAGGATGCACCACACCTAGGACGAACGTAAGGTTGTGCTCACACAGGGGGCAGATGGTAGAATGGAGTAAAATATAATCTAATCTAAACAAAAGGAAGAAGAGACAACCTCACCTTGACTACTAAGACAAGTACCGCCCTGCCTAAATATGAGGTTATTGCCTCGATAAAGACGGCCCCACATCTCGTGCCTCGGCCACTAATTCTAGCTACTAAAAGAACAATGCAATTGGACAGACAGAGTTCCTCAAACACCAGGGTAAAATCCACATATGAAACAAAAGAACAAGATCAGTGACAGGGAAAACTGAGGGATTACAAAAAACCAAAGTAACACATAAAGAAATGTTAAACCACAAAAATGTAAACATCAACCTGTTGGACAGACTAGAATAGTGCAGCCAGTCCGTCTATGCATCTAGACCACAGTGTCACAACCCTGTTGCAGCCAACAGATCGTGACAGTAGGTTGGTGCATGACTTTGGGCCCATGGATGTATTTCTCATCCATGTGCTGTTCGTGTATTTCACAGACAGCACCCTGACCCAATATAGCCTATTAGGCTATTTACCCAAGTGTTTTTTCACCTGGACTGATGGTCCGTGTAAATAAGACTTGCAGCGTGTCCTATTCTGGTCTGTATCATGGACGAGAATCAGACATGCAATGTCCTTTGCCCACAGGGATTGGGCAGCACATAGACAGTCCAAAGCAAGTTGTACCTGAGAATCTCAAGTGCAACTCACATATGCTAAAGTAAATGGTCCCTAACTGTTAAACTGGCCAAACTGTAAATGGTCAATGGCAACAGACAGGGGTGTAGCCAAATGTTCAGGGGCCCAGGTGCAAAACTTTAGTTTGGAGCCCCCCAACTTCACTTCACGGCCATGTCTATCTTAAAGGATCCAGGTCACAAGCCTCTACACATATGTTTTACTCACCTCACAAAAAATTATATTAAAAAAAAAGATAGATACACACACCTTGTGCAAGTGCTGAGTGCTTGCCCCCCCCGGCTAAAATTTGCCAACCAGCCCCTGCATTAGATTTTGTGTCCCAGTTGAAAATTTAGCAGCAACCATATGTCATCATCAGACATTTAATTCTTTATGGCTGACCTTTATGTTCATTGCACAGTGGTTGTGAATACTGAGATTATATATAAACACTCTATCAAAAAAAAAAGAAGTATGTAGAAGAAATTGCCCTTTTGCTGCTGCAACTCGATATGCAGTTATATCTCAGGTGGATATACAAATGATTAGAGTTGTAGTTCGATTAGATGAATGGTCTTGCCACCTAAGGCCTTAAAATGGTTCCTCGCTTGGCTTTATAAAAAGGCTCTCAGAGACTACTTGTGTGTAGTGGACCTCTTTTTTCTTCTTTTGTAGATCTTTTTGACCACTAGACGCCTCTACAACGCAATCAATAGATTTTGCCTAGTGAACAGAGTTTGAGAGGGGGCGAATTATTGGAATGTGAGAAGCTGGATGATCGTATCAATGAATTGTCTGCCACCTGGACCATTCTGATCAGACAGTTAGGAGGTGTTGGGCCAGTGGATGCATAAGGGCACACAAGGTGACCGGGCTCAGGTTGTCCTCGACAGACCACAATTAGTGTCTGACTGTCTAGTCAGCTCCAACTGTTTCGTTGTCTGCCATCCAGAGACAGGTGACACCATCTGTGTCTGTCGGAACCATTTCCAGGAACTTGTTTGAAGGACATTTGGTTTGACGGTTTCCATTACGTGTATTGCCTTTGACACCCACCGACCATCGCCTCTGATTGCAGTGGTGTCGTGAACCATGAAACTGAACTACTACAGAGTGGAACCGGGTTGACTTCAGCAATGAATCCAGGTTTTGGGCACTGATGTTGGCCATGTTCATGTCTAGAGACCTAGAGGTGCCTATCCTGCTTTTGCTATGGAGCAGCACACTGTCCCCACTACTGGTGTGATGATCAGGGGATTCATCGTCTACAACTGTAGGTCATACTTAGTAGTGGTACAAGGGACAATGACATCTCAGTGATATGTCCAGGACATCCTGTAGCCACATGTGTTCCTCTCATGGCGGCTTCCAAAAGGCATTTTCCATCAGGATAATGCTCAGCTGCACACAGCAAGGGTGTCACAGGAAGCCTCTACAACATTGCCACGCTTCCATTGCCTATCCGGTTGCCAGACTTAGCCCCAACAGAACATATATGGGACCATCTGGGATACCAACTTCAACAGCCTACGAGTTTGCATGATGTAGGGGGTTAGTTACAGCAAATGGATACCATACAAAACCTGTATACCTCCATGCCTGCCCGTATCATATCTTGCATCCTAGCTAGAAGCGGCCCAACAAGGTACTAGAGCCTCCCTTCAAGTGTCCCGTTTTCTGCAATAAATTTTCCTTTTGCTCTGATGTTGTAGTCACATATCAACATTACAATCACACAGAGAAAGTTTGATTTGATTCCGACAACTCCTTCTAGGTGCTTGATTTTTTTTTACAATAAGTGTGTGATAAGGAAGATGGAAAAATACCTCTGCAGCACCCCTATTGGATGACAGCATTCCTTCAAATCAATGTACAACCTTTTAAACAAGTCTTTAAAACAATCCTTTGGAATAGGAAACGAAGCCAGAAAACCTATATATATACACACATTGGAGACATAATATAATAATAATTTACACAATGGAGACAACATAAGATAACTTTTATAGCACATCACACTCCAATATAGCTCAGCTTTAGTATACATCTAGTAGTGAAATTAGCAGATGATAGTCAGACAACAGCTCTACACAGTGATGGTGATTCGGTGCATTTAACACCAGTGAATACAGGTGATGTTGTATCTGTTTATTGTTGTTCACTTTTGGTCTTCTCCTCTATTTGATCCAGAGTGACATGACGATTTCTTACAGCCACCACTTGATTTTGCAGAATTTGCAACACAGACATCTTTGGCTCCATGTTTTCCAAGCATATGCCCACACTATTCACAACCTCCCCCCCCCCCTCATCCACCTACCCCCTCTCATCACACATGATGGCCATTATGGTTCTGCCCTCCCACATTTGTCATGCAGAACGCCCCTTAGGGTATGTTCACATGTAGCAGAAATGGTGCATTTCAGCATCAAATTCATGGATTTTTTTGTGGATCTACAGCAGACTTCATCCCTTCTGCTGAAAGTGCGAAATCAGCTGCAGATTCACACTAAAATCTGTGTCAAAATCCACACCAATAGTGCGGATTTTGCTGCAGAAATGGTACGAATTTTGGTGTGGATTTCCTACTGCAGATTTTCCACTACATGTAAATTAACTTCTATAGCTCTTCCTCTCCCCTATCACACACAATGCCCCTTACAGTTCTTCCCTTCTCCCATCACACAGGATGCCTCCTATGGTCTCCCCTCCCCCCTTACCACATAGGCTACTCCTTCCTGGTTTTCCAGTTCCGCTGTCACTCAGAATATTAATTTTGCCCCCCACTTCTCCTACCACCTCATGGTGCTCTCCCCTTCTCTCCCATGTCACACTGCTTCTCTCAGACAGTGTAGGCTACTACTTACACTGCCTGTTGCATTGACACTGCAGTGCCTAGTACCGGGGAAGCATCCTCACTTTCTCTGTGTCTGAGTGATATGAGCGCTGCGCTGTGCTTGGTGCTGTGTCGCAGCACTCATCGGTCATTGCAAGACACAGACCACAGCGAAAAAGGTCAAAATGGGGGACAGAATGGAAACAAATGTTTGACTGACTGCATGGTTTAGCACTATAAGCAGGTCCTCCATGCAGCACGGGGAGCTTCTCCTGTGCTATATTGGCCGGCCAGATGCTTTTACACCGTGGGAATATGCCCATGTGATCTGATGCATTGGAATCCAATGCATCAGATGGTAGTGTATATCAGATGGTTGTGAAAACAGTGGCCGATATACGCTTGTGTGAAGAAGCCCTAAGACTAAGCAAGTTTGACTAACTTAAAGCAGCTCTGGCCAATCAAACAGCAGGCATAGTGCATTGGTAGCCTAACACTACTAATGCATTGTGGGGATTAGGTAGTCTGAAGATTGTGTCGACTATCTTGGATGGCTGAAAATGGGACCTGGAATAGATGCAACAGATTGACAACAGAGACGAACAACTGCAGGTAACATAGCCCCCACCTCATACCATCCCGGTACAAAATGTTGTCCCATATTCAGAGGGTTGCTTTAATTATTTGAGTAACAGCAACTTCAGTACATAAATGTAGCTGTTACTGAACAGTGAGGAGAGTAAGGGGAGGGGGAATATCATATATCTCCTCTGCTATTTTGGCATGTCTTACATAAGCCGTTTTGGTTAAGCGAGTATTAAAGGGGTATTCCGTCACAAAAGGGAATTTTAAAGTTTTCCCCCATCACTGGATGGGTGAAAACTGATAGATTGGTGGAGTACTCTGACTGCTTGGACCTCACTGATCCTGAGAATGGGGGTCCCATTTGTCCTGTCCCCCTCACTTCCTGGTTACTTCTCCCATGTCATTGAATGGAGGGCAGATGACTCTTGTGCAGTGCCACTCCATTCATTTTTAATGGAACTACCAGAGATGGTCAAGTATAAAGAGCTCAGCTCAACTGAAAAGAATACAGTGGCATCTATGCAAGTGTGACCAGCCCTCCATTCAATGATGTGGGAGAAGCAACAAGGAAGTGAAGATAATTGGAAAAACGGGAACCCAAGTCTTGGGATTGTTGAGGATCCCAGTGGTTGGACTCCCAATGACCTATCAGCTTTCACCCATCCAATGAATGGGGGAAAAGTTGAAAATTCATCTCATAAACAGAATATCCCCTTAGTAATTTGGGAAGCAATTTCACATTTTTGGCAGAGTTTTGGTCAGTGATCTAATGTATATGGTTGCAGCAGACTCTCACCTAACAGAAGATGTTGGGGAAAAAAGAGAATTTCAATAGGCCTGATTCTTTGATCGTACAGGGAATAAGCTGCTGTAACTGGGGTCTTCCTATTGGTGAGAAATAGCTATGAACTGAACAACAATTTGAAAGACTGCTATCTCACATGTATTTACAGCTTTAGTTCACAGTGGGAAGGAAAACTATAAGAGAAAGGTTTGCATGGTAGCCCAAAAGCATGACACAAGCTAGGATTTCCATTTATTTCAATGGAGCGCAAAGCCTGAGCATAACTCACTATAAAATATGGTAACACATTTAATAAAAAAATACAGCCTTTTAATTGTGTACCCTTAAGCATATCTCTACAAAAAGTGATGAAATGACAGAAAATACCAATACAACTACTGTAAAATGAATATATTGACATACTTAATAACATCTCTCCTTGAGAAGCTTATTGCTGTAAACTTCTGAGAGTTTGAATAATACTTTTATTTTAATTTTTTTTTTACATTTTATTTTACAGTTCTCAAAACTTTTATCTTTTTTTAGGAGGATGACAAACACCATTATATCCACAGTAACAATTGAAGAAGTATATATGTCGGCACTTTATAATAATTTATCGTATTCCTTCAGACAATTATATGAAGTCAAATCATTCTAAACCTATGAACTATAGTCCAGCCTTACAAGCTGCTAAAAGCAAATTTACAAAAGTTTTCTTGTGCTTAAAATATCAGTTTGTTTAAAATGCAATTTCGGCTTAATGGACACATCCCGTACTCTTTGCCCCTTTTCATTAAGAGTAGTGGTTCCTTTTTTAATATGAACTAGTTATAAGATTTTCTTTTCTTAAATCCCGACTCAAATCTTAACTGTGAATGTCCAGTATGCCCCATTACCAAAGTGCTGAAGACAGTTTCTACTGACAGTATTAAGCCAGTAAAATTCACAATTAAGCCAACTGAGGCAAAAAGTTAATAGGAGTCTTCTACTTTTGGGTAGCCCCTTCATAAAAAAATACAGAAGATGAAGACAAAACCTAATATTCAGCCCAGCTCCATTAATTACATTGATCAGCATCAAAATAGAATTAGTCCAGCCGCCATACACACAGCTCAGCACTTTAAACGATCCATCCCCTTATCCGATAACCTCTTCCTATTCAAAAGTGGCCCTTAATGTCCAATTTTAGACAACCTCACCATGTAACAATGCATTTCCTTTGAATTCAGCATGATTTTTGAAATAAAAACAGACAATTTCAATTTTATTTCTTGGCTGAAGACATTAGCTGATTCAGTTATCAAATTGCATCCAGGCACTCAAAAATTGCTACGCAATAGAGAAATACTAGCGCTTAGATTTGAGCTAGAAGATAATCTGGCTCTTAGATTTAATTAGAATAAGTTTTAATAAAAAGGAGTTAAGATATATAAAGTGTCTTTGAATGAAAATTACATCATGTTAATTAGTAAGGGCTATTTTGTACTATTATTTATTCATTTACTATTCACTATTCGTACACAAGGTTGACATTGGGTTTCAAAATTTGGTACAGAATCCAACAAATATATTAGTAGTCATGGTGGATTTTTTTTTTTGCTCTGTCAACACTGCCCTCATCCGTGACACAACCATATTGCAACCAGGTTTACCGGTCAATAGCGCAAATTTTCACACAAAATTATGAAAAAATCTAAAATCCAAACCTTCTATCACTGCCTTCAATCATGGAACAACAATGATGCAACTAGTTTTACTGCTCAGTATTGTACATTTTCACAACAAATGTCAGACAACCTCTAAAATCTAAGCCTACTTTCACAAAACAATAGGGTGACTATTGTTGACTATTCTCATGGGATATCTTTTTTGAGGAATTTTGGCAAATTTACAGACAAATTCAAGAATTTAAATACATGGTAGCTACATAAATCTTTTAGATTTTTTTCATTGAATTAGTTGTGAAATAATTAGTTTTTTTTAACCCAAATACTCTAATCTAACTCCTTCCTATTGAGTACCCTAACAAGGCGCCAAACAATTGACATTTTTTACATTTTACTTGACTTCGTGCAATAAACATTTCAAGAAAAACAATTTTTAGAAATTATTTCACTTGGAAAACATTTCATTATTTATATTTTATGTACACCTTCTTACACAAACTGAACCAGAACATTGATTACACCATTATCATCTCTACATATTCCTTTATTGTTTGAAATTGTTGTAAGTTCATTTCTTGCTTTGTGCACAATTCTTAACAAAGTTACTCCCAAAGATTTTTCTTTTCCAAAAGTTTATCCATTTATTATATTTTCATAATATGGAATAATTGTTCAATATGTCATATGGATTTTGTACAGTGGTAATTTTAATTCAAAGTGCGTCATATCCCTTGCACCCCAGTTTTATGATCCTCTCATTTGGGTTAGTCATGTCCTGTAGATGCATATGCTGTAACACGTCTCGCTACCTGCAACCACAAGACTCAACAACCATGTCCTCATATTGCTTGTAGACCACATTGTTGGCAGAGTCTATGTATAGTATGCTAATTGGACTCAGCCTTGTTGGAACACAGCATGTAGGAGGTGTCGTTTCTGGGTCCATTGAGTTCATCAAAGTTTGGATTACTGCATGGTTTGTTGGTTCTAAGTGAGATCTCAAAGGAAATTCACAAAGACCTTCACAATGATATGCCTCATACTCCAAAGGTGCAATAATCCAATCATCCCACCCCATGTCCTTGAAGTTCACGTGAAGGGGCTTTTTGCTACATCTGGCTTTTGAATTCTTGTTTGGCCTCTTTCTCGCTGGAAATGGAGCCCTCCTCTTCCTCCGTTGGTTGAATAAATACTCATAGACAGTTTTATCGTCTTGGCCAGACCTGGCTTTAATTTCATTAAAAAACAAATCTCTCTTCTTTGTCCTACCAAAGACGAGAAAAATAGCTTTCTCATTAGTCTGTCGACCAGTCCTGTTAAACCCTACGTTTTTTAAATCAACAGCTTTTCCCTTTTCCAATACTTCTAGCTCAAAACACAATTGAGCGGAGTTCTTAAAGTTTTTGAAAAGTTTCCATATATCAAAAACTTCCCACTTTGGTATGTCGCTATTGCTGAGAGCCCGGGAATCCAGGAGAGTAGCTGGCTTCTTGTTTGCTGGACAAGTATATAATTTTATCTGTGAAAATTTTCCAGACAGCTGAAATTTAGAATCTAATGTTCTTTTTCTTAAAATACGGAGTTCTGCACCCAGCAAGCCATCTTTTTCCAGAGCAGTGATGTCAAATACATATTTTTGTCTTCTGGTCACTATCATTCGTTCATCTTGAAGAAAAGACAACAATATTAATGGGGTAAAGTTAGACAATGTTTATAATGGTTCTTTACTGAAAGGACTTGAGAAGTCAACGGTAATACCACATAACAGACTAACAAGAATTACTATGCACACATACTTTAGTTTTTGTAATATATATATATATATATATATATATATATATATATATATATATATCTGTGTTAACTTTGAGCTAGGAGCTTCCATCCTTTACTGACCAATGACTACACCTGGTTTTGTCACATTTTTAAAATTGCTGACTTTTGCCAATTCTACAGATAGACACTGTGATATTAAGTACAGTCATTAGAAAATGAGCCATTTGCCTTTATGGCCATAATGTAGCGTTATTGGAACATCAATTTCCTCTATAGATGGGGCACCAAGCTTGTGGAATCTGTTTGCTTGTTTTCACTGCTATCATTAAGGACTTATATAATGGGGAAATTCACTTGATTTACTGCACTGCAGGATCCAAAGTGCTTGACGCTTTATTAGCTACAGGTGTTTATAATATGCAATATACAATACTTTGCTGAAAATGCCTCCATTGAGTTTTAACATGTCCTGCACACTAGCGAAGTACCTAAAATTGATTGTAATTAGAAACATGATGGATCATAATATCCTACAGAGACTGCGGAATACAACCTTTCGTTATTGAGGTCTTTTACAAGTAACTCTTACAAAAATTGTAAAATAGGCAAAATGTGGGTTCTGGCTTAGCAAGTCTTCCCTTTAAGCCCATAGCACAATGTTTTGTCTGTTTCAGGAGTTATTTTCTTTGCTATAAATCTGTTAGATTAGAGGAGCAGACAATTTGTTTATTTTGACTTGGAAGCCGAGTGAGTTTCTGTCAAGCTATACAATCACACACAGTTCCTGTGCAGAAAAACCCGGCAGCTCCTAATTATATTAGAACGAATCAACATTTAGATGATTACATCTTGTTAACAATTCTAAATCTAGAGCTGATCCACAAGATGAATATTTGCATAGTTGGAACAGTGGCAGAAGCTTGGGGGAATAATAGCAATAAGTTAATATGTAAGTTTAATTAATGGAATCCTAAAAAAAATGCAATTCCATTCAAAAAAATTCAAAAAATTATTGCATAACAATGCTAATATCTCAGCAAATTTGAGTCTAATTATGTGACTTTGAAGGAAAAATAATATTGTGAATATAGCAATACATAAAAAAAAAATCCAAAACGCAGAAATTAATAGAAAACAAGATGCATTAGATAATAGAAGAATGATAACAGGTGCAAAGAAAATTAGAGCCTTGCTGCCTGAAAGCAATGACTGATTTTCTTTGCCTTCAGAAAATCTTGATCTGAATCTTAAAAAAAAAAAAAAAAAAAAAAAAATACAT